>NC_052055.2:19465528-19791640 GCF_903992535.2 Arvicola amphibius | reverse complement strand
GTTACATGTAGAAGCCAACTGGTTATCAGAGGAAAAGTGTACGTAGATGCCCAGTGAGAGGGGAACAGAGGTATCTGTTGGTTTTGTGGTAGCAGTTCTTATTGCTTCAATAATTGAACATTTAACCATATCTTCAACCATCCTTGAATTAGTTCAGCCAGCAGCTACAAAGATGCTGTGTACTGTGTTTGACTTTAGGGATGCATTGTGACTCCAAGTGAAGGGGAGGAGATAGGGTGCTAGCCCATGGGACACAATGTCGTATCACAGAAGGGGTGTTGGCGGCAGACAGCCTTGGGTCAACAAGCAGTAGGCAATTACTATGAAATAGGTGATTCTCGGTTTTCTTAACTAAAGACGATGACACGAGCCTACTTCACCGTGGGAAAGTTCTAGTGACACGAAGTAGGAACTCCACAGTTAGCTTCATTTCTCGTTTAAGAAGTGCAAGGAAGTGACAGCTAACACTGTCTAACAGCTAACTGTGACAGCTAAGAGGCGGGCAGCAGAAGAGATTTAGTTATATGCAATGACTATCAATACGTATCTCAGGAAGGAGGCCTTTGAAAAAGACTGGTGTCAGCAATTGGGCGGGTCCCAGCTGCTATAGCAGTAGACACCTTCCAGAAGCCCACTTAACTGAGGATGGAGAGCCTTTCTCCTCTTTAGAATTCAAACAGCGCATCTTGGTCATGTCTGACCTTGTACAAAGGAGGCTCTAGATGTTTGTGCAAGTATTCCTGGATGAAGAAACACTTGCCTTTCCATGCTAATGAATTTAGAAGAGGTTCTGTCCCATTAGAGATTACTGTCACATCTGACTAGCACTTTAAATTCATACACAGTAACTTTCCAACCCTCCAGCAGTACTTTGAGGTGGATACCCCTATCTTCATTGTGAATGAGGAAGCTAGTACCCAGAGACATGACGTTGCTGGCTCAAAGTCACATAACTAATGGCGGTCTGGATTTTCTCAGTGCAAATTCCACTGAGCCTGGCAAACAGGAAGCCGATTACACGGACCGACCTTGACTTTTTCATCTTTCGGTGGTTCCTGGGATACAGGTTTGTGCTCAGGCTCAAGCATCGGAGAGGAGTCAGGGATGTCGACTAGGGTGGTTGTCTGAGCCTGGGCAGAGTCCGGTACCACTGTAGGCGGTGGCTCAACATCCACATAGATGTGATCTGTTGGGGGATCCTGGGAGGATCCAGAAGACTTGATTGCTGCTAGTGAATCTGAAAAGGGTGAATGAGAGTTCCTTCAGCCATGGAACACAGCTGGCTTCCAAACCAGCAAGCTCTTGACATTTCTAAGCCCTGTTTTCCTTATTTCTGGGACAACAGTAACTATTTTCCTGAGGGAATTAAAATGTGATTATCATTTATGGCGTCTGTTGTACAATTAGGCAATCAACAAATGGCAGTATTAATTCTTTATCCCTTAGAGAAACTGTGGACACTAGGATCATAAAAGCCAAGGTTTAGGGCACAGGTCCTCTGCATTGATTGTCTCTCCCAGTGTGTTAATCTTCAGGGACTGAGGTTTCAGAACTCAGTGAGCCCCCAAGTGTAGGCAGTACATGGGGCATATGATCACATGCGCTTAGTGGAAAGCCGGGTCAAACCCTGGGGTTCCATGAGATCCTGACTGGACTGCTGACGTCATTACAGGTCGTAACACTTATCCACACTTGCCTAATGTCCTCTGCATTTCATGTTGCACAACTCAGCACTGATGGGTGTTTTTGAGTCCGGAGTTTCTGCGGTTGTCAAGGCCTTCAGAGGTTCTCATTCCTCTGGGTATGGCTTACACCAGCAGAGTTAATCCAACAAACTCCCATAGGTATCTATGCTGTGCTAGACACAGACACCCATGCTGAAGGGGACACCCACAGGACAACAAACCCCCAATAACCAAAGCAAACCCAACCCTCCAAAATTGGATAGTTGGAGGTGAAGAGGAGGAGGTGGGGAGAGAGCATGGTCCAAGAAGCAGCAAAGGGGGCTCCAATGGAGTAATAGGAAAGAGGTAGGGTGGTGTAAATCAGCACGGTGCTCCAGAGCGCCCTCTGTCTGTAGTCAGTGCAATTACATGTGCACGTTCCCTGAGACCCCCTAGTCTCACTCCTGGATAAAAAGGGTGGAGAAATTCCCACACAGCATCTTCCCTTGGGAAACACACACAGGTACCTTCATCACAGGATGGCTGGTGAAATTAGAGACTTGTGGACAACCTAGGAGTCCAGTTCAACTCAACAGGAAAGGGAAAAGGGAAATACAGCAGATGCAATGGGTTGTCATAAACAGCCAACGAGCTCATGGCAATGTGGAGAGATAATAGAAGGTAACATAAGCCGGGCGGTGGTGGCGCACGCCTTTAATCCCAGCACTCGGGAGGCAGAGGCAGGCGGATCTCTGTGAGTTCGAGACCAGCCTGGTCTACAAGAGCTAGTTCCAGGACAGGCTCTAAAGCCACAGAGAAACCCTGTCTCGAAAAACCAAAAAAAAAAAAAAAAAAAAAAAAAAAAAAGAAGGTAACATCGAGTGAAAAGAACCAAGAAATGTTACAACACCATATCATGTGTGTAGATCAAATGTGCATGAATCTACAAGAGGGTCTGAAAAAAGTGGCTCAGCAGTTCAGGGTGCGTACTGCTTTTGCAGAGGACCTGAGTTAGGTTCCTAGCACCCACATCAAGTGGCCCACGGCCACCTGTAACTCTAGGGCATCTGGGGTCTTTTTCTGACCTCCATGGGTGTTACACTTGCATGTGTATACTTGCACACACACACACACACACACACACACACACTAACACAAACGCTCATGAAATCTGTTAATGAGAGCTCTGCTCTGGGGAGAGGTCTGGCAGTCAGGCATCGGAGGAGAGCGGACATGACAGAGAAGACCTGAATAGCTCAATGACGATGCTGCAGCATGGAACTGGGAGGTGTAATTAACTCTGAACACCTGAGAACAAAATCAGAACAAATTAAAATAACAGCAAGCGTAAAGCCAAGAAAACTGGCAGAGAACAGGGGCCGGGGAGAGGAGCCTAAGGAATATTCAGGTGTGTCTCAGTGGAAGATTTGATTCCAACACAGAGAATAAAGGTGTAAGTTCACCAGAAAGGTCCAGCCAGGCACTTGAGTGTTCTTTTAGGCAGATACCACTGTCTCTTTTCACTCCAGCATCTAGGATGATGCTCTTCCTACCTGGCCTGACCCAGGCTCCATCCGTCTGTGAGGTCAGGGCAAGGGGCTCTCTGGATTTACACAGAAACTGCTTCAAGCAGTTGATGGTGTAGGTGCCCACAAGAGTGCTTCTCCCGAAGGCTCTCCAGTCCACCACACAGATGCTCAGCGGGGGGTGTAGGAGCTCATTCTCAGGCAGCTCCTGCAGAGGAGGTGGAGGGAAGATGCTGCTACCTGGGTGGCTCTGCCTGCTCTGGCCCCGCAGGCTCCTCTAGAGGCGGGCACAGCCGGATGTCTGCCTGTCTGCCTGTCTGCCTGTCTTCTCCTTGACTTGACATTCTAGTCCTCAGACCAGCTCGGTAGTTCACCCACACTCTGGGGGACTGTCTTCCCAAGTAGGGAAATAAGCATTAAAACTATGATAAATATGTTCTAATAACAATTCATTCCAGGTACAAATCCCTAAAAGATGTCAGTTGCAAAACGTCTGTCTCCCACTCCTGTATTTCCATGGCGGTGTTTTCAGTCCTACTTGCTATTACTGACCACAAGAATCCCACGTCAGAAGAGATTAACCAATCCCAATATGTGAAACCAATGAAGATCAAGCCATGAGGCGTGAAGCTAAGGGGACCATGCTCTACACACTTGTCACCCCTAGTTCCCCGAGAGGATCCATGACATCCACCATGGAGGGTTTCAGATACTACACACACTTTAGTGTCCCCTTTGATCATCTGGAAAACGTGTCTTTGGACAAAGAAAACTCTTCATAATTAGTTCCAAACCAGAGCAAAAAACAAACAAACAAACAAAAAAACCCAAAACACATGTATGCTGAAATATTGAAATAAATAAGAGCACAGGTGTCAAGAGACATAACTTACACACGACAGCCACTGACATTCTGAACACAAGGGACCTTAGTTAAATGCGGCCATCAAAGTAAAATTCTGTAGAGCATTTTGTAGCCAGCAGTTCTCAGAAGCAACTGAAGGGTTTGTTAAACCAGGGTATCTGTGCCCTGCTCTAAACACCTCTTTATTTGGTAGACTGGGCTAGACCTGATGTTGTGTACTTCTTTCTCTTTTGGGGTGTGCATGAGTGGGAGTGGGTGGTTGTAGGGTACTGAACCCAGAGGAACACAGAGGCTAGGCCAGCACCCTGCCATTGAACGACATCTCCGGCTCTCTCATTCCTTTCCATTTTTAAGACAAGGCCTCACTAAGTTGCGCAGGCCAGTATGGAACTCTCCTTGTTGCCCGTCTGGGCCTTGAACTTGTGTTCCTCCTGCCTCAGTTTCCTGAGTAACTAGGATTGTAAGCCTATGTCATGACGCCAAGCTGAGAATGTGCCGCAGGTAAGGCTGGTGTAGAGGAGTTGGGGGTTGTGCTCCAAAGATCCCTGTCCAGGCAAAAGTCTTCTAACTTCCTTTGATTTATTGTACACTCTAGACCTGAACATTTGCACAACAGGTATCTCCTGTTTCTCATTCCAGAAGCCTGGCTTTCCATAATTAGGCTACTCACGCAAGTAGCATACACCTGAAATCTTGAAGCATCTCCCCAGGCTAAGTTGGTGAAGCAGAGGAGCCCAGCTGTGGAAAGGGGGCTGAGCCGCTGAGGAAGGAAAAGCCCGTACCACGTCAAAGGCCTCTGCCTGCATGCTGAAATTGGGGTTGTTCTTGTAACTCTGGATCACGCAAGACTTCACGCCTCGTCCCCCACATTCAATGAGAACCTGTGGCCGGTCCACCGAGAGAAGCTGTACCTTCTTCATTTCTCGGACACCCCAGAAGAGGACCTGAGGAGAGGGGTGGGCAAAGACAGAGAGAAGCCCGGTGTATGACCAATGGAGAAGCCAAGGTGTGATTCCTGGGAGGGACAGTGTGGTCTTCCAGCTGCAGCTCATGGACAAGACCCCGTCTTGTCTAGTTCTGCTAGTGAGATCTTCCCTGCGTCATCTGCCCATCCTGCCACACCTCCCCAACTACGCAGGTGGGACCCCCCCCACCCCACCCTGCGTCCTATGGGTCAAGCCTCTCCACTTCCTGAGCCATACCTCCACCCGGTATTTACTCAGCACTGGACGGATGTTGGCAGGAACAGGATAGATCTGTGTGATGTCTGGTGGGCCAATGGGAGGGAGACCCTGTAGTCCAGAAGAAGGGACCTGCCATACAAAACAGCCATTAGTGAGAGGCTGGAGAGACGTGAGGAAGGGTAACCAGGCTATGCAGCACCTCCCCAGCAAGACATCCTTGTGTCATCAGGACCCTGCAGCACACCTAACCTTTGATCAACCATTGATGATTAGAACACTGATTAGCCGGGCGGTGGTGGCACACGCCTTTAATACCAGCACTCGGGAGGCAGAGGCAGGCAGATCTCTGAGTTCGAGGCCAGCCTGGTCTACAAGAGCTAGTTCCAGGACAGGCTCTAGAAACTACAGGGAAACCCTGTCTCGAAAAACCAAAAAAAAAAAAAGAAAAAAGAAAAAAAGAACACTGATTGGCAAACATTTAGTGAGCACTCGAGGTGTGCCATGATGTCGGCAAGACATAACTTCCAATAAGCTCACGGTAGAAAATGGAGAGGTGAACCCCCCCACAAGTGTCTAGATGTTCACAGCTCGATAAAATGACACACAGAATTGTAACAGTGGATGGGAAGGGGACTTTGATCACATCTTGGGCTTCTGACACTTAACTACCCTCTGCCTTCAGAGACTCAAGAGATCATGGCAGCCCATAGTGCACAGCTATGAGATGAGATCAAATTGAATGGAACAGAGACTTACTGCTAAGAATTCCGTGAAGGAGAAAGTAAAGTCTTTTGAGTGTGGAACTCAGGAGAAAATGGATCACTTTTGTGCCCTTGGGCACAATGAAAAGACAGGACAATCACCGATCTTTGTAGAACTATCCCACAAAGAACCTATGGAATTCTCCTAAAGGCAGGGAATTTCCCACAGGTAGCCCATGTTACCATCTCTTCGGGACCTACCTCGCTGCCCATATCTGTCAAGGAGCCTTTCCAGACTGGGTGCCAGTTATTGTGGCCATTTTCCTGCCCTAGGACCACTGACTACATTGCATCTTCTCCATAGGCACAGCAAGTGTGGGAATCGGGTGACCAAGTGCAGAAAGCAGGCTTTCGTGAGTGACCCTGTCTGAGTCACTTTCCTTCGCTGAGCCTTATGCACTGGGCTGGACAACCCTTCAGGCCTCCAGGATCACATACTCTGCTTTGGGGTCTGTGATTCGCCTCCATGCAACTCTTGTCTGCCCGCAAAGTCTACAGAGCTTGGCCAAGAGGACATCTGTCCTTACTTCCTCTCATTCTCCAAACCCTCAAGCAGTACCACACATGCAGTGGCTTCTTGACAAGTGTTTACTAGATGACTGAGACATCAGCTCCATCTGCCAGAAAGTGCCTGATTGCTCGTCAAACCTGACAACGCGCAAACATCCCCCATTTTACTGTGGCAGCCATGTTCTAGTTGGCCATGGCAGATGTGGTTAAGCTAATTACACGAAAGCCCGGAAAAAGACAAGCAGACGCTACAAATACCAAATAGGCTGGAGATAATGAAGCCGCAGATTGAGCCAGAAAAGGAAGCTGGCACCGGGAGGCCAAGTACCCAGCTGCCTGGTGGGCCAAGGTGAGGGGTGCTGTCTGCCAGCATGGCCTCACCCAGAAGGCCAGCTGCTCCTCAGACTTCACAGAGCCACGCAAGACAAAGAGGCACAAAGACAGACACTGTGTGCTTTCTTTCTCTCGTTTGTGTTTCTTTGAGTTTATATAGTTATGTAAAATCCTGTGTGTATGTAAGACTTGAACAAAGAGGATGATGGGGAGGGGAGCAGGGGGAAAGGGAAGGCACACTGTGTATGCGTATGAAAGCATCCTTACGTAACGGTAGCCCTACACGGAAGATAAGGAATAGGACAAAAACAGCTGAGACTGTGGTGGGTGAGGAGCTGCCTGTGGACATGCTGTGTCTTCTATTTTAATTTGATATATAATAACTGTGCATATTTATAATGTATAAAGTATAATAGCTTTTTAAAATAAGGTGGAATGATCAGATGGGGGCACTTGGCATACCTGTCACATTTCTTTGTGTGTAGGGGTTGGATATTCCAAACCCTCAATTTCTGCTGATCGTGTTTGTCCTACTGCTCCAGGGTTTTAGGAATTACCCCTCCCACCCAACTGAAAGCATTAGTCACCTTCCCTCCACCCCACTCTAACTCTCCCCAGGCTCTAAGAACATTATTGGATATGCTTTTGTAAAGGCCTCGTGTGTGGGCTGCAGAGATGGTTCAGCAGTTAAAGGCACTTGCTTCTCTTGCAGAGGACCCGACTTGGGTTCCTGCCACCTATGAGGGAACTTACAAGTCTGTAGAACTCCAGTTTCAGGGGATCAAACGCCCTCTTCTGGCCTCCACAAGCACCAAGCAAGCAGCAGGTGTGCATACATAGATACAGACAAACACTCAAACACATAAACTAAAAATAAAATCTTCTTTTTTAAAAAGGAAATATTTTAAAAATTCTTTTTTAAAAAGCGAAGTGTGTTTCCTTATCCCAGGAGCACTGAGATGTCAGCCTTGTCAGTCCTCCGAAAAGGCATGCATTTATGATCTTAAGTATTGACCCCCAGCTCATAAGAGATCCCATAGTACGGTGGAGATGGAAAGGCTGACAGTCAAGGCTAAGTGTCTTCCTAAGTAAATGGGTCAGCATGGCCTGTAGACATGGTGTGCACTTGCTCAGTGTATGGGGCCCTGGGAAAATGAGACCAAATGAAAATGAAGGTGAAATAACTCAACGCTGGGGCAACTGGAGTAATTTGTTGTGAAGGACAAGTTGCTCTAATATCCATGAGAAACTCAAAAAGATCTGGCTGCACAACTAGGGCAAAGGTGAGGCCACGAAAATGGAAGAGCTGTTTCCTTTCAGGACCATGCATGACCCTAATCCCAGCCCTGCACATCTGGATAATCACAGATGTTTAGGAGCCTTCCTCTGTCGTCCTCTGCCCATCATCTAGCCTTCAACTGATTCTCCTCCTCAGCACAGCGATGAAGGACCAGGCTTGAGCTCTCTAGCTGTAGGAGCTGGGGAAAGTGACTTTGGATCTCCGACTCTCAGTCCCATCTCTGGTGAAACGGGGACAATGCTCTCTCTAAGTCACAGAGTCGCTGTGAGGAGGTGCGGAAAGGCAGGTCCTGCTCTGACATGCTTTCCAACACAGAGAATTCCCTAGGAGGAAAGGGAAGCTGCATTGGCCCTACAAAGACCAAGGCTCAACTTTAAGCTGTCTCTAGTTGGATGGAGTTGGTTCTGGTTTGCTTCTGTGTAGGGTGCATGAAGTCTTGAGTGAGTGTGTATTGTTGGCACGACCACCACTCTGGCAAGGATTCCAGTGCCTTAGGCTCATGGGAATGGCAAGGCCTTCTCTGATCTGAGTATAGATGTGTATGAACAAGTACCAAACATAGCTTCCTCCTCCTAGAGCCTACAGAGTCCAGTTCTCGTGCCTGCTCACTACATAGAACCCTACTAAGATTAGCTCACCTACATCCTCACTCAGAAGTTTCCAACAAACACATGGGCTTCCTAGGCTGCTGTTGTGCCTAAGTCAGAGTAAATGACTACCAGTGGTCATGTCAGAGGAGCAGCAGGTGGCAACTGACTTCAGGGGGTCAGCCCATCAGCATGCAAGGCACTGTGGGAGAATCTCACGTAGGCAAGGCTCCAGGAGCCTCAGCCCCCAGAATGTCTCTTGCTACTTCTGTGTCTGCATGTTTGCAGCTGCTATTTCTCTTTGATATCTGGCATGGTGTTAATGGGTATGGGGAGATCCCGGCTGCCCTTAATGGGATGTGATTATCTCTTGGAAAATCCCATTCTACTGGGCATTTTGACATTGTGGATTATTATAAATATGATTTCCTCTTAAGCTGTACTGTTTAAAGTGTTGCCCCCTCTCCCAATAAAACAGGGGCTGCAGAGGAAAGAAAATAAGAACAATAAAATGTCACACAGCTGGTTTCTCTAGCTGAGGAGCTGCATAGACTGTAGCTTGGGTGAGTGGTTAATAAAAACAATTGTTTCCCAGAAGCTGTTAGCTCAACTTCTTTTAATCTTAATGTTGAAAGATGTGTTCACAGGTTGGTGTACTTTGTAGCTGAAACAAAACTTTAAATATGACTAAAGGTTAGGTTAAGATGTTTTTGCTAATGGGCTTGAGGTAAACAAAACAAAGCAAAACAAAACAAAACAAAAAAGCCCGGGGAAACAATCTAAAGTTTAGGAAGGCACAGTTGAGTGAGGGACTCGTTAAGGTCAGGGAACAAGAACCAAGTAGCCCATTTATTATCAACTGATGTGCCTTTCTTGCTAGGATGGGTGGGTGATCAAAGGTGATGATTAATTCCTTGAACCCATTTCTGGCTTCCTGATATAAAAAAAATAAACCCTGTTGATGAATGGGCATGCACCCTGAGGATTTAAAGTAGAGATGACTGGTTCTTTTTCATATATAAAAGTTTAGACTTGTGATGCTTCTAAGATTTCACCTAAGATTACCTTTTGAGATAAACAATAAAATAATTGGTCCTTTGTAACCGCAAAATGCAGTCTATTAACAAAAGAACTGACTGAGAAAAATACCTTGCTTGCTTACACTCTGTTAATCTATAACAGGTTGCTTGGATATGAACATATGTGGGTCTTTGGAACAACTTGTTTTTCACCTGTAATATGTAAAATGTTTAATCATGCAAGGGGTATAGAAAACATGTTTTTTTACTTGTATTTACTGTAATCATTCACTTACAAAATAGAATGTAAACACACTGTAATTTTTATACATCCTGAAAGTTTTGCTGAGGTAGGTAAGCTGTAAGGGAAAAAAATAAAGCCAGTTAGAAGGAAGACATCAAGAGAGACAGAAGGGATACATCTGGATAGAGGTAAGAAAAGAAATAAAGGGAGAGATGCGATAGGATAGAGAAAGACCCTAAAAGTGTGTGTGTGTGTGTGTGTGTGTGTGTGTGTGTGTGTGTGTGTTCCTGTTTTTTTTCTGACCTTAGAGAGCTAAGTTTGGCCCTCTTGCCAGCCCCAGAGAATTAAGTTTTACTCCCTCAGAGAGAAAAGTCAAGTTGTGGTATAGTCCACTGATGCCCCCTGAAGCCCGAGCTGCTGCGGGGTGGTCCTCACAGGGTTGATACATGTCCCACCCAGGCCTGGCTTTTTCTCTGCATGTGTCTGTCAGCTCTCCCTTCTCTGTTGCCTGAATACCATCAGTTCCAAAGCTGTGTAAGGTGAGACACTGGTGGCTTCAAAATAACTCAGAAAATTAGAAGGAAAAAAGAAAAAGGAAAAGCTAAGTTCTCTAGAGGGAAATGTTATCAGTCTGGGCTCCAATTTCACTGCATATTGCTATGTACAACGTCCATTGTGCAATAAAACATAGTATGTAAGGAGACAGGACAATGTAGTCACTTGCCAAGAGAAGCGACAACCATAGAAACAGATCCCAGGGGACTTAGGTAGTATCATCATCAGACACAAACTCTGGAGTAGCAATACTTACGCTGCCCAAATCAAGACATGACAGAGGATGTCAGGAAAGTTAAATAAAAAGGAAGAAATGGAAATTGTGTGACCACACATATAGCCACCAGAAAACCTTGGTGAGTGCTCACCTTTCCAAGGAGCAATAATAAGAATAACACACATGTCTCAGAGAAGAGAAGCCCAAAGGTAGAATAGTTTCTTCAAAACACAGAGGGAAATTGTCACCAACCCTGGCGAACGAAAAGATCTCAGAGGAAATATATTGGGCCCGAGTTCAAACAGCAAATTGTGTGTGTGTGTGTGTGTGTGTGTGTGTCCCAGCTAGACACACACCACAATCATATGGTGACACTGCAGCAGAACATGCTTCTCAGGAAGGAAATGTGAGAACAGTATCATCACTGTGCTGACATGTTAGCCACCAGAAGAGGCAAGAGTCTGTGATGAAGCTGACGATGAAGTCTCCCGGGGGCCTGAACAGAGTGTTCTGGAAAGTCTTAATACTATGCTAGAATCTTCCTTTTTGTTCTCCAGACCTGTCACTATCTTATTTCAGGAGAAATAATGGCTTGTACAAAAATTCAGATCATTAGATCACTAATTGATAACTTGAGAGCATAAAGAAGATACAGAGATGCTATGTAAGGTGAATTAGTTCACTTAGTTTAGGTCCCTAGTAGGGTGGTTGGGTGAGCAGCAAACATAAAGGAGGAGACTCTTACTTTGTTCAAGCCAGTGGGACTTACGGAAGAGACTCTTACTTTGTTCAAGCCAGTGGAACTTGAGTGAAGGCAAGGACAATATAGCTTTTCCTTGTTCTATACCAAGAGACAAAGACTAAAAATAAATGAAAAATACAGTCAAAGCTCACATGATGGTAAGCGAAAGCTTCCTGAGAAGCAGCAGGATTTAGGAAAGCATATCTGCCACATAGGTTTATAAACACTGTATACCAAACAGCTTCAGTTGGGTGCTACCCATGGAATTAGATAGAAACAGCCCTTTCTTGGGCTGTGTAGTGAATTCACGCAGCAGTAAGACAAGAGAGCACTTTTAAAATTTGAAAAGCATGGTAGACAGATAATGGCAGCAGGATCTGTGTTTTGTCTGCTTAGGAACGTTCCTCGGGAACACACCCACACATAGTAGACACTGAATAAATACATGCTTGAACGTATGAGTCCATGAGTAAAGCAATCCTTGTTTTCGGCAAACCGACACAGTGACGAAGGAGGCAAGGGCTGTTTCGGTTACCTACAAACAATGGGCACACTTTGAACAGACCAAGAGGCAAAGGGCAGGAGGGGCCAGGAGAGAACTCTCAAACAGAGCGGGCGAGCTTTCTGGAATTTTGATGATTCTCATAAACCGGCAAATGGCTCTGCAGGAGTGGAGGTGAGCCGAGTGCAGAGGCATTTCAGAACAAGTTAATGAGTTATCTCAGCACGCCTAAGAGCAGAAGAGTAAATCTATGAGATCCAGGAACCTGCAGTGGGCGGGCATAAAGAGCCCACAGTGGCTGCTGGGTAAGTAGGACCCATATGTGACCCTGAACTACTTTTGAGAAAGCTTAAAAGCCAGATCGAGAATTTGATATACGTATACAGTCTAGATTCTTCCCTTCATGGAATGTTAGTCATTATAATAAAACCAAGATGGGTTTTGTGGTTACATTTGGAAATATGTTTTGAAAAAGATATTTTAAAATGTTCTTCAGAGAGCCTTTTTATGGCAGCAGGTATTTCAAATTCCCCAGAGGATTGTCCCAAGAAGCACTTCTCAAACTCTGTTCACTGCATTTGGAGGAACTGGTGTTTAAAAACAACAGTATTGGTGAATAGTCTCATAGGTAAGGAGCGGGGAGCGGCTGAAGATGCAGAAGAGGAGAGAACATGATCAACTCATGTTCTGGAAGGAACATGAAGAATGACGCAAGCAGGAGGATGGTTGACATGAGAGCTAGAGGAGACCAAGGAACTGCAAAGATGTTAATCAGGCACGGAAGCAGCTACGGAGCTGGCCGGGCTATGGGCGTAGGTACCATGTGTAGAATTATGTTGGCTTTGAGTACTTCAGCCAGAGGGACTGGGCTAACAGCTAGGGACAAACTAGGACCAGAAGAGAGAGGGGCAGTTGTCGTGGGTGGCTGATGGAAACAATGGATCTGATGAGTACACAGAAGAGCCATGTCACCAACTCCTGAGTCAGGGGAGTGCCAGCACTGGAAGCAGGGAAGTGAAAGCAAGTCATCCACGGATGGAAAGAGGTAGCAGCTGCGACAAATGAAGGCATTTCCAGTACCGGTGTGCTCAGCATCTGAGCTCCACCTGCTAAGACAGTCACCTGATGGCCAAGTCGCTTTTTGAACAAGTGGTCAAATGAAAAGTCCTAAAGAAACCCTGATGGATGGCATCTCCTAAGCTCACCTCTGAGGTTGCTCCTCTCTAGGTCTCATTAGTGTGTTCAGTTCTGAGAAAGGAGGTTTGTAGGACCATGGCTGCCAAACGGCAGAGCCCTCGGGTCCTCTTTAGGGGTCAATTTGTTCAGCCCCTTATTGAAAGGCTTCTGGGGAGACTTGGAGGCTTGGGCCAGGCGCTCTTACAAAGACAGCTGTGAGCTGGGAAGAGCAGCCGCCTAGACCCGGCTAACCTGGAAGCAGGCATTCTTGTCGGACCAGATCTGGTTCTTCCAAGTCAGTCATCACAGCCTTCAGTGGTCCCCTGCTCTAGTAGCCTTAGAAAGAAACTGGACACAGCTTTGCTTGTTTAAAGGAAACTTTGTGTGGCTAGGTAAAATAAGTACATTTAAAACAAGTTAGTTAAAACATAGCCAGGTGAGATGATACAGCCAGTAAGATGCCTGCCAAGCAAGCGTGAGGACCTGGGTTTGACTTCCAGTGTCCACTAAAAAAATTGGGGTGTGCCTGTCACCCCAGAGCTGGGGAATGGATGACAAGGGTATCCCTGGAGCTTGATGGACAGCTACTCTAGCTGAATTAGCTACAGGTTCAGTAAACAACCCCTTCTCAAAAAAGAAAGAGAGAGAGAGAGAGAGAGAGAGAGAGAGAGAGAGAGAGAGAGAGAGAGGAAAAGGAACAAAAGTGGAATGTGATTGGGGAAAATATCTGACACCCACCTCAGGGCTTCATGCATACACACACATGTGCACATGCTCTTGCATACCCACATACAAATGTGGATGCTCACAAATATGTGCACACATACACAAAACAACCTATATGCATATGCACACAAAAAATCTAGTGCAAACAAAAGTCTTATTGGAAAATGTAATAGGAAACAATTGTTAAATTTCCCCACTCACTAGATTTGGAGGGACTGAAGTTCCAAGAAGACATGGGAAACACTTTCCTGGAGCAGCCGTGTCTGAAGCCTGGCTGGCTCTTGGGAAAGGAAGCTGTCAATTGATGTGCTATTATAGAGGAATAGAAAACAAAGACTTCCCCCAGAAGTGGGAAAAGCAATTATGGCAGAGTGCTTTTGTCTGGTTCGGTATTGTTTTGTATCTGCCTGGGCTTTAACCAGAACAGCCTGCTGACAGCTCACGACTCTCCAAGGAAGGACTGGTTTGGAAGGCTGCCCTCCATTCTGACACCCACACTTCTGGGAGGCACACAGCTATCCGGCTACATATGGTTTTTCTGGAGACCACTGTTTTATCACCCTAACATCTAGAACCTAGCGTTTGGCTTTCTAGTTCTGCTTTCCTACCCAGCTGGACTTCAACTGCTTGAGCCAAATGAAGCCAGTCCTTGCATTCCCAACACAGTACTCCTGCTTATCCACACTCAGTTTCCCTAGCAGGGTTCACTCTCCAAAGCTGCCATTCTTTCCATAGAAAGTTTTTCTCTGGGTGACTCAAGCGACAAAGTCTCCGATTGATGGATTTAAGAATGCGTCATTGTAGCCGACTGTGACTTCCAGAAGAGAAGACACTCACAGACATGGGATAAAAGGGATGGACCAGGCATTGCTTCACTAAGCAACACATCCAGGTGAGCTACATCTCTGGCCAACCAGTGCCAAAAGACATCTGGTACAGATGCGCTGGACCCCTTACCTGAAACAGCTCAAACACAGCAAGAAGGTCCCCTCCAGAGAGGTTCCCACAGAAGATGGGGTGATAACACAGCTTGGGGGGTTCATAGTCCTGATCAGCCAGTGTCACAACTGGAGCAGCCACCGTGGCACCCAAATATTCTGGCTTCCCCTAGAGAGGAAAAGAGTTTTTAATTGGCATCTACTTAGTTCTGACCAGCAGCATCAGCAAAAGTTGACAGCATCAGCTTTCTCCTCTTGTCTTCTACCAAGAACCTCTTCCCCAGTCCCACACACAGCTTGGGGGTTAGAGGGTACTCTCTGACTCCCAGCGAAACACTAAGAAGATATAACCTTGGGGCCTCACTGCTCCAAGACTCCTTCTATGGAGAGCTTAATTAAAGTAATCAACTATGATAGACCGGAAGGAAAAAGGAAAACCTAAGATAACAACAGACGTTCTACGTCTCTACTGTGGACAGAATCGTGAGCTGTGGACACAAGTAAACCTGAGTCTGTGGTCTCTAATCTGCCTCTTCCTAGCTTTGTGACATAAGCCAGGCACACAACTTTTCTGAGGTTCATAAATAAAACACTTATCTCTGTTCATGACATTGTAAGAAGTAATGTAATCTTATATATCATTCGTATTATGTGCCCAATCCATAGTAATGGACTATTGATGCTGATGGTCATGGTGGTGACTGAGGTCAGGATGTTTAAGTGAGGGCGGTATAAGTATGTACATGTATGGGCTTTGAGTTTCTTTAAGAATTATTTGATGGCACCTGCCTCTTCCCCAAGCCAGCTCTCAGGCCCGTGCTCCTCTGGGAAAGGCAGGAGCTATAGAAGCTGCTCAACTCTGCTCTTATCTCTGTTATCATGAGAATATATGTTTCATATGGGTAGGATTCTGTGCTTTCTTCACATTGTGTCCTCGAGCCTGGGAACCCACTGAGTCTGCTGTGTGACAGCTGGTAGACATGATTTGCTTAGTCCAAGGACAGTGCCCATCTATTTTATTTTAAGGTCAGGTTTCAGCAGCCATGCTACAATCCTGTCTTTGGATTCATAAGCCAGAACTTGTACTGCCTCCAGGGAAGGAGCTGGAAACAAGGCTTTGGCTTAGCCACATTTGAAAACAAACATAACTACCATCCATTGGGAGAACGGATGGAGTTAGGACAGCCTGGTATAAAATGAGTGTTCTGCTCAACAGTTAGTTTGCTAATCATTCTTAAAAGGTCTGGTTAACTCAAAGGAGCCCTGGAAATGTTAGAGTGAGCACAAACCCAAGCGAACAATTTGCCAAATGTAAAAGCATTTCTTATAGTGTCAGTCAAACACTCAAGGACCCCAAGCTCCTGGAGAATGAAGAGAAAGTTCTAGACTGGAAACATGGGCCAGAAGAGTTCAAGTCTAATAATCTGATTGCCATATTTTAGGTTCACTCTAGCTGCAGCCTGGGGACATGAACACAGTCTTATGCATGACTTCTCCAGGAGAAAAGCACAAACTGTCCGTGCTGTCTTTCTTTCCAACACAACCCTTTTCCCTTTATATTTGAAAGCATTAGCTTGATTTTTTTTCTGTGAAGGGCATCGTTGAGTGGGGATCTGGGACGGAAATGGAGAGTAATAGGGTAGCAGTGTAGCAGGGTAACAGTGTAGCGGTAATAGTGTAACAATGTAGCAGTAATAGGGTAACAGTGTAGCGGTAATAGGGTAACAGTGTAGTGGTAATAGTGTAACAATGTAGCGGTAATAGGGTAACAGTGTAGCGGTAATAGGGTAACAGTGTAGCGGTAATAGGGTAACAGTGTAGCGGTAATAGTGTAACAATGTAGCGGTAATAGGGTAACAGTGTAGCGGTAATAGGGTAACAGTGTAGCGGTAATAGGGTGACAGTGTAGCGGAAATAGTGTAACAATGTAGCGGTAATAGTGTAACAGTGTAGCGGTAATAGGTTAGCAGTGAGTAACAGTACAATAACTAGCAAGCTAGGGTAGCAGAAAACTCCGAAGATGTTGGATTCCTTTTCAAATAGAAAACAGACAGCTAAGATGGGACAAGTATTCCAAGGCAGAAGAGTGGAAGCGTATTTACTTTGTGGGTAAAATCTGCACTGCCTTCTCAACAGGGAAATTAAACACATTCAGCCCTAATTTACAGCAGCAATGGAGGGATGGAGGGAGGGGAGGCCACGCTCCCAGCCACCAACTGTATACGAAAGAGTAGCCCCAGGAGCTGTACGTTCAAGTCCTGACTCTGCCTCTCTCTGTGACTCTAAAGGAAATACTCAAACTTCCTAGATCTGTCCTCCTTTCTAGAGAGCGAGACGGGCAGGACAAAACCTTCATGTTCCCCATGGTCCCTTGTGAATCTCATATCCTGTTTTCTCTCTGACCTTGGCCCACCTCAGGGCTCTTGGGAGCACAGTAGTGAAGAGGCTTTGGAAAATCTTTTCAGAACAACTTTTGTCCTCTATAGAGTTAAGCTTCCTGAAGAGACAGAGATGTCAAAGAAAGGAAATAAATCTTTGTCATTCGCTATAGATTTCTCCACTTAGAGAAGAATGCTTGTCATAGTCACCAGTCAGCTTTGGAGTTGCCTGAGGTTTCAGAGCACAAATGTCTTTGGAAAGGTTTGGTTCATCACCAAAGAGGGCCGTGATGAATACGTTGTTGCAGGGCCAGGCAGCAGAGAGGTAAAAGAAGTGGCCCAGTAACAAGGATGAGTCATGAAAATGCCCATGTAGTTCCCTCCCGCTAGGTAAGAGCAACACAGACCTGTTTGCAAAGGGCTTGGGACATGGGACCAGTTAGCGGGGCTGTGGTAGTTGTGGGGTGGTTTAAGCAAGAATCACATCCCTATAGAAGTGAGCATTGGCTGAATTTTGCTAATTTGATGCACTTTTGATTATAACGTAAAGGGAATTCTACATAGCAAACCGTAAACAAAGCAGTGACTATCATCAGCGCGGTTCTACATATCATAGCGTGCTGTGGTAAAAGCCACCGCTGGGTCCTGACTGCTCAGTGTCAGGACTTTGTTGACCTTCAAGTCAGCATTCGGAAGAAGGGGCAGCGGGTGTCGCCTGGTGACACTTACCACTGCATCGCTGTCATAGAGTTCCACCACCACTAGGGGTGGAGACTCCGCCAGCTCCCTTTGGTCCCCATGCAAAACCAACTCATTGAAGAGCAGCATCTGGTTCCAGGTAGGAGAGAGGGTCTGGGAAATGACCTGGAAGGGAACAACACGGGAACCGTTTAGCTGAACTGTTCAACAGAAACCTGGAGGACAGGGAGGACCCGTGGCGACTGTTTATTAATTACTAGGGGGTACACAGTCACAGTCTCTGGAAAACTTCGTATTGATAATGTTTTATCAGGGGAGTACTGATTAATGTCCTACTTGCATAAATATCAGTTTACCATGGTGCTATGATGGCATCAGCTGCCCTTTATTGAGTGGCTATTGTGTGCTGCCTATAGCACTGTGCATGCAGCCAAACCTCACACTCATTCTGGGTAGTTATTTACATACATGTTAAAGACTAAGGAACAGGTTCCCATGTCCAGAGTCTACAGATGGTAAACTGAAATTCCATCTGAATCACCTGCGTTCACCAGGTAAATGCCACTGACATCTCCACTTTAGGGATTCCCTCCACTGAGAATGGGGGGATCAAATATAATCTTGTCATATAATATAATATAATATAATATAATATAATATATAATTAATATAATATAATGCTGACTTTCAAATCTCATATACTTTATGTACCCATCATACAGACTAAAAATCAAGGAAGGATGATCACTTGAAGAATTGGTCCAGAACCATCAGGGTCTCATTAGAATTGGCCCATAGCTTCCTTCCCAGGCTGCTCAAGAGGAACCTTCAGAAGGGAGAGCGTTATTTAAATTTGAATTTCCTTCTCTGTTTATTTGGGCATTTGGAGAGAGGCCAGTTTCACAGACAAAAGGCTGAGTTGTCTGCAGGGTAGGGGATCCCACGTCTGGGCAGACACTGCCCCGCCAGTGTGTGGAGTCAGTCCATGGTCACAGCACTCTTCTAAGCTGTGCAGTCTAATGGGTTTCGTAAGTGAGTGTGTTCAGCAGCTGCTGGATCCTGGGGGAAATTTCCACAGCACCTCAGAGCTGTAACTTGCTTGTCACTCTCAACTCCAGGGGGGCTGGAAGGAAGAACTGGCCTGCGCTAACCCTCGGGCTCCCATTAAACCACCTGCTCAGTCACACATCCAGCCAGCTCCAGCTCCATTGTTTGCCCCGTGGTTCCAGAAGAAGAGCTTTATTGCTCTTTATGTAAGCCGTAAAAGTATTGCGTGCCTGCAGTCTGCCTCCCTTCTTGAGTTTTTATTTTAGACTATTTCATGTCTCAGATATAATGAGGTTTTAAAACGCTTCTGAAAAATCTGACTTTTCTGATATAAAAAGACCAAGGCTCAACCGACCGATAAACAGGTGTGACCCTGTTGTAATGCCAAGTTTTGTGCTTTGTGTTGCTTTGGAAGAGACAGTGAGCCCTCTGCAGCGTGCACCTGACAGTGTAATGTCAAAACTGTCAATCATCTTCACAGCGTCTTCCCGACAGGAGTGTTTGAATCGCTTCCTCCCCACGTGGCTGGAAAGGCTGAATAAGATCCCAGAGGCCAGCATTCATTCGTTCATCACGTGCCTACAGTGTGCTAGACTGTATCCTCTGCAGAGTGGAAGCTTCATGGCCATTTGCATGGACAGAGGAAGGGCCACTAACCTGTCCTCCACATTGCCAACTTGTGTAAAATGTCACCTGATCACTGTAGAGCACTGCTAAATGACTCGACCAAATAAGAGTCTCCCTTGTCCTTGCTCAATTACCCACGATTGGCCTTGTTCTTAAGGGCTTCCTTAAGGAGCCATGCACTGAACTGACTTTAAGGCCTCTTTTGCAAGTTCAGGATAAGACTCAGTTAGCACTGCAAACAGTTAGTCAGGGGTCCTGGACAGAATATAGCAGCAGGGGCAAAAACTCTAAATGGAATCTGGGCTTAATTAACAACCCTGGGACCAGCTTGCCTAGATGACTTAACTTCTCTAAGCCTGAGTTTCCCTTCTTTAAATGGACTAACATCCATCTTGTCTGAGGTAAGGAATAATCACTGCCTGGCATACAGTAGATACTCAGTAAATGCTTGCTACCCTTCCTATATGTACTCCATCTCAGTCCATATTTGCTTATAAGTCAGTTTGGAACTGGGGTGCGACTCAGGAGTAGAGTACCTATCTAGCATTTGTCAAGTCTGGGAGTCCAATTCCTTGTATTACACACACACACACACACACACACACACACACATTCTCGCATAAATGCCTACTCGATGACAGCCTTGGTACACTGGTTGGTCTTGTTTAACCATCCATGTCTTCAGGAATATACGTCAGTCTCATTGCTGGGAACCTTAGGCTTAGCCATCTCTGCCATCTAAGATACTCTACTCTCCTTCTCTGTCTGTTAGGTCTCCTCTCACACATCTGGCTCCTCTACTCATGAGTTCTCAAGCCCTTTCTCTGTAGATTTCTCCCCTTTTCCTTTATCCTTCAACTTCTATTTCTCCACAGTGTCTGCAATGACTGGACATCCCGGACCATCAGGTCACTTTGTCAGGGACCGATGTGCAGGCTGCCCTTTAGAGGCTGACTCTTCTGCACGCCAGGTGTGCTCAGTCCTCCTGGGAACCAGTGCCAGCCCACACAGGTGCTCTCTGTGAACACAGGGCTCAGCTGGGCTTGCAGGGCCTCAGACTCAGCTTTCCCCAGTAGAAGTATGGAGGAGGCCTGCCAGTCACAGGCCAGGTCTTCCGATGTAGCCCAACACCCAGACAGGAGAAGGAAACCTGGAGCTTTGTAACCAAAATCAAGTCGGAGTGGCTGGGCAAAGGTGACCTCGGAATTGGAAAGACCCGGGTCTCCCTCTTAACCCACCGCCTCCAAGCTGCACAATCCGTGACTCTCACTCCTTTATCTCCAAGATGGGGACAGAAGAGCATGTGCCCCCAAGTTACAGTGAAGCTGGTAAACAATGTACACAAAATACTTATTGTTGTGCCTGGCACATGAGAGTCTTGAATAAGTGACAGCAGTTATTATAAGCAAACATTGGGCCCTTAATTCCAAATTAGAGGCAGATCCAGGGTTCAGCAGAACCTATTTTCCCTTTCAGATGATTATTTGATAAACAAAGTCCATCTGTGCCTTTGAGATATGAATCTAAATTAAACCAGTGTGCTGTATGGAGATGAAAGCCAGCAGGATTGTTATGTGGTAGGCCAGCGAGCGAGCTCAGACTCCCACAGGGTCACTTCAGAGGGCCCGGGATTGCATGGTTGAGGTGAGTGGATAGCCCTTGGGTCCACCTTCTGAGACTGCTCTTGTTAGGGGACGGCAGTTGCAATAGCAGCCATCATGAACAGTTGGGCAGAAGCTGTTTTAAGCAGTTGGCATTTCATTTCCTCTCCTTTATTAGGGAGATGTATATGTTATTATCATGCCTACCATAGAAGAAGAAACTGATGCCTAAAGGGAATTCTGCTTAATGTCATATGTCTAGTAAATATGAGATATTGGATTTGGACTGGGGCAACAGAACTCTACAGTTGTGTGTGTGTGTGTGTGTATGTGTGTGTGTGTGTTTGCATGGGATGTTCATGTATGCATGTGTATGTACATGTATGCAGAGACCAGAAGGTGAACTCTGGTTTCATTCCTCAGAAGCCATTTATCATGGGTTTTTTTTTTTTTTTTTTTTTTTTTTTTTTTTTTTTTGAGACAAGGACTGTCACTGACCTAGGGCTTGGCTGGCTAGTCAATGAGTCCCAAACATCTGCCCATCTCCATTCAGCTCCCCAGCACCAGGATGAAAGTGCACACCACCACACTTGGATGTTTTTTTTAACTGAAATTCTAGCAATGAACTTAGATCCTCATGTTTGCCTACCAAGTGCTTTACAGGCAGTGCTCCCTTCCTATGTGCATAAGCATTGCTGTGCACGTCCTCTCCAAAACCAGCAAAGATGGTGGTCCTCTGACTTCTTGTTTTCGTTGGACAACAGATAAGGATGGAGACACATTCCTTCCAAGGTCTTTCTATACTGTCTCTGAGACAGAATGAACCATCTCTCCAAGTGGTTCCTTAGGCCTCTGTACAACCATACACACAGGACTCGGCACAGTGCAGCAGCCTGTCTGCCTGGAGAGCCACATCTACGCCTGCATCGTGCATTATGCAGGAGGAGGGCTCACCCCATCCATTTTTTCTCCTAGGGTCCATGCAGAACCAGCACTCAGCGGGCACTGGCTAAATGGATGTGATGTTGTTTCCCATCATGCTCTCGGCCTATGTGTGATAAATCAAAATAGAGTCGAATCCATCAGCCGGGCCATAGGGTTTGTCTTGGGGAAAATGTGTGCCCTCTTGGCACCAGCCGTGTAACGGCGGCCATTCATCAGTCATTTATGTACTTAACTTGTCACTTCTTCAGAACAGCTGTGTTAGAGTGATGGAACTGGGACCTCGTGAGCTCTTTGGAGAAACACAGTTGCTGAGTAGATGAACCAAAAGGTGACCTTGTGTCCTTGTTTCCTCCCTCTCCGAGATGGCCAATTCTGTACGATCTTACCCTTCCCCAGCTGACAATAGCAGAATAAGCAAGGCTTTGGTGGGCGCAACCTAGTGTAAGATACCCTCCTGCAGGACTCGTGCTGACGAGGAGCCCTTTTCCAACTTACTGCTTGGTGTGTGAGATGGGAAGGAAGCAGAGGAAGCCACCATCTGCCCACCCCTGTGACACCGTGCCTGTCACCAAGTGGTGTTCTCCAGGGGAAAGGGGTTGAAGCATAGCTTTGGAAAAGCACCCTCACAGCTAAGTACAAAGGTTAGAACTTCCTGATCAGGAAGCTAGAGATCAGGAAGCTAGAGCCTCCCCCTACCCACCTCAAGCAGATCCCCTGAGGTAATGACAGACTACGTCTCAGGAGGGCTGCCTATGCTGGCTTCTTTCTCATTCCCTCACTACTTTCCGTGCCTGGCACTCCTGCAGGTGCCCGTGGACATAACAGGCTCCTCTTCCTGTTCTTCTTTTCTGCCATGCCTTAGCTTTAAGACTTGTCCGTCTGCTTTAGGACAGTAGCTCAAGGGGACAAAATAGACCTTCTTGTGCCCATCTTTCCTGCCCCACACTGGACTCTGGGTCTGGAAGACTGCATACTGAGAGACGCCACGGGCGGGGTGAGCCTCGTCTTCCTTTCCTTGGCTGTGCTGTGTATCTGTGCTGTGCATCAGCTACAGCAGCAGGGGGGAGGCTGGCAGCTCTCTGGTTACCTTTGTGGTCTGGCACTGGGACAGGAATGTGACTTTAGCAAAGGGATCTGAGAGTCCATTGCTGTCAGCTGCGATGAGGCCCCGGGCTTGGTACATGTGTGCTCTCAGCTGGAAGATGTGCTGGGCTGTGGAGAATCATGAAAGGGAAAACATGAATAGGCTTTTAGGAGTAGGATGTGTGGATGTGTGTCTGCAGGAAGCAGGTGACTGTACAACCGCAGAGAGATGACAGTGGCAGGAGCCATGCTCTCTTCCATGACCAGGTGAAGAGGGACTGGAGCAGAGTCCCTTAGAAGAGTGCATCCCCCTGAGGTTTTGCCACACTGTGTTTCTTAACCATTATCACAACCATGTGAAATATGTAATTGTAGCCCCACTAACAGATGAGGAAAATGACCCTAAATGAACAATGTTCCTTCCCAAGTGTTCAGAGACCAGATGTTTCTTCTGCCTAACTCCAAAATCCACTCTCCCACTTAAAATGTCATATTTTAGCAGGCTTAAATGAGCAGCATAAATCCTTAGGAATCTCTTGTTCTGTGTGTGTGCCCATATGAGCACATGTGGGCACAGGCATGCACAGGCTCATACACAGGTATAGAAGGCTGCTTTATCAATAGCTTTTACTTCAATAAACTCAATAGATGTATTGAGTTATCCAACCACCTGTTCTACATTACTAGCCAATGGCATTTTGTGTGCCAGCTACTTGGAGTTTTGGTATTGGTCACTAAGGCGCAATTGTAGGGACTATGACAGTCCTTGCTTTTGGAAGCTCCCTAGAGAAGGCAGAAGATAAGATGAGAACCCAGACCACAGTGATGGGAGGGTGTGGTCAAAGGGCCTGGAGAACAGTGAGCAGGAGTGAGCACGTGTTGCTTAGGACAGAACACAAAGGGACAGATAGGTTGGAGGAGGTCAGCGTTCAGTGGAGGACAGTGCAGCTGTCTGAGTCTTTGGTTTGTGGGTCCTCACCACCACTGGCTCTCCCAACTCACTTCTTATTTTCATAGTCCCTTATTTCCGCTTGCCTTCTTACCTACCCATTTCCACATCTCTGAGAGGCACTGTATTAGTATAATCTAGGTCTTTTGTGTCGGCATGGGGACTGCTCTGTAGGGAGCCTTGTGTACTCATTGAAATAGTTCAGCTTACTTAAACGAAGGGCAGAAATGCCCTATGAACATTCAGTTCACTCCAGCAACTTCTAGGCATATGTCACACATGTCCACACAGGAACTGTAAAATGGAGGCTGACCAGAGCTCCTTATATGGCTCTTATAGGAGGCTGAGGGCTGAGGACAGTGCCTGGCACTAGGGAGTGGCGTGAAGATGCTGGTGTGCTGTTCCTATTGGTTGTGCCAATGCCGGCAGCAACCTGGGTATCACCACAGCAGGTATGGACAGGATAAATGCGTGTGGAAGTAACGGCCACAGACAGTGGTAGTCATGTGACCTCAAACCTTGGAGATGAATGAACAGGAGAAACGGCAGGCAGCTTTTAAGAATTTAAAAATAACATGTTAGAAGTGTAACTAGCAAAACAGCAGGATCTCAAGAATCTAGTACATTGTGGAAAAGGCAAAATAACACAAAACATAGCAAGTTGTTCCTGAGAAAAAAGATGACGTGCACATAAGAGAACAGTTCACAGACACGTTCAAGTACAAGGGAGCTGATTCTAGGGGAGGTGGCTCTGTCTTCTGAGCAGAGCCCCTTAGGATGGTAGTGTCTGGTAGGCAGAGATGCAAACCTCAAGTGGCAGCAACAAGGACATAGGATCAGTCCATTAAAAAATCAGTAACAGCAGGTCATTTGGAAGCAAAAGTCTTGGCTACTTTGTGTGGAAGTAAGGGTCACAAACAGAGATAGTCATGTGACCTCAGACCTTGGAGATGTGCATGAAGTATTGGAAAATGCAGTAGGCCATGTGAGACTCCTGAAGAGGTGGTGTGTGTGTGTGTGTGTGTGTGTGTGTGTGTGTGTGTGTGTGTGGGAGCAGATGATAACAGAGTAAGAGATCAGGAGAATAAAATTCTAGATCAAGCTATCAAAGGACAGAAGAGACGTAAAGATGTCTCTAAGGAGACATCAGCGTCCCCTGGAGGTGAAAGTTTGAAAGGCCAGAGTACCCCACCCTGGTGACACTGGTGGAGGGATTAAAATGAGGCCTGAAGAAGACTTTGCTGCCCTGTGCCGTAGAGAACTTGACTCTAAGAGACGGTGTGGCAGGACAGGGAAGGCAGGATGTCAAAAGTAATTCCTTAGATGGCTGTTAGGAAACCTGAACATTTCTGTCTTTCTCCCCTGTGCCACTGTCTGGCTTACATGAGGACCAGCACGGAGCCTAAAAATGTAGCAACCTTCTCAATCCGCATTCTAATTCTGCAGGCAATTAGGGAACTGAGCTGTGTACATGGCCCAATTAAGTCTGTGTCCGTTCTTAAGGTGCAAGGCTCTGCAAACTCCGAGCATGTCAGCGGAACGAGAGAAGTGTTTCTTTGGGGACTCAGTTCTTAAGCCCTTCCTGTCTCCATAGACACCAATTAACTCTAATGTTGACAGGCTGGGCTCTGCCAACAGAGAAGTCCCTTAAAATGACAGCAGTAAACAAAGCAGGGGACAGCAGATGTCACAGGGACACAGTGACAGCAGTCAGCTGGGGGACAGCCATGTGTTACTGCACATCTGAGTTCAGCAGTTTTCTCAGGAAGACTTGGGAAGGTCCTGTCCTGGAGAGAATGCCCACCAGCTGCCCTTGAGATGACTAACCCTGAGATTTTTTTAACAGCTCTTCCAATAGATGGCACATTGCACAACCAACTCTAGGCATGCCATTTACTTGGCCTACATTTAGGGTTTCTTTATTAACCTTGACTCTTCCCATTTCTGATCCTTGGAGTAATCTAGCTAGATTCCTTATATTGTAGGGGTCAATCTCTTGACCCCTGTGGTTATTAAGGCCACATCTGGATGCCCTACTTGAAGCTAGAGAGTCACCTCTTTCTCGTCTCTACAACCCCTGCCAGGTTTTCCACCAAGCCTTCCACATATAGATGCAAGGTAATTATTTGCTGAGTGGCTATCCTCTGGAGCATAAAATTCACCAGTTGGTATGGAAGGCAGCCAATGTCACCAATGCCAGTGCTCAGCAGAAGGTCATTAGGTGACTCCATGAAAACGACGGGCTGCATGGCATCTCCAGAAACGCCTCTCCTCCCTCTGGATTATTAGTAGCTAAAACAGTGGACACATCCAGGCCTTTGGGTCTGTAAGGATGTTCGTATCTACAGACCAGGGGATAACTCAATACGGGTGTTATTTGCAGACCAGGGGATAACTCAATATGGGTGTTATTTGCCCAAAGAGAAGAGCTCTCAATGGTTTAACAGAAGGCAGATAAGAAAGCATGTTTGGATATGATTTGCCCAGCACTTCCGCAGCTGAGTGATCTTGGGCAATTTCTGGGTGTCTCAGAGATGTACTCTCTCCATCTGTGAATTAAACGATCTTCCTGGGATTGAGTGAGCTCTTATGTGTAGCGTATACAACACGGTACTTGGCACTCTGTGTTATGTATTTTCCTCAAAGATAACACACTTGTGTTGACATTGAGTGCAGAATCTATGAGCTGAGCCACTGTACACAAATTTCCAGAACGCTGTCTTCTCTGACTATGGAACCACGAGGAATAGACTAGCAGTTAAGGTCAGCTGACGCCAAAGGATGTCACGTGAGAGAGGAGGCATGGTGTGCCTCTACTCCAGTGTGCATAGCTTTGGCTCGACTCAAAACTCAAGTTCAGTAGAAGTGAAGGAAAACTGTAGTCGGCTCTGTCTGGATTCAGCAGCTGGAAAAGCCCCAAAGTCAGTGATTTGAAAACAGAGCAGAATGCGAAAGTATATTAATATATACTTTAATATTAAAAGTACATTAATATTAATAATGTAATTGAAATGTGAACTTAATGATACTGATGAAAGTAACTCTATGGATTAATATTTTTTTATAAAATATACAGCCTTTCTATAAAGAAGCAGCCAAGCCAGGAGCTGGGCTAGAGAAACATAAGGGACCTCACCCATACCAATTTGTACCAGGACACTGTAAGGATACGGACGAGCTTCAGACATCAGTGCTGTGCAGAAAAGGAAAACAAACTGCTTTGCTTTCATGAGTCACATCAAGACAAGAACTTTCTGCTCCAACCCAAACTCCTTTGAACGAAGTCCATCTACGAAGAGAATCCACGCTGCTCTTGGTCACTCACAGGAACGCATAGAATTTACTCCAGGTGTTAATACTTCTAAATGTGACCTCGCTTCCCATTAAGGAGGGGAGGACACTTGGAATTGTACTAAAGAAGGCAGAAAGTATGGGAGGACACTTGGCAATTGTACGAAAGATGCCAGTGGAGTTGGTCCCAACTAAAACACCACACGCGCATGAATGCTGTCCCCACCACTATTCACCAAAAAAAGCCCGTGAAGATGCTTCCTGCCCCCTTTGCCCTGGGAGCACTGTACCTTGGTATAGCAGGGCTGACGGAGGGTGATTGGTGCCAGATGTTTTGGAGGGCATTTCTGCTTCATAGCCCGCTGGCAAATTGTCCAAAATGGCATTGGAGTATCTGGTGGAACCCAGCCACAGATATATGTCAACTTTTGCCTGTACAGTCCAGCCAGCCGGTCGTTTCCCAGGAAGCTGAGGAGAGGGGGTGAGGAAGGCAGTTTTAGCACCAGAAGGCAAGCATGGGCCCTATTTGGGGAAACAGGATCCTTCCTGGCACATACCTCAAGGTTTGTACAGAGGTCTTATCCCCAGCCTCCGTTTATATTATAAAATTGAAAAAAATATGGCCCCAATTACCACAACGTACAACTCTGGAGGATGGCGTCGGTGTGGGGGGGCCTTAGTCCTAAACGTACCCTCTGGAAATCACTGCCAGGTCCTGGACCACTTAGGCCTAACAGGTGGGTGTGCTTATTGTCCTGTTTCATGGATGAGGAAAGGTAGACTCAGATAGACCAGTGTCTGCATCCCCTTAGTCTTTAACTGACACACCCAAGCCTGGAGTTAGGGATTGATGGTTCCAAATGTAGACTCTTGGCTCCGAGCCTACAGTCTGCCTCTTTGCCATGCTTTTCAATTCGCCTTGCCTTCCTAGGACTCTGGCTATTGGGGCTGCAACCAGGGTTTCTGTCCCTTGACTTTATTCAGGAATGCCTGTTTTCCCCTCCCAGCCCATGTGGTCCTGCCTGTTCACCCAGGCCTTTTTGTCTGGCAGACATTTCCAGTTCCTTCATCCCCCTCAAGCAGTGTGACTTGATGCTCCCTAAATTCTCTGCTTCCTCTCTTGTGATTGCTTCAGATGTAATACGGACAGGGTGTGGGGGAGGGAGAGGGAGTATTTATGTGTGTGGTGTTGTGATGGGAGCAGGGAGTGGTGTGTGGGAGCAAATATATGTGAGGTGGGTTCATATACCCCAAGACCACAAGGACACAGATGGGTTCATCCAATGCACCTCCTCTGTTTCTTAGTCAACAGGTTTGAGATCTTCCTGTGCCCGCCTGCCACCATTTCTGACGGTGTTCAGGACCTCTGATAAGCAGAGCCGATGGCACTTAAGCTGAGTCTGAACAGAGCCAATGACACTTAAGGCACGGCTACTTCTCTGGATCCTGTTGACTCTTGTAAGTGCCCCTTCACGGCGAGTTCTGGAATTGCCTCTCAGTAACCTCTCTTCTCTCCTACACTGAGTTCTTTCCATGGAGGAAGTTACCACAAGTCAGGACTTGTTCTGACAACTTCCAAAGTATCCACGGAGAGGTTTTGACTCCAAACTGAACGTGGATGTTTGCCTTTGTAGCTTGCTCTGAAGGTTCCAAAAGCAGATCTGCCACAACTCAATCAAACAGCCATTGCAAGTGCCCCTGGGCTTCAGCCAAAGGACTAGTGCCAGGGAGGAGCATCACAGGCTCTGAGGCTCAGCCCGGTCCTCCAAGAGCTCAAATCTGGACACTGGCACTCACTCAAATGAAGGATGGGTAATTTTTATTATCGTTTTGATCGGATGAATAAGCATCTAACGGATTAATGATATACACCTTTGGGTGTGTCTGTGAGAGAGTTTACATAGGATTCAGTGGTGCGGAGGAGGGTAAAACACACACTGACCGCCCGGCTTCACCATCTCGTGAGCTGGAATCCCAGAGTGCATAAGAAGAGGAAAAGAGCTGGGCCACAGTACTCATCTCTCTTCTTCCTGCCTATGGACGGAATATGACTAGACTAGCTACATCATGCTTCCCCTACCCCGCCTTCCAGCAGGCTGCAGCAGACTGTGTGGCTTCAGACTGGGAGCCAAAAGCAAACCCTCCCTCTCGAGCTGTTTCTTGTTGGGTTATTGACACGAGAGAAGTGGCTAATACAAGCGAGAAAAGAGAAGCAGGTGGTTCTCAACTTGTGGGTCGTGACCCCCTTGGGGTCACATTTTAGATATCCTGCCTAAAAGATATTTACATTATGATTCATAACCGTTGCAAAGTTACAGTTATGAAGTAGCAAGGAAAATGATTTTATGGTTGGGGTCACCACAACATGAGGAACTGTGTCAAAGGGTTGCAGCGTTAGGAAGGTTGAGAATCACTGGTCTTTGGGAAATGGAAGGATCATCCACATTCCATCCTTTCTTTAAGATTTAAATGCACAGCTCCCTGTACTCAGCTTCCATCTTCCCTTCTGCACATTCAGAAGTAAAAAATGAGAAATTTCAGAAATGCGTGATCGATAAGGCTTATTACAATACTGACATAAATGTTCCATTGTATTTATTGTTATAAACTTCTGTTTGTCGATTAAACTTTATTATAGGTATGTGTTTCCAGGGAAAATAGTATGTACACTGTAATTGCATGCCAGCCCCCTCACTGAGTGTCTTGAACACACTCTCAGTGGCTAGGAGGGCACTACCACACTTATGAGCATTGTCAGTACCGTAGAGTAGGACCAGCCAAGAAAGCATCCCAGAAGGAGGAAGGAATGCACACATAGATATAGTAGTAGGAGCTCATATTTAGTGAGTGTTTGTGCTGCACCAAGAATGGTACAGAAAACTTACTGACCAGAAGAGCTCACATCAGTGAGCATGGGACCACTGCAGAGGAGTTGGGATTTAACCCTTCGGAAGAAGGATGCTTTTATTTACTCAGCTAAAAAAAATACAACAAACAGACTTTCTTTGTTCCTATAACCTATAATTTTTTTAAATCATAATAAAATAAATAACCTTTCTTCATAATTTCTCCAATGATTTTGAAAACTTGTTCAAGCAGATAAATATTTATCAAGAAGACTGGAGGTCTAATTGAGTGCTATACTGTTTGATCCACATCTGGAAGGCCCTGGGTTTGGTTTAGGGCATGGAATGAAAGAGAGGGAAGGAGGAAAAGAGGAGGAGGAGAGGGTTGGGACAAAAGAAAACACAAATGGCTATGTGTCAGCCTAAGAGTATTTTGTTGTAGTAACAGCATTTCTATGCTATTTGTAGCCATCACTGGGATATCAATTCACAAAGGCAGGTTTTTTTTTTCTGTCTGGTGTGTCACAGTGATGTTTCCAAGTCTTAAATAAGAGTACTTGGTGCTGGAAGAATGGAGCAAATATTTGTTGAATAAATACTGTGATCCCCAAAATAATAATGCTTGACGCTCGTTGAGAACTTTCACTGGTCTAGGCCCTGGCCTGATGTTTCTTCTTGCAGAATGTTCTGTCACCTGCATGTCATCACAAGCGCTGCTTCACTCGGTCTCCCAACAGTGCTGCTTTTAATGAGTATATTTTAAAGATAAAGAGGATGAATGTCAGGGAAATAAACAGTTGTCTAACATCACAGAGCAAGACAGGATTAGAATCAAGGCACACACAGCTCTGTGTAGCTCACTCCGGTCCTTACACATGCTGTATGTGTCTGTGTACATACATTGCACATGTTGTATGTGTCAGTGCACTCCACTCTGCTCCTCACACATGCTGTGTGTGTTTGTGTACATGCGTTGCACATGGTGTGTGTGTGTGTGTGTGTGTGTGTGTGTGTGTGTGCGTGCACATGCATTGCCTGAGCATCTAGTTAAAGTGCAGATTCTGACTCTACATTTCAGGGCGGCATTTGAGCTTCCCTACTTCTTTCTCTTAGTGTTGGCCTGCTGACATACAGACCATAGTTTTAAGTATTTAAGTTGTGTGGCTCTTAACATACTATGCTATATTCCTCCCAAGTAGGCTGAAATTCTTTATTCTTTAATGAAAAGCAAAAGCGAATATCACCTTCTACTGATAGTAAACAAATTGTGTGTGTGTGGTGTGTGTGGTGTGTGTGAGTGTGTACTTACAGTGAGAACCAAAAATCAACTCAACTCCTGTGGAAGTATCCCACAGGGTCAGTACTATATTCTAAAAGTTCATAGCATAATAAATTTTCCACCCAAATGAACAAAGTCCCACCAACCTTCACAAATCAGAATTGCTCTCACAATCCAGGTTTGATTTATTCAACCTTTTGAGACTAGAATGGAGAGTCAATAAGAACAATAAAGAGAATACTGAGGGGACTTAAGAGGTGAGTGAACAGCCACACAGTGGGACACCCCACTCTCTAGGACCTCCACAGTGGGACAAAACCTGGCCCCTCCCCCAACTCCCTAGGCTTTTCTAGCCAGCCAGCAGGAGACCTTCCTGCAGGTAGGCTCCCCCAAAACCCAAACCCATCCGCCAGACCCTCCAAGCTATTAGCCCCACACTGCCCCCAAACTTGCCTATCCTCCTGCAACCTCAGTGGAACTCTGAAACACAGCTTGCTCCAATACTGAGGGGACTTAAGAGCTCCCTACAGTACTGAGGGGACTAAGAGAAAGGACCAAGGGAGCAAACCAGGAGAGAAGACCAAGAGAACAGGCTTAGAGAGACCTAAGAGGCATCCTGAAACACAGACATTGACAGTACAGATAAATTCCCAAACACTCAGACAGCCACAGCAAAGATTGGACCAAGGCGCAAAGACACTGCCCGCCTCGTTTGAAGGAAGAGCTGGGTAGGCACCAATGCATTAATTCCTCCAACAACCTTAAAAGCAACATGGAAACACCAGAACCCAGTGGTCACACAGCGGGAAGACTTGATCATCCTAACCCAGAATAAGCAGAAGAAAATGACCCTAAACATAACTTTGTGAAAATGATGGAGACCTTTAAAGAGGAAATGAAAAACTCCCTGAAAGAAATGGAGGAAAAGACAAACACAAAAATGGAAGAAATTAATAAATCCCTTAAAGAAACCAAGAAAAAACAATCATACAGGTGAAGCAAACAGTTCAAAACTTGAAGACTGAAATAGAGGTAATAAAGAAAACACCTCGTTAAAAAAAAAAAAACAATAAAGAGCAGAGAGGTATGTAAATACTCTGGTAACCAACATCTAAATCCTGAGTGGGAAGGAATGCTCAAGTCTAGCCGTTCCCATGTTGCGTCTACTTCCCACATCCCAAACTGGGTCCTAGACTAGAAGGTCCCCTAGAGTCCTTGTTAGAGTTTGGAAGGAAAATGTCTCTCCTGAACATCTGAACACTCATTTCCCAGATGTGGGCACTATTTGGAGAAATCATAGAAGCTTTGGGTCTGTAGTCTTAATTACCAGAAAGTTGCGGGGGACTTTGAGGACGATCTCCTCTCTTGTGTTGGCCCCACTGGCTCTGCTTCCCGATCTCTACCACAAAGGAAGCCTCTCCTACAAGCCTTGCTGTCGCTGACTCACCCTAGTCACCCTTCCTTCCCCACGGTGAAGGACTGTCTGCTTGCTCTGTGGGTCGCAGCAAATCCTGTCTCCCTTAGGCTGAGTCTGCGGGCAGAGTGGCTAACACAGTTGTTAATAGATATTCACGAGCAATAAATGGACAAACCTGGCTTTCAAAAGGTATTTCCTGACTGTAAACCTTCAAGTCTTTCTCTGATCTGTGGGCACTGTGACACTCCACGACTTCCCAGTGTGACAACCACAGCCTCCTATAGGTCTTTGAACAGGGAAGGTTTACAAAGCCACGCAGCAGACAGCCATACCATAGAATAAGCTGTGAGATTTCTGGCTTAGAGTCTGTAGAGATTTACAGTCTATGCCTTTTATTTCCACTTCTGAATTCTCCACGTGGAGCCCAGCATGAGACGGTCTCCCTGACATAACCCCGACTCTATTTATTTATTTATTTGTTTGTTTGTTTGTTTGTTTTCAGGCTTCCTGTTTCAGGAAGGAGAAAAATAAAGAGAAGTGGTGGGTGAGAGGGAGGGGAAATGGAAGGTAAAAGTCAAACCGGAAACAGAAGATGGTTTTACTGAGTCATCCTTTCAAGCTGCCTCCCCCTGTAGAAGTAACTGAATTCAAGGAGACTTAGAAAAAGCTACCATCCGTGGCTATCTCAGTGGCAAAGGAAAAGGCAGATAAAGAAAACCATAAACACACTGAAAAAGATAACACAGAGACTGGAAGCCTCGGCCAAAGCGTTTCTGCCGCCTCAACTCTATCGACGCCCTGGCTTGATGTGACAGATGCTCTTTGCTCTAATTTCATACGGTGCCAGGATAAACACAATATTCAGCAGAGGGTAACTTTATATCATTTTCTAGTATTTTTAGCACGGGGCTTTTAAACGTGATTTGCTATTTTTAAGACAAATCTTTCTTGCTTCTGTAGCACTCTTTGAATGGAGAAGGTTAAAGACAGCCTCTGATATTTGGGATGAATGACTTGGGTTAAAAAAATGTTGCCCTTTCTTCATTTACATTTCATAGGAGCAGATTTTAAAACTTCTTTTACACACAGGACGGAAAGAGATAAGCAAAGCCACCGGGTTAATAAGAAAGGAAAAACCTTCGCTGCTGCGTCAAATTCCAGCAAGGGCAACTTCAATAAAGGACTCACTTTGGCTCACGACTTAAGGGAGGCTGCAGTCAGCCGTGGGTGGAAGGTGTAGAGGTGGGAGGGTAAAGCCGCTGTCCATCAAGTCCCTTCAGGTCCAATCAGAAGTCAGAGACCAGAGATGCTGGTGCGCAACTCTCTCCCTTTCCTCTTTCTATTCAGTCTGGGACCCCAGCCTGTGGGATGGCGCCACAGGCACTTAGGGTGGTTCTTCCGGCATCACAGACACAACCACCGTCCATTCCAAATCCAGTCAGATTAAGCACCGCTTAGTTCTGAAGGGGATAACAACGTCCTCTGGGATGCCGGATGACCATTGTTTGAACACGGCGTTTATTGAGTGATTTACTCTGTGTGAGCCACAAGTGTGTGCTCTTTGCTTGAATTTACTCACTTAATCCTCACAGCCATATCCATGTAGTAGACGGAAAGTAGAATAAACATTCTTCAAACAGATGGAGAATATTAAGAAACTTGTGCAGTAAATATTTGCCCAGAATTCTGTGATGGGTTGAATTATGTTCCTCCCAGATTCATCTGTTTTAGTTCTTAATCTTTGGCACTCAGATTGCTACCCTATTTGGAAGTGAGGCCACTGCAGATGTAATTAGTTAAATGACTGCACTGGAATAGGATGGCCCCTAAATCTAGGATGACTATAGAAAGAATGTTCTCTCTCTGACTCTGGCTTTCTCTCTTTTCCTTTGCTTCCTTTCCTTTCTTTCACTTGTTCGTTTTTTATCTTTTTCTTTTTAGTGCTGGGTTGCATGTGTTAGGCAAGCTCATTACACTGAGCTGCTGCATCTCCTCTACATGTCCATTCCTTTTTTTTTTAATTAAGAAAAAAATTAAGACAGTATCTCACTAAGTTGTTCAAGCTAGCCTTAAACTCACTGTGTAGCCAAGGCTGGCCTTGGGCATTGAAATGCCACAGATTCTGGGTATTTGGGATTGAAGGCCCTCATCATCAGGACAGGCTTCAATTTAAACAAATATATTAATTGTATGTATGAATGAGGTTCATTTAAAAATATAGACTAACTCCTGTGAAGAGATGCCTTGAAAAAATATATACAGAAGAAAATGACAGGAGAACCAAATAGAGAAAATGTCCAGTCTCACTAACAATCAAAGGAGTGAAAATCTAAGCTAGAGGGTTGAACATTAGATTGAGAATGAAATCCACATGCGTCTGAAGACCTGATAATTGGAAAGCTAGAAGAATGCTCTGAACTGCAGTTTAGATCAAGAAACCTAAGGTCTCCCAGCTGTGTCCTGTTTCTGTAAACACTGGAAGGCGTTGTAGACACGCTAAAATTCTAAGCCACTCAGGATAAAAGAAATGGGTCGTCCTTTGGCCTCAAGTCAACTTACCTTGAGAAAGTGGGTCTTGATCTTCCCACAATGCTTGCCCATCTGCTCTCTGATCGGGGAGTAGAGCAGGTCTTTGGCAGCAACGCGGGCATACGCTACTCTCTTGTTGTTACTGAGCATCCAAATGAAAACATCCGGGATAGTATGCTGTGGCTGTGTGGAGGCAGAATATGATCAGATAGGTTGGTATTTAATGGATGAGCTTCTGGAGTTTACCTATTCCCAAAAAAGCCCTTCTTCAGCCATCAGAAGACAGATGAAAAAATGTAGGTATTTAAACATCTGTACAAACTAGGCAGTGAAGTGCCCCTTCCTTGGGAAGAAAACATTTTGGTCATGCAGTAGGAATACGTGGGGCTCCCACTGTGCTTGCTGGGCCTGTGTTGGGCATCTTTGATATACTAAACTACATTTCTTGATATACTAAACTAATGCTTTTCTGCAGATTTTCACGGATTCTTTCTGAATGTAGATATTGACTTAACTTCAAAGCATTAGATTTCTTCAGACCCATGTAACATTTCCGGAACGTTCAAATGAAAAGACAAGAGCAAAGGTGAGCTAATGCCTTTGAACCATTTCCCAGTTGCTTTCAGGAAAGAGAAAACAAATCTAGAGGAACTTTGTGCCGGAGATCTCTCGTTGCCAAATAGCTAACTTCCATTTCAGCCATTTGGAGAAACTCCACTAAACTTTAAAGAAACTGAAAAATTGAGCTATGCAACAAGAAAATACAAGTTTTCATTTCAAGTGTTCCATGATTTTATGTTTGAAATGTACATTTCTTGACCAACATAACTACCAAAATAGGAGGCATAGTGCTTTGAGTTGGAAGTAGATGTTCTGCCTTGCTTACCCTTGACATACATATTTGATACTGAAGAGGGGCATCCATCCCTTTTAGCTGATGTGGAACCAAAGGCAAAGAGGTAAGGGACTCTAGCCAGCTGATAAAAATGGCTCTGGCATGCCTTGCCCTTCTTCCCCATTCCCTCAGCCTTGCTAAAATCCATCAGATTACATTCCTAAAGCTAGCTACCAATGTCTATTCTTTTATTTGGTCTTCCTCCTAAGACTGACTAACAAGGTCCAGATAACAAAGTGCTGAGGTTCAGCAATCAAAAACCTCCTTTGACTCACCTAATTAACATGCCCAAATAAAATCAAATGTCTCATTCTAATACAGGCTTTCTCCTTCTACTTTGGTAAACTGCTGTTTGCCTGTGTGCCATGTCTGTCTCCTCTCTATCCAGAGGCAGTCCTTCACTCCCTATGACAAACATCCCTGTTCTCTCTCCCTTGTTCCCTTCCACCTCTCTCTCTTCCTCTGCCTCCTGTCTTTGTCTCTTGTTCCCATCCCTTTGTCCCTCTGGGGTAAGTAAAGCTCTTGGTGTTGAGAACTTGGTCTTGGGGATCCTTAGCTGAAACTTTTCCTTTCAAAAGAATTGTCTTCCAGACACACGGCTGGTTAGTGACAGACAGGAAGATCCAATCCCGACTCAAACCTTCATATTATTCATCAAAACCTCTTGTCTGCTGTTTAACATTTCCTGCCTCACTACTTAATATGCTTCCAGGGAACAAATGCTCAAAGAGAGAACCATGATGTTCAAGAGCCAACGGAGCAGAATTTTCAAGTACTTCTCCCCAACACCATCCCCACAACACCCAAGGCAGGAAGGGTGTCCACACCTGTAGGCCTCAAAAACGATTCTGTATTTGACAGAAGCAAAGATGATGTCTTTTAAAGATAATTCTAGAAGACACCAGAAAACATTCCTTATAAAATTCATTATTGACCATGAGTTTAAAATCTCTTATGGTTGAAAACCTATCAATGTCCCCCAGCCTCGGTGTTCTTGTTTAGAGTTCTTGTGTTAAGAGACATGCTTTTTATTCTGCTGGATACTCTGGCTCTATGAAAAACCAATATACTTATTTATGTTTGATTTAATTTTAAAACTTTTTCTTCCCATCACTAAGCAAATGTTCAATTCATTCACCACCCCCACCGCGGGAAGATTTCTTCCCTGTCTTTCCAGAGAGCTTGTCTGAAGGGTTGATTACCTCATCCACAAGAAAGCGGATCTTCTCCACAAAGCCCTGGGCTTCACTGATCATCTCTGCGAGAGATAACTTTTTCTTCTGCTGCTGAATGACCCCTTCGGCCTCCTTGAGCATTGCACCCTAAAAAGAAAAAGGACAAGAGTTGGTGTTGACCTTTCTAGAAGTCTGAGGAACAAACATTGCTCTATGGCTGGAGTGTCCTGAAGGTGTTTGCAAACTCTATACAAGGACTGTTCTGAGTCTGACATTGTGCGCATTGACCACTGACTAGAAATTACACAGGGTTGTGGAGACGGTAGACACCTTTGGTAGATAGATGAGACACTGAGATCTAGAAAGTGCAGCATCTTGTCCAGGCCATATGTGTATGAGACAGCATCTGAACTAAGCTTCCTAGTGTTTAATAACTGCAATAGTGGCAACTAAAATTGTGTTGAGTTGTTACTCTAGGCCATGCACTATTCTTTCCTCATTCTTCTTAGGGGGCAAGACATACTGACCTAGAGATGAGCCTATGACGGTGAACTTGATTAGATTAGATTGGATGCCATGTGCATTAATAAGATACAACTTCGAGTGAGCACGTGAGGGTGTCTCTGCAGAGGTTTGGCAAAGAGAAAAGATCCACCCTGAATGTGGGTAGCATCATCTGTGGAGCTGGGAGTCTAGACTGAACAAGCAGGAGGAAGCCCACTGAACACTACCATCCCCCCTCTCTGCTTTCTGATGCGTGGAGACCTGAAAAGCCCCAGCTGCATGGTCCCACAACCGCAAACACTACTGCACCCGCCCTGCCATGATCGAGCGTTGTCCCTTCAAATCCTGATCCTAAATAAATTCTTCCTCTTGTAGGTTTGTCCACTGTGGTGAGAAAGGTGACAGATACAAGGCACTATGAAGAGGCTGCCCTTGAGGGTTCGATCCAGGACAGACAGACAACAAGCAGACAGAACTCTACAGAGAATATGGGATGGAGAGAAGGCACAGACAGCATGCCGCTAGAGAACCAGAGCAGAAAGATCTTACAGATGATGGAAGCCAGCCACCTGGGACTTCCCGGGGGACAGAAAAGAGCTCATCTGGAAAGAAAGGTGAAGGAAGGGTTTGGGCACCTGTGTTCACTCTCTAGAACTGGATTAGCTAGTTGTGCTCTCTTTTTTTTTAAAAAAAAAAGAGTCTTCCTGAATCCTGCTCATATCTTTAAAATGCCCCCCTACCCCGCCATCCAAGTCAAACACGGAGAGATTTTTCTTGGCATAACTGTCACATGTCACAGTGCCACCCAACTGTCCCTTAGAGCTATTGCTGGAATTGAAAGTTCAAGGTCAGGTATTTCAGGACCTGACTCGGACTGGCATTTCTCGGCTGTCACTCATTCCTCAAGGACATTAACCATCTACAGGCACAGTGCTAGTGGGCCGTAGCTCCCTGTCCTCAAGAAGTCCTAGCAACACTTAACACAATTCTCAGTGGGAACTCGAGGAGGGAGAATTGTTACTTTTATTTAGCTTCTTGGTTTGTGAGAGAGACATCAAGGTAAAAGAGTCTAACAGCATAGCCCTTAAAAAGAAGTATATGGGAGATTTGGGCTGTACGTGTCTGTGCACCATGTGCAATGCGTGCTGAGGCCAGCAGGGGGCAACAGATCTTCTGGAGCTGGAGTTTAGAGACAGTTGTGAGCCTCCACGTAGGTGAGTGCTAAGAATCGAACCCAGGTCCCCTGGAAGAACAGCTTTTCCTAATCACCCAGCCATTTCTCTAGCCCAGGGCTAACAGTTTTAAGAAAATGCAAATTTCAGAAGAAATAAGGGGGATTCCGACTGAATAAGAAGTGGAACTGCCGGGCTTCCTGCTCATCTCTGTGAATCCTCGATAGACGCCAGTTCTGTTCCTACCAACACACGCTCTTTCCCACTGCTGCCTCTACCTCACAGAGAAACGTGTTATTTAAACCTTGTCCTTGTCTGGCCTGCGACCTATGTGTCATCCGTGAAGCTTATTTTTAAACCACATGCTTTAACTCTGTTCAAAAATATAAATAGCTTTTCACATACCAGCTCTTGCCAGCAGAGCGTGAGTCGTTTCTTATCTAACGCGGTTTGGTTCAGCATCTTCGGTTTCTTTTCTGCTTCAGAGATAAGGGCTCTGAAAGAGAGTATCCGTTTTGCAGCCTTCTTAGTGAAAATCCATTTGCGTGATTCCAGAGATCTGCAAAAATATCTACTTTCTGTGGCACAATGGAAAGCTGATAGAGCCACAGAACCGAGGCTTTTAATTTAGGTTTTAACAATGGGGTGCTAACATTTCTAACAGATAAATAAATAAATACGGAAATGATACCCAGACCGTGTCTGTGTTAGTTTGGGGGAATTTATGAATTTTACTTTCTTTCAGTACATACCCATTGTAACTGCTATCAAATCTCAGAGCAAATTTGCATGAAATAAGTCCTCTGCCTTACACATTTAGAGCAAATAATGACTTTTCTAAAATGTTACATATCAAACATATTTTAGAATTAAGACTGTGATATGTGCCCATCTTCTTAAAGAATAATATTTTTGGAGATGAAATTTAAAATGTGTCAAGAAGGAGAATAATAGAGGCTGTGGATGCAATTCAAGAAGAAATGTATGAAAATTTGCAGAAGTAACATGTTGTCTTTACTGATGACTTAAATGATATTAAAATCAATGTTGCTTCATTTACAAAATTAATGTTATGCAAAATTAGCAGTGGTATGGGAGAGGATGGAAAAATGTGTGCCGCTGTAGAAGTAACTGGTTATTTCCACAAGCTACCTGCTAGCACTTATGGACATTTTAACGTACACATAATTTGATTTAAAAATTACACTAGAATTCTTGTCCTTTGCAAATAGGAGAATGATTTTGCAAGAATGTATTTTCTTTAGTGATAACATAAATGGAACAATGAACTGTGGTTAAAGGCAAGTTGAACTTATTATGATCTATGTGTGAAGATGCCTGTGCTATATTTCTGAGAGCAGCAGCGACCCGCCAGACAAATATCCGCTATCACTGGGAAGAAATAGGGTTTTATGACTGTGTGTATGTGAGGATGTGTGTCTACAAAGGCAGGAAAAAACAGTCCAGGAGGATAAATCAATCTCTTTTCCCTGAAAGCTGCAATGTAGAGAAAATGGAAAGCGTATCTTTTAATGTCATGTCCATAACAGAACTATAGGATGTGTGAAATAGACGTACATGTTATACGATGTGTATGTGATCCTTCTGCAGTGAAAACAAGCACAAAGGAAACCTGTAGAGGGGAGAATAAGATGAGCGACTCCCTACCCATGCTCTGCCTGGTGCCTATTGGGAACCCTGAAAGACTCTCTGTGGGATACTATTAATGTTGCATTTCCTATTCCTTTTCACATAGAATAGGAAAATTCTATTTGGAGATAGGAACTCACTTTTTGCATCCCTGTGTTTACTAGAAGAACGGGGAACCCCACCCCACTCTCCAGGATGGATCAGCCCGAGGAGACTTGCTACCTCCTTAGGATCTCCCCTAACACACAGAGGTCGTGGGGATACATTTCTTCCGCATCCAAGTTTGGGGGAGTAAAAAGGTGTGTGTGTGTTTCATTCATTCTCCACCATTCAGACCTAGGCTGCTCTTTGACTGTGCACAGCCTCATCACCCTCCACGGTGAGTGGTTCGTCCTTGCTGTGCAGGAGATCACAGAAGACAAAGAGCAGGAAGCAGGAATCCCAATCTGACCTCAGATCCTTCCTGCTTTCTCAGACCTGCACCTACCAACTACACAACCACCATTTTAACCATCGACACGCATGCATGTTTTTTCTGTTGACTGGAAACATGAAGAAAAAGAGGGACTGTTAATTATCGTCCTCAAGCAACCCCCAATGGAGAAGAGCTATTGAGCTATTACTTGCTTGCCAATACTTTCCAACATGAGAGGTGAGGTTCTGACGCTTTTAAAAGATGTTTCAAGGGAAATTGTAGGTGGCACTTGGCTCACAGCAGGCCTAGTGATTAATATTGTTTTGTATTGAAAAATGAAAGCAAATAAAGGTGGCACAAACGACACATTTATTTCTTTGTTTACATATGTGGGTAGATATATACACACAAATGCACACACACGGCGGACTATCTGGTGTGTCTACTGCCTGTCTACTGGTTTTTACCTTTGATATAATTTCATCTCCATTGCTTTTTAGTAATTCTATTTTTAGCAAATGCTTCATTTTTGCTTGTCTTGACTGAGTTAATTTTAAGATATGGTCCAACTTGCTTCCACATGGGACAAGTTGCCTCTCAAGGTCCTGAAAGAGCCCCTCCTATCGTCTGTGCTGCTACAGAATCCCCCTGCTGCTAATGACGGCTGGGTTCAAAGAGGATGTGTCAAGAGCAATTAGATGAGGCTTTGGCTGAGACTCACTGTGATTTCCATCTAACTGACGTTCTCTCAACTCTTCCCGTCTGTGCATCCTGGTAAGGGCAGCTTAGACAGACCTGTGCAGCACTGGATGGAGGATCGAAAGCTAGCAAGAAACTAAACTGCCCATGAAGCACTGAATCCCGTAGCTAGCCACGTGAGTGCTTGGGAAGTGGACTCTTCCTGGCTGGGCCTCGAGATGACATTAGTCCCAGCTACTCAGGGAGTCCTGTGATCAAAAACGACTCCTGCATTTCTGTGAAAAACTGTGACAAGCCCCTAGGTGAGGGTGAATTGTTACTCAGCAATAAGTAGGTCACTATACCCCGCTTTCAAAGTCTCTTATTATATTGCCTGCCACCTAAATAATAAGTCCTTAATTGGGTCTTTGGAGTCAATTAAATAGCAATTGATATAGTGTTATGTATCTAACTGCCACATAGTTGCTGAGTATCTACCAAATGTCAAATGCCGTGCAGGGAGCTGATCCTGAGGACTTTTGTTCTGTAAAGAATCTTAGCAGTTGGTCTGTCTGGTTTTGGATCCTCTCCTTTGGCTTATGCTGCTCTTGTTTAAGTATCAGGAGGGGATACAACACTGTAAAGTGCCCACCCAAATGCACGTAAGAGCAACTGATTTCTCAAGGTCACTGGAAGCTGAGTCCACCGGAGCCGCCTGGGGTTGTCACCCACCTGCTTTGACTGATGAAGTCACAGAACACGGTCTTCATCTTCTCTTCTGGCGCCTCCTCGGAGACCTTGACCAGTTCCTTCACTTCTTCTATGCCTTCTTCCTGAAGACAGACCACAGAGCTTTGGGACTTGTGATGACCCCTGATTGCCACATCCCAGAAATGACAGTTGCCTGTCTTTGTCTCTGTGGGTTTTGTGAGGCAGGAGGAGCCCCTTACTTTCTTGAGCTTAGCCTGGAATCGCTGCGGCATTCCCACTTTGAGCCCCCCCCTTTCTGTGGATCCAGATGAGCCTTACTGTATTACTCAGAGCCATTGAGACCCAGATCCATTCCTACCTAACTAAGCAGCATTCTGTGTCACCCAACTTGTGGAAAACGTGATATCATAAGAAATATTTCCCAATTTTAAACTTTATACATAATTATAAAAAATTTCAAAGTCAATATTTAAGTCATCTTTGAAAAGTAATGTAACCCTACTGACATTAAAAAGTGATTCTGAGTATATCAGGCTTGGGGGCAGGGAACAGGGTAGGTCAGATGCAATAGTGGCTATATGCTGATAGACCTAATAATTTTACATTTTTCTTTGGGCCAGAATTCTAGGATTCTGTTCATATCCCATAGAAAAGTGGGGTCTGTAGGGAAATGCCAATGTTCCTCCTGCTCTGCTAGACTTTACAAAAGCTGCATCTCCTGCCACCTGCCAAAGGCTGGCGCCTGCTCAAGAACTCGAGAACTCGAGCTCTGTTCTTTGCACCTCCGATAAACAAAGAACAGGCATCACAGTGGAGTAAGTAGGCCGAGGATTTGGAATCTGGCTTGGGATACCTGGGTTCAAGTCCAGGCTGCCACTAACTGGTAAACTAATCTCATTATACACAGTTTCTCATTTATAAAATGGGAAATTAATAGGAAACCATCTATACCACCACCATAGGGGGAATAAAGTTAGTCATAGAAGCCGTGAAGGGCTGTTGACACTGAGCATGGAATTAGAAGAGAGCATTAAAGGCTATTGCAGCCTCTAAGGAATATCTGGTTTGTTCTGTCAGTACTCCTAGGGATAAACTATATCTATTCTGTCTGAAGAATGAACAAGGCCAGCCTTGTGAAGTCTGTGGCCTGCAGATTGTGTGAGCCTAGTCCACGCCTCTCCGGCTATTTTCAGAGTCCAGCTCCCCAACACCTAGAATCCCACAGCCAGAATTACTTTGTTTTACAGAAGTTGGCTTGTGCAGCTAAGAGGAGAGGGATATGCATTCTCTCCTTAGCGTAGCTTCTAGTGGACTAGGAAGTTAGGAAGTTAAAATGAGAGTGGTCCGGTGAGCCTGAGGACAGTGAGCAGGGGATTAGAGGATGTCCCTCCTCAGGACCTGTGGGCAGGAAGAAAATGAGACAGTTGGGAAAGGACTAGTTGAAACCAGGATTTGTCAACATTGTGAGGTATCTTCCCCGCCTCCATCTCGGGAGATGAGCAACCAGCCACTTGTTAGGTCCTGGAAGAGCAAATGGCAAAGAAGGGATTCTGATTTGGATAGTTTGATTTGAATTCCAGGAGTTTTGCAAACCATTCTCATTCCTCTGGGTCCCCAGGATAGAAGCTATGAAATACAGTAGCCCCAATTCAGGGATGTTTCACCTGAAGTCAAGACCCTGGTGGAATAGAAAAGCATATCTTTATCCCAGTTTCCCAATATGCCAATGACACCACCTACCAAGAGCTCAGCCATTTTCCCCAGCATGTTGGACCAGTGTAGTCTGAATGTCTGGTCTCCCCAAGAACTGATGAAGGAGACACAGGGCTTCTTGGCACCAAAAGGCAAATAGTTGTAATTTCTGTGAAGGCACATGAGGTGTGGAAGTCAGTTATAATCAGTGGTTTTCAAGCAATTCCAGATGTTTGTTTAGATTTTATGTGTCCTGCAGGGGTGCAGAGGGGCGGGGACAAAGCTGCTAGTGCCATCCTGAGGATAGGATTGGAGATCTGTGGACAGTGAGTGACGGGTTAGGTGCTGCCATGGAAGGGATCGAGAGCTGCCACCAAACCAATGCCAAGATGCACATCTGATCCCAGCACCTGGGATGTGGAAGCTGGAGGAGAAAGAGTTCAAAACCACTCTCAGCAACATAGTGAGTTCGAGCACAGCTGGGCTACATGAAACTCTCAAAATCAAACAGACAGAAGACATTATTCTCAGACGTAGGGTAAAACTTAGAAATCGTCACCAGTGTGTAGAATATGTTGGACAACTCTTCCTTAAACAAGGCTTAAATTGATAAAGGTAAAGAACAAGATTACCTTTTTAAGATGTATATTCTGAGCATGGTGTATATATTACTAACGGGGATATAGGCATACATCCCAATCTAAACCAGTACTTGGTGGCTTAGCATCATTCTTTCATCTGTTTGTCCATCCATCCATCTATTCATCCATCCATTTATCCATCCCATACTTGGCGGGCACTGGTGTCAATAATACAGGTGACTCGCTTGGCTAGCAAGTGATAAGACATATATAGCCAACCAGTAAAGATATGGAGCCCCAAGGAATGCCTGATGGTGGCCGTGGAATGAGTATCCTTTAATACTGATAGGAAAAGCTCATTAATAGAATTAAATGAAAGCCAGAAAAGATCGGACTATTGTGTAGAAGGGGGTTAGGTGGGTGTGAAGGCAGGGTCGGTGGAAGAGGCATAGCCACCTGGGGAAGTTCCCTGGCTAATGACAGCTGTTTTAAGGGTCAGAGTTTTCCCAGTCCCCCTGTAATTTTTTCACCAGCATGCAAACTGTAAAGAGAAGTGTGGATGGAAGACAGGAGCAAAATGCTTGGGGTGGGTCTGGTGCTGACTTGAGAATGTAGACATTGTTTTGAGAAATATATTTATGGTGGTTTGGAAAGAAAGGAACAGAGAGAGTGAGGAGGAGAGAAAGGAGCAGTGAGAAGAGGAGGGAAGGAAAAGGGGGGAAAGGAAGGAGAGAGGGATGGGGAGGAAGGGAGGTAGAGGAAAGAAAAGCACTGTAGGAGGGGAGAAGAGAAAAGAAACGGGGAGGGGAGGGGAACATGTTTTATTATCCTTGCCAACAAAAGCTCTTTAGCCTGAAAGACTGGATGTTCATTTTTAGCTCTCCAACCTAAATTTCTCCGGAAGTGTGACAGAATTAGCAAAGGGCCCCCTGGTCTACTCTGTAAAAAATAAACAAACCAGCAGGTGTCCACTCAGGAAAGTAAGTCAAAGAGGTTCTTGGCTGGAAACAGAAGTTGTCCTTTCAGCAAGAGAACAGCAAAGACAAAAAGTCAGAAACCAAGCTACTCTCGGCTTTATCTCTCCAATCATTTCACCGAGAACCCTGCATCTAAGAAAGCGGCCACGTGCTGTTGTACTTCCTCTTGGGTGTTTCTTTGCTTTGGGTTAGCATGCGCTAATGGCACTCTGGGTTTACAGAGTTGCTGTGTGTTCGAGGACCAGGCAGTCGAGGCTCACTGCGTAAACCACAGTTCAGATGGGAAAGCAGCAGATGAGAGGATGCCTGGTTGCCCATGGAAAGGGAAGACTGCCAGTATGAGCGACGGGCCAACAGAACAGAAGCTTGTGGCAAACCTGCAATCCTGGGGAAGTCACGATGAGCCTCCACTGGGCGTCACCTACTCTGATTTAATCCTCACCTCTACCCAGCACAGACGGTGTACAAACACTGTGTAAAAACAGAAATCCGAGAACACACGCACAGTGGAATTTTATTAGGAGCAATAGACATGCATTGTGCATTCATGTTTGTGTGTGCCCGTGTGTGCCTGTATCTCTGTGTGTATACATACACAGGACTACTGTAGATATAAAATCTTTCAATGCCTCTGCTGCCTCCTTGATTTATTACTATGTGGACAGAGAGCCTCAATACAGGGAGTCAGAAATAAAAAGAAAGCTCGGTTACACACACACACATACACACACACACACACACACACACACACACACACACAGAGAGAGAGAGAGAGAGAGAGAGAGAGAGAGACTCCTCAAACATCCCGTCATAATTTATGCCTAGCTGCAGCCAATTGCCCAGCACTAGCACAGAATCTGCCCAAGGGCACCTGGAGATCATGCTCTCTAAATCCTTCCCACAGAACCCCCCTCCCCCCGAGTCCCACTGGCGGTCCACTGGGGCAGCCCATTCAGGTGGAGAACTCTGGGGATGCCAAGACCCTTTGAGTAGTCCCAGAAAGTCTTCCTGAGCTGATGACCCCAGGTGCAGGGATTCTTGGCTGACACTCTCAAGCTGTAAATTGGAGTTAAAGCACAAGGAAGCTCCGGGTTCTTTCTGGTGTGTGTGGAGATGGGGAGCAAGGTATGGCTGTCTTGGAGCTAAAACGAGCCCCCCAAAGGTGACCCATGGAAAAGGGACAAGGTTTAGAAAATGCAGAGAATACAAAAAGCCAAGAAGGTAAATAACTTTTTTAAAAAAAAAAAAAATGGTATTTTCGCAACAGTTTCTCTGGAGCCTGTTCTGGAATTAGCTCTTGTAAACTAGGATGGCCTCGAACTCACGAAGATCTGCCTGCCTTTACCTCCCAACTGCTGGGATTAAAAGTGTGCCACTACCACTCTGCCTAACTAAAATTATTTTTATTTTACCCTAGTTTGCCCTGTGTTCTTCTCTATCTCTGAAATCCCCTCCTCTCTTGTAAAATGTCAGCTTCTCTACGACTGTCCCAATTCTTTACATCCTCCCAGGTAGAGTTAGTCATTCTCTCTGCTCCCATAGCACCCTGTGTCCACAGCACCTCCTTAACTCTCTGAAAACCAGATAGAGTGTGTCCAGTACAGAGATAGGAGAAGATGAGGACCCTGCCCTCAGGCGCTCAGTCTCACAGGTGAGAGAGACAAATGAAACCATTGTAGCCTAGCGGGATTAGGGCTTGCTAAATCTCTAAAGAGTACAGAAAACACAGTCAGACTTGGTACAGGGAAAAGGATCCTGAAAGACAAGGGAAGCCAATAGCCAAGGTGTGGTCTTGTTGCCAGGCCAAGTGAGAAGTGTGTTTAGAATCCCAGGAGCAGCAAAGAACAGTATACAACTGGGGCTCTTTACAACTGGGGCTCTTTCAGGAACGTTGAACAGCTGGATGAAAGGGGTATTCGGGGGAATGGTGCACCCAAGCCAGGTAGGTGTGTGTGTGTGTTTGTTTGTGTGTCTGTCTATCTGTGTATGTTTGTGTGTCTCTCTCATGTGTGTATATGTGTGTTTCTCTCTCATGTATATGTGTCTGTCTATATGTATGTGTATGTTTCTCAGGTATGTGTGTGTCTGTATATGTGTGTGTCTCTCTCATGTGCATGTGTGCCTGTGTATGTCTGTGTGGTGTGTGCGTGTGTGTGTGTGTGTGTGCTTGAACACCTGGTGGTCGCCAGATACTGATACTGTTTTGAAAGGTTGGAGACCTTTTAGGAGGTGGAGCTTCATTGGAAGAAGTGTTCATCAGATGTATTGCCTGGCCACACTTCCTGTCCACTCTCTGCTTTCTGATAGTAAACACAACATGACCAGTTGCCAGTCCATCATGGTAGACTGTATCGCCAGAAATATAAGCCAAAATAAACCTTTCACCTCCAGTTACATTTGGACTCAGCAGGCACCTGCCCTCACGTGGGCATCCCCCCCATTACATGTGCATGTAATTAAAATAAATCTTTTGGATATGGAAAAGAAGAAGAACTGAGAACCCCTGAGCTGTGAGGTGGAAGGCTCTGGGTGGGGGGGAATCTGTCAGAGATGGAAGTCCAGGAAAAGAAAGAAGTCTGGGAGTGGTTTACAAACCACCCGAATGGGGCATCTGCTCAGACTTTTAGGAACAGGACTGTCTGAGGGAGCAGACTGGGAAGTCGGTTCCTAGGGGAAGCGTCAGGGCTGAAAAGCAAGCAATGACGTGGCCTTGACGCAGCAGAGTAGCATTCTCTAGATTCCAGTCTCCTCCCGTGTAGAACGGGCACAGCAGTGGGCTACCAGGAGAATCCACAGCAGTAGAGATTACTCACACAAATATAACCCAAGACGGGGCAAGGCAAGACTCTGGCATGCGTGCTTTTGTTTCTTCTCATCAACCTCCTGAGCCATGCTTGGTGGTGGGTGCTTTTTTTAAAACACCTCTATAATCCTACTTTTAGTATTGGCTGAAAATTTGCACAAATGGAAGAGTCGTGAGGGCGAGCACAGACACCCAGCTGCTAAGATGCTCATTTCTAGGGTCTCACCATCATTCTTTAGTTTGTCAGTTACCATGGCAAACTTAAGGTCAGAGATTCCATGTTCAATAATCCTACTGAGTCGAGTTTACTTGGTAGGGCGCTGACAAGCATGATAATCATCAGCTGGGTTTGGGCTGAATCCTGAAAGCCTCTTCCTAGCTTCCCACGCTTCTAAGTTAAAAGTAAAGGGCCTTCATGTCTGGTAGCCATCGTGGCTGCTCTGCCATTAGATGGATTCCCTGGGTGTGTCATTAGAAGGTTGAGGTTGTAATAGAGTGATGGTTATTCTTGCTCCCCCTGTTCGTGATATGTTCCCAGCACTGTGATAAAATTTGCGTTTTTTGTTGTTTGTTTGTTTGTTTTCTTTTTTTCTGAAAAGCCGAATGAAACAGTCCTGGGAATTGGTAAAATTTCCACCCAGCAGAAATTTCATTCTCACTTGCTCTGTTCCTTTTACCTGTTCCCTTCTGTCACCAGAGGCTTCTCTGGGTGTGTGGTGGAAGCCATGGAAATGGCAGAGTCGTGGGGCACATCTTTTCCTCCTTCATGCAACAGAGGAAGCACATCCTCTTCAGTCAGCTCAGCCGATTTCTTCTTGCTCCCATGGTGAGAGCCTCCATCAATCAGGTTCCCGAAGTTCCCTGCAAGAGATGGCAAAGGGAGAGTGTCAGCAGGTGGCATCAGCCAGCTTGGCGTACCCGCACCCTCTCCCAACAAGGAAATAAGGTCTCAGGATAAAGGCAGAAACAATAAACGACAGAGAACAAGAAAATTAGACTGATGAAGCCAATGAATCTTATCTTCTTGTTTGAAAAAGCTACACAAGTTGTAAATTGAGAAAGACAGTTAAGGAAAAGAAAATCCACTGGAGATGTTATGTTTTTAGAGCCATGTTATTTTTTATCGATTTTAACTTTATTACATTATTTTGGGTATGTGCATATACTCATGAGCAGGTATGGAGGGCGGAGGATGCATGCAGGAGTCGGGTCCTCTCCTTCCACCCGGTCCTCGGGCTATCGGCCCTTCCAACACCTTAGTGTGTACTTCCTACCAAAACTCATCATGGAGACTTGATAAACTACCATTGGAACCTTCTCAAAACTGTTTCTTCTTTAAGAAAAGACTTCTTGTCTGAGTACCCAAAGGCTACATCATGTTTTAATAAATAAGAGGGAGTGGGTATTGAAAGAAATCGAGCATGGTGGCTGGGGGGCGGGGGGTAAAGGGCGGGTGGGTAAGGAAGGGTTCCTAATAGGGTCCCCTTGTGTTATACACATCTCCACATAAGATAAAGTTTCCCCAGCATTCACAGGGACTGCACAGGTCTGTTCCAGTTGGGGGTCCTAGAGCTGAAAGAAGTGGACATGGGCCCCCATCCCTAACCCAGAAGCAATCTCAAATCGATAACCACTTTCACACGAACATTTCTTTTCCTCCAAGTCTTCCTGGGGAAACAAACTAAGTACTCTTAAGGGTGCTGCGTGCCCAGGCAGTACATCTCCAGCAGAACGGGAGCTCAGTGGCATCTTTGGAACTTCTTTGTATCATAATGACATGTCAGGACATTTTCTTTTCTTTTTTATTCACCTTACTATTTTTATTTTTATTTATATATTTTTATTCTCTATTTTTGCTCTACAGCCCTTTGTGTGTATATGGTTTAGCGTTTTTTATGGTTTTCCTGAGCATGACAATGAATGAGTCTCTATTTCTTTGTGTCTTCTCTTAGACTGTTTTTTTGTTTTGACCAATGCTGATGTGTTAATTTTTGCTTCATTATATCAAATCATATCATCATACCATATCATATCATCATACCTATCATATCAGATCATATCACTAATCCCTTAGAAGCCTGTTTGTTCTCTAATGAGAGACAGAAAGAGGGTGGATCCAGATGGAAGAGGAGGTGGGGGAACTGGGAGGGGTAGAAGGAGATGGAATCATAATCAGGATAAATTATGTGAGAAAAAAATTTATTTTCAATAAATCAGCAAAAGGTAAAAACAAAACAAAAGCCTCTCTTGTCAGAACTAACTTTCATAGATCTAACAGATGTCTGCACCCTGTGGACATGCAGACAGGGGACCCTGCGCCAGGTCTCCGGCTGTGTGGCTCAGGAGTGAGTCCCATGGTCTCCAGCTGTGTGGCTCAGGAGTGAGTCCCCTCTCTACTTCCCTCTGCCCTGCTGCAACAGAACAGCTCAAATGTGACGCTCTCTTCACGGATGCCATGAGTCCTTTCAGCTGAGGTGCACACTAGCCAAGGACGATGGCAGGAAGCTCTAACCATAGCATCTGTTGAATGTGTGATGTTTCGCATCAGTTTATTAAACTTACGGTTCTGTAAGAAGTTACTGCAGCTCCCATTTTATACATGAGGAAAACCAGACCCAGAGAAATTAAGTCAGCCCAAAGTAATGGAGCCAAGATTAGCCTTCCAAGTCCCTGAACCCAAACCTATACTGATTACTGTTATACAAACAAACAGCAACCAAACCTATAGGAACACATCTACTCTTTATGTGACATTGGGTAGACAAGGAACTACCATTCCTAGATGAGGTGTCACCTGCCATCTCCACCAGAATATAATCACCTTCATGTAAGGCATTGATCATTTATTCAAGAAATGAACACGTGTCTGCACTTACCAACAGAAACTTCAAAGCTGATGGGCTTGTCTCCAATCTTCCGGTCAATCATGGTAGCTTCAAAAAAGGCTCCAAAGAGTAAAAAGTCCTCATATTTTTCCGGCACAATCTACAAAGAGAAAGAATTGCTAGACAGAGCTGGCTTCCTTTTTACACTAGAAAGCCGAGTTAGTGAAACTCATTTGGTCTAATGTGATTCATTGACGCCTGAGTCTCTGCTTCAGCTGGAAATGTCAGGTCTTGCCACTAAGCAGACAAGGAGCTATCATGGTCAATAATCATAAACCCAAACCCACTGGTCTAAAATGGTACAGAATCACCCTATAAACTGCTAACTTAACATACAAAAAAATTCTCCTTTCATGGCAACAGATGAGCTTGTGTGTCTTCCCAAGAAGCTGGGGAGGACCCAGCACAGAACAGGTTTGTAGACCCAGAAAAATCAAAGATGAGCTGCGGAGAGTCACTGCACTGAACCCTTACACGTGACTTAATTGCATCGGGGGCTCACGTACATTTATTATTTGTTCTTTGTAACAACTTTGGGAGATTGGAATCCGGACCATTCCCATTTCACAGAAGAGAAAACTGGAGGAATGGAAGCTTGTATTGCTGAGTAACTTTCTCAGGTGCTCTGATCCCAGATCCTCGGGTCTCTGAGCTTCACATGAGCTAACCTGTCACCTTGGTGCTCGCCCAGAGTCAAAGTGACTTCCTCACAGAATTAGGAAACTGGGAAAAGAGGGGGAAGTGTTACACAGGGGCAGAATCACCAATCGATCCCGTGTGTCTGGGGTGCTCTGCACTCTGAACGCTGTTGCAAGAGATCCACCTGCCTGTCAGTCGCAAATGCTTTGATATTGAAAAGGGCTTTTGAGTTATCTACTCCGGCCTCCACCATTTACCTTTGTAACATAAAGCTCAGGAAGATGAAGGGGCTTCCAAGCCCACATAGCAAGTTAAGGTCAGCTAAGGCTTGAGGCCTGGTCTTCACCAAGGCTGCTTGGTCAAGGAGTCCATGGGTGGTTTGGAAGACTGGATTATGGCAGGCCATAAGGCAGGAGTCATTTCACACTGGTTCTCAGCCTATGAGTCACAACCCCTTGTCAAACCTCTATCTCCAAAAAAATATTTACATTATGATTCACGCTACAGTTATGAAGTAGCAATGAAGGTAATTTTATAGTTGGGATCCCTACAACATGAGGAACTCTATTAAAAGGTTAAAAGGTTGCAGCATTAGGAAGGTTGAGAACCACTGCTCTATAGGACAATACTCAGTTCTTTGCAAGTAGTTCTTCCTAATGTGGAACATGCGGACAGCATAGGCACCAGATGTCAATGGAGCACAGTGACCCAGCCAGGACATAGAGACAGAGTCCCTAGATCTGCAGCTGGATTTACCAAACTCCATGGAAAGAGCAGAAAGGCGGAGCTAAGGGAACCAAAATAACTGTGGCCTCACAGATGTAGGGCTCCATTGAACAAGAGTTCTGAAGCAGGCCCCTCAGGGAACCAAAGGATTTATGGTAATTGGGTAAGAGGTCTTTCCGGTAGCATTGGACAGTCCAGGAACTGTTTCTATTGACCAGAAACCCGGGGCAGGGTGAGGCACAGAGCTGGAACTTAGTCACTATCCCTCCACCAGCCTCTTATCTTGTAGTCCAGGGCTGGGTTTACTCTCTGGGAGGAGGGTGAAAACCACATAGAGACTAGAGGGAAAGCAAACCATGGGACCTCGAGATGGCAGATGGCACAGCAAACCAGCCAAACTGACAGCTATTGGACTTGGAGGAAGTGGCATCCATCTTCCGGCTGTTGTTTCTCTTATTTATGACAAAAGCATCACAGTAGGACCGGGAACACTTGGTAAAAAGCTGACATATGAACCCAAAAAACAGTAACTACAGTAAATATCTCAATAGTTCAAGTCGATAGTCGAATCCTCTGCATTCTTCTAGCTCCAATTTAAATGGCCCTCTCCCTTCTGGAAGCATCCCTTAAACTGGATCGATGATGATGATGATGATGATGATGATGATATTTGGTGTTCACAGAGCTCACAATGGGGGTTGAGTACCAACGTTCATCTCTCTTTGCTCCCCAACTGTGGATGCCATGTGACCAGCTGCCTCAGGCTCCTGCTGCCATGACATCCCTCCCATGCTGGACTGTGTCTTCAAACTGTGAGCCAGAAAACCCCTTTCTTGAAGTTGTTTCTAGTCGTTTGTTTTGCCACGGCAAAGAGGAAAGCAACTATCACAGGGGTTAAGTCCTCTGCCCAAGGAGACAAACAGAGATGATTGTGTCCCCAGTGGTTTCCCAGTGGGTGACCACTGCACTGACTGACACACTGTACTGATATCCAGCTGCTTTGTCAGAGGCCTAAAATTTTAATCACTGAACTTTCTAGCCCTATAAACAATAGCAGTTTATAGTTCCTAATGTACTCATCACTTCCTACTTCCTGCTGGATGCATTTGTATGTGTTCTCTTCCCTTTTACATCATAAGCTCCATGGAGTTAGGCTCTAGATTTACTCTTGCCCATGTTGAGCAAGATGTTTGTTAGGGAGCTGTTCAATCAGCAACCATAGACTTTATAAATGGTCCCATTCCCAGGCTGGCTATGCTCTGTGAGAGTGTGGCAGAGGAGAGAGAAGCATCCATAAATAATGAGGGAGACTAGGGAAAGGCAGCATCATAGGGTCTCTTGATGTCCAGATGTGCAGTGAAGATGCTACAGCCAGTGATTTGGGCTTCTATGACCCTGGAAAGCTGACAAGGAAAAAAGACGCAGCAAGAAAGGCTTGATGGGGGCAGGTTGATCCTGCTCAGGCTGTAGGAAACCTACATGTCCTGAGTAGTAGCTTTATAGTTTGTCCATGAATTCTTAGCTAATCCTCCCCTAACTCTCTTCCTTCTGCATAAAGGCTGGATAAAATGATCTGCTCCTAGTAAAAAGAAGGAAGGCAGCAGCGATGCAGAAATATCAGTCTGTAACATCATGGCTTGGTCATGACCTTGCTTGCTCCCTCTTAGATCACCACTCTAGGGTAAGGAAATGAACTTCCATGTCATAAGGATCCTCAGAATTTAGGGGAGGGTCCTTATTGTTATGGTTTTGGTCCCTGTCCCTTTAAGAGACAAGCCACGCCCATCCCCCCCCCATCTGCTGAGACAGGCTGATCTTCAGCTTCCTGCCTGAGCTCACTCTCTTTTCCATCTTCCTCTCAGAGAGGCAGCTTCGCCTCTGCCTCTCTTCCCCCCTCTCTCTCTCTCTCTCTCTCTCTCTCTCTCTCTCTCTCTCTCTCTCTCTCTCTCTCTCTCCCCCTGTCTCCCTCTTCCTCTCCCTCTCCTTCTCCCTCTCCCTCTCTCCTTTAATAAAGCTTTATGTCTATTTTCTGTGTCTGTGCCATTAACCTGCCGCTGCACCGCCTGTTCACCCGCCGCCCTGGTCACACGTGTTTCGTGAGTCTCCGCGCAGCTACGCGCAGCTGCCCAGCTACTATCTTTTTAAGAACAAAACTTATCATAAAGCACTGCATTCTCATGCCAATAGCCAGCAAGGTACCAAGGCCTCCAGAGTGTCACATAGTCCTCTTGAGATAGGTCCTCCAGTCCTGTGACACCTTCAAAGGACCATAGCTTCTGCCAAGATCTTAATAAAAGTTTCCTCCAAGGAATCAGTTGAGACCAGAATCATTGTACTACGGTTTTCCAAAACTCCTCACTCACAAAGAAAATAAGCACTTGATATTAATCCACTAAGCTTTGGGGTGACTTGTTATACAACAAGTGACTAATGAATCTGACAAGAAACTGCCACCAATGAGACACCAAGATGTGGAAAGGGTGGAGGCATAGAAGCACCCACAACATGCAAAGTCAAGTCTCCAATGTTGCCTTATATTCTGAACACACACATGCTCATAGTCCCATGCAGACAACACCAACTCCAACCCCAACAAACTGATAATATACATCTCCAGAGAAAGTATCTCAGATGAGAATCCAAAGGGAGGTGTGGAGGTGCTGAAGAAGTCAAGACACAAACAACAGGTGGCAAGCTCTAAATAGCCTCTCCTTGGTGGAGGGAGCAAGCCAAGGACAATAGCCATAAAAACATGGCAAGCCTCACCATGAACATGCTAAAAGATCTGAGACAATTTATATATATGTTCTCATCAGCCCTCAGAAGCTGTCTATGACAGAGCAACCTATAAGACCTCATTTAGAGTATAAATGGCAACCTAGAGCAGTAAAACTAGTGCCAGGGTTTTCGACCCTCATTCTGAGTTGTCCCCAGTGATTTCTTAAGAACCGAGATGGAAAAATAAATAGCTCTTCCAAGGTAAGGATGACGCTCATACTGCAGTGCTGGGGTCTGCCCAGCCTCCCTAGGAATGGACAGTCCGGGTGAACAGCTGTCATCCTCCTTGGGTTGACCCAGGAGATGTCATCCCCCTTGTGGTGACCCAGGAGATGTTCCCAGACACAGAGCTAGCTAGGTTCGGTTGAAATAAACCCTCTTCTGTTACTGAGAACACGCAGAACTCACTCACTTGCTTGACTACAAACCACACAACTAGGATTAAAAAGTGAGAGGAGAGTCATAGCTGATGTTCTTCTTGACACCCCAGTTTCTTGCCTGTGCTACAGAGCTGGGCTGAGGAGGTGCTGATGTTTTAATGGTGGGAACTAATTGCAGATGAGCATGCTGTGGGGTTTTGGTTTCATCCTGGGTAGATGAGGCTTCTCCAGTTCTTAACACTCAGCTTGTGGCCTATTCTTCTATGTGGTCTCACATCCCCCCAAAATGCTCCAACATAATGCAGCTAAACAAAGATGGACAGCAGAGTTTACTCATCCCTCCTACTACCCACTCCCTCCAAAGTCTGACTACTTTTACGTTTCCTTTGAGTCCCCACAGGATCCACACTTGAGAGATTTTGAAGTCTGTCATGAGCATATGGCCACACCACTTGCAAGAACAGAGGACACACCACAAGGCTCAGCACTAGGCCAGCACAATTTTTCAGGAAAGATGAGACCTGGACAGGAAAAGGCCTTCTGGATCCCTGGCAAGTGTCTGGGCTGGGCTCTCCTATGTCAGGCCCAGAGGAGCGATGCTCATACCTACCTCTGGGGGGACAGCGAAAGATTCCACCTCCACCTCCATGGAGTTAGTCTTGTCTGCAGCCTGCTGGGCTTTGCCTTCGTCCGTTTTATCAGCCTTGTCCTTACTTGAGCCTTTAGATTTGGAGTCTTTGTCTTTGGAAGACAGCTTCAGCTCCTTCAGAGCCTTGGAGAACTTAGACTCCTGGGCCCCACCAGAGAGAATTTCCACAGCAATTTCCACCAAGATCCGACCCCTAAAGGCCACACCTTCCCCAAAACCCTCATTCAACTCCTGGTAGTCATCCATCAGACTCTGGTTCCTGGGGGAGCCATACAAGTTAATCCAGGCAGGTCCAAAGGTGGGAAGAAAGCCTAAGGAGAACCCAAGCATTAGGTGTCTTAGTGAACATTCATGTTTACCATATGTTTGTTTTATAAAAGTTGTATATAAAAATTTATGACATACAGATAAAAGAAAATATTTAGAAGGCATCATCTCCAAAGACAATATTTTGCTCAGTTTCCATCTGGTCTTCCTTTTACATGTTTACACTTTTCCCTGTGTACTATAGAGGGCACGACGTGCCATTTTGTCACCATTTAGTCATCAAATGTTTATTTATTCCTAACATGAAGTAGGCAACATGCTAGGTATTTACATTAACATTTACACTGTAAACACCATGAAGGGGCTACATGTGGTGTTGCAAGAATAAAGGATGGGTTGATGGAGCACAGAGGACTGGGGTAAAGGGGCTGTGAACCAGCTGCAAAGAGTACAGAGAAGGGTCTACGAGAAGAATTTGGAAAGGTGAGAGGCCTTAAGGCTTGTTATGGATTTTGCTCACTATGTATGCTATGATTATGTTTAACTACCATTGATTAATAAAGAAGCCACTTTGGCCTGGGGCAGGACAAATATAGGTAGATGGGAAAACTAAACTGAATGCAAGGAGAAAGAAGGCAGGGTCAGGGAGACGCCATGCTGCTGCCAAAAGAGAAAGACACCAGGACTGTAGTGAGGAGCTGCGGACAGGCCTGCTTTTCATCCTGCCCAGCTCCCGGCCACCGGCTAGCTTATACCCCGAAATAATTACACGAAAACTGTATTCTTTTAAACACTGCCTGGCCCATTAATTCCAGCCTCTTTCTCACATCTTGACTAACCCATATCTAATAATCTGTGTAACACCACAAATGGTGTCTTACCGGGAAAGATTCAGCACGTCTGACCTGGTGGCTAGCTTCATCGCATCTGTCTCTCTCTCTGAAGAGAGGCACGGCAATCTGCCTAACTTAGGAGAGGCGGGGCATCTGACTGAGCCATCTACCTCACTTCCTTCTTCCTGTTCTGTCTACTCCACCCACCTAAGGGCTGGCCAAGGCAGTTTCTTTATTAGCGAATGAAATCAACACAAACAGAGCACTGTCCCACATCACCAGGACCTTACCGGTAAGCCACAGCCAAGTGGTGATACATAGATTAATGGAAATGGGTTAATTTAAGATGTAAGAGCTAGCTAGAAATATGCCTGAGCCTCTAACCAAACAGTGTTATAATTAATATAGTTTTGTGTGATTATTTGGGTTTTGGTGGCTGGGAAACAAAAAAAAGCAGTCTCCGTTTACATCTAAGAATATTTTAAAGGGATTTTTACCAAATTGATAATGTAACCATGTCTCTTAAGACCATTATGGCTACCATGTGAAGGCTTGCCAGAATGGATTTGGGCAAACTGCTTTGGGAACCATTTTACCCTAAAAGCTAAGTTCACTGTAGCTTGGACTAGTAGGGTAGGGTGGTAGAGATAGTGAGAAAGGGATGTTCTAAAGTATTTCCTAACCATAGAACTGAAAAGACCTGATGATTTTAGCTTATGCCTGTCATAAATAGTTTCTTAATACAGAACATCTGAGAAGACATGACATCTGTGAGAACATTTGTGAGCACAACGTCCCTTTCTTTTTCAGTGCTGGGAATCAAACCCAAGGCCTTTCACTTTGTAGGCAAGTGCTTTTCCACTGGCCTGCCTACACCAATCCCACGCATGTTCCTTTGTGAAAAGCAAAACAGCAGGATGTTTCTGAAGATTCGCCCCGGTGGGTTCAAATCCCAGCTTTGGGACTTTTCAGTTGCGTGAGCCTGGACAAATTTCTTAAGTTCCTTGTGCCTCAGTTTCCTCATCTGGAGGAAAAGCTTATAGTGCCTACATCAAGATTAACCTATCAAGATTAACAGGATACTATCTATTAAGTGCTTCCCATGGTCCCTTAGGTCATGCCCCTACTATTAGAAATAAAGAGGGAGTCACAATTTGCTTATTAACTTGCCCATAGTTGCCAAGTAAATGTGTTCATATAGTCATAGATATAAAACCTCTTTCTGCCTAAATGTCTCTTTTCTCCCTGACTGCTCCAGACTAGATTCTATCCTTCAGAGTCTGTTCTCCTTTGAGAGAACTTAAAGGAGCAGGGAAATTATTGTTTAAAAGGATAGAAAGAGTTTATGGTCCCCGGCGTCTACTTCTAAAACACAAACATATTTCTTTCTGAAAACCATCAAGAGGCTCCTAAAACGCTGTGAATAAAACATGTTAGCATCTAGTTGAGAAAGTGTAGATGGATGGGTGTGTTTTTTTATTGTGCTGCTGCAATATCAAGAAATAGACAACACACATCCATTGAGGGCTTTCTGTAATGTCAGTCTGTGAAGGACATAAAAATATACCAGTCTCTGCTCTTGGGAAATAGCCATCTAGTTGAGAAAAAATAAAGCAGCTAAACTAATGTCATCTCTACATGACATACAATTAGATACACTATATATATACATATACATATGTGTGTGTTTATATTTTACCATTTAGTTATATATGTTTGTGATATGTGTATGTAGATACATATGTATATATGTATATTTGTCAGTTGGCATACATTTGCAGAGAAAGATTGCTATGAATTTAAATGGAGGTTTATTTAGGAATTCTTGTACACTAATATGATTTTGGAAATGGAATCATATACCAAGGAGGAGTTCTTTCCCTGCCTGCCACCTTCAGTACTTTGTGAATTACCTGAGGCTCTCCCAGCTCACTGGGAACAATCACCCACGGCCCCCTGCCATCCTCATGCTGTCTTGTTACCATCAAGTGACTGGGGACATAATTTTTATATAGGAGAACCCCAATCACAGAAACATGCAAAAACTGTTCATACAGAACCAAACAAAGCCATGTAATAGGATAGATTTGGCCTGTAGATTTTAGCTTACCAAACTTTGGTTTTATCATAACTCCATTTTCTTAAGAGAACAGTAACACACTCCAGGTAGCTAGCAATGGTCATGGAAGACCTAAGACCAGAGCTAGGTTCCATCCACTGGCTTAACCAAGCCAGGCCACAGACCTCAGAACCGTGAAAGGTGCTACCACATGCCTACGTGGCCCTCTCTCTTTAAAGGCGACTGTGGTTTTGAGACCTCCGGCCAAGGCAGACACGGGCAATGCTACCTTTATCTCCATCCTGCTCGTTGGAGATCTTCTTCAGGTCGATGAAGTGGGTTGCCAGGGCCACGTCGTTCATGCTGCCCTCATCCCACACCTGGATTTTAACCCTCCGGCACAGGGGAGGGAACATTTCCTTGAAGACTACCTGCTCATGCCACACGGGGTCAGCACAATTCTTTTGCACTGAGGTTCTCCCCTAAAAGGAAAGGAAGCCAGGAAGATGTGAGCCATGAAAATAAATGCCTAAAGGAACTGTTTCAAACCTCCTGGGGATATAAAGGGGATTATCAAAGATAGACCTGCTTCCCATGACACCTGTGAAAATCAACTATACCCCATTGACATTATTGATGATCTACATGCTATATGGAACAATGGGGCAGAGGTGAATGATTGTCCTTGGGAATTTCTACTTAACAGACCAGTGCTGGGGTGAATGCCTGTGTTAGGGATATGAGCTGTTCTATGCATCTCCAGGAAAGTATAGACATAGCTAGACCCTGAGCTCATGCCTACACACAGACCCGGGTGCAGGTCACATATGACCTTGAGTGAATCAATGCTGCAGCCTGGACCTCAGTTTCCTGGTCGTAGATTGGAATGCTGTCCCATATGGCCCCCAAATTCAACCCAAGTTAGAAATTCTCCAGCATTCACTCCTGCTGTGGGAAGGGATGGGGACATATTTTGAAAGCATAAAATACGTTCAAAGTTTCTAAGTTCAGGAAGGCAGAACCCAGCTTTGGCCATGAACCTAGGCCTTGATTCTTCCAATAGCCCTTGAGAAAGGAACAAAGGTATCTAGACATAGAAGAAAGACTACCTCGAACATTGTGAAATGGGTCAGGGGAGAGTGGTAATTATTCTACAGGGCTGAGGGCCTGATACTTGCTTAGAGAAGTAGCCAGAAGTGAGGAAAGGCATTTTTCTACCAGGCCCTAAGTTGCAACACGTCCAGCCGTAGCTACCTTCCACAGTGTCTAGTGAGGCATGAGTGGGCAAGCCTTCTCAACTCCAGTGAGGCGAGAGTGAGCAAGCCTTCTCTACACTTCCCCTTCTTGTGACAAGGTTTTCTCTGGGCACTTTTAACCCAATTTCATTTGATGAAAATGTTCTGTATGCAGAGCAGGGCATATTTGTCACCATTGGTGACAAAGGTTCCTCACCGTCTGCCCAGCAAAGGACACCTCCACGAAGGGATCCACAAGGTCCTTGCTGTCACCCACAAATGCTTTGGTGACATTTGCCATAATGCTGGAGTTCATTTTGGGTAACCCTTCTGCTCGATAGAGCCTCACATAGAATCTAGCCCAGGGTCTCTCTGATGGAAATCCTTGAGGGATCAAAAGGTTCCTAGAGGGGAAAAAAAAGATTTTTAAAATTAAAAAGGCCTGTCACTCAAGAGTAGAAAGAAAGGGCAGGTGTCCATTGGTGGCAGAAATAAAAACATGGATATAGAAAAACACCGGAATTCATCACTAAACCAAGTTTTCTTTCTAGTTCTTTCTAGAATTTAACTCTTTCCCTCCCCCCATAAACCAGTGGTTGAAAGTATAATTCTTTCAAAGAAAAAACAGCTACATGTGGATAAATCATATAATCACAGGATGACTTATCTACATAATGCATACATTTAAGACTCAGGGAATGTGGGGAAAGGTGGGAGAAAGACCACAAGAGCCAGAGGAAAGCTGCTGTGGAATAGTCTTCTCTTTAAACAGCAACAAAATGGATACACAACAAAAAGGGAAGCATAGGGAAGAGGGGTTTGATCTAGGATGGGTGGGAGAGAGGAGTAGGGGGTAAATATAAACAAGATATATAAAATTCCAAAGGAATTAATAATAGTAATAATAATAACAATAGAATGGTTTTCTAAAATAAGGTGTCACAGGGAAGCAGTGTTCTTGTCCCAGAATCAGAGCTCCCAAAAAAGCCACAGTTTTGAGAAGATATATTCAGGGGTCTCTGACAGAGAAGAGCCTCTGAAAGACGAGCCATGAGCTTGGCAGTGCTCATGCACCCATATGGAAAGAGGTGGATCAAGAACACATCAGAAAAGTCATCCATCACGATCAAGTTGGCTTCATCCCAGAGATACAGGGGTGGTTCGACATACGAAAATCTATCAAGGTAATCCACCATATAAACAAAAAATGATCATCTCATTAGATGCTGAAAAAGCCTTCAACAAAATACAACATCCCTTTATGATAAAGGTCTTGGAGAGAGCAGGGATACAAACAACATATCTAAACATAATAAAGGCAATATACAGCAAGCCAACAGCCAACATCAGGCTAAATTGAAAAAAACTTAAAGTGATCTCACTGATATCAGGAACAAGAAAAAGTTGTTCACTCTCTCCTTATCTATTCAATATAGTTCTTGAGGTTCTAGCTAGAGCAATAAGACAACAAAAGGAGATCAAGGGAGATGCAAATTAAAAAAGAAGAAATCAAACTCTTCTATTTGCTTACATAGGTTTACATAAGCAACCCCAAAAATTCTACCAAGGAACTTCTATAAGTCATAAACACCTTTAGTAATATAGCAGTATACAAGATTAACTCAAAAAAATTAGTAGCCCTCCTGTACACAGATGATAAATGGGCTGAGAAAGAAATGAGAGAAACATCACCCTTCACAATAGCCTCAAATAGCATAAAATATCTTGGAGTAACTCTAACCAAACAAGTGGAAGACCTATATGATAAGGACTCTAAATCTTTGAAGAAAAAAATTGAAGAAGATACCAGAGAACAAAAAGATCTCTTATGCTCTTGTGTAGGTAGAATTAACATAGTAAGAATGTCAATCTTACCTAAAGCAATCTAGAGATTCAATGCAATGCCCATCAAAATCTCATCAAAGATTTTTACAGACCTCGAAAGAACAGTACTCAATTTTATATGGAAAAACAAACAAACAAACAAAAACCCAGGATAGCCAAAACAATCCTGCACAATAAAGGAACTTCTGGAGGCATCACAATCCCTGACTTCAAACTACTACAGAGCTACAGTACTGAAAATAGCCTAGTATTGGCATAAAAACAAACAGGAGGACCAATGGAACCGAATTGAAGACCCGGATATTAATCCATACACTTTCAAACACCTGATTTTTAACAAAGAAGCAAAAAATATCAAATGAAAAAAAGAAAGCATATCCAGAAAATGGTGCTGGCATAACTGGATATCAAAATGTAGAAGAATGAAAGTAGACCCATATCTATCACCATGCACAAAACTCAAGTCCAAATGAATCAAAGACCTCAACATAAAGCCAACCACACTGAACCTCATAGGAAAAGTGGGAAATACATTTGACTGCATTGGCACAGGGAACCACTCCCTAAGTATAGCCCCAGTAACACATACACTGAGAGAAACAATTAATAAATGGGACCTCCTGAAACTGAGAAGCTTCTGTAAGCAAAGGAAATGGTCAACAAGACAAAATGGCAGCCTACATAATGGGAAAAGATCTTCACCAGCCCCACATCAGACAGAGGTCTGATTTCCAAAATATGCAAAGAACTCAAAAATGGTATCAAAAGAACACATAATCCAATAAAAAATGGAGTACAGACCTAAACAGAGAACTCTTAACAGAGAAATCTAAAATGGCAGAAAGACACTTAAGGAAATGTTCAGCATCCTTAGCCATTAGAGAAATGCAAATCAAAACAACTCTGAGGTCCCATCTTACACCTGTAAGAATGGCCAAGATCAAAAACACTGATGACAACTTATGCTGGAGAGTTTGTGGGGAAAGGGGAACATTCTTGCATTGCTGGTGGGAGTGCAAGCTGGTAAAGCCCCTTTGGATATCAGTGTGGAGATTTCTCAGAAAATTAGGAAACAACCTTCTATAAGACCCAGAAATACCACTTTTGGGTATATATCCAAAGGATGCTCAATCATGTCACAAGGACATGTGCTCAACTATGTTCATAGCAGCATTGTCTGTCATAGCCAGAACCTGGAAACAACCTAAATGCCCCTCAACAAAAGAATGAATAAGGAAAATGTGGTACATTTACACAATGGAGTACTACACAGCAGAAAAAATGACATCTTGAATTTTGTAGGCAAATGGATGGAGCTAGAAAACATCATTTTGAGTAAGGTAACCCAGACCAGAAGGACAGTTATTACATGTACTTACCTCATAAGTGGTTTTTAAATATAAAGCAAAGAAAATCAGCCTGCAAACTACAATTCCAGAGAACCTAGACAACAAAGAGGACCCTAAGAGAGACATACACGGATCTAATCTACATGGGAAGTAGAAAAAGACAAGGTCTCCTGAGTAAATTGGGAGCATGGGGACCATGGGAAAGGATAGATAGGGAGGGGAGAGAAAGGAAGGGAAGTGGAGAAAAATATATAGCCCAATAAAAACAATGAAAAAAGAAAGGGGTGCAGAGAGGAAAAGAGACATAAAGTAGGGCACAAAATTTCTCTTTTAGGGCTCTGGATGGGTTTGTCTCACTTCTCTATCTGCTCGTCAGCATCGAAGATTTTGGGGTTGGTCTTTAAGACGTCGCCTTTCCCGGTTACACTGATGTCACACTTCAGGTAGCCCTTGGTGCCAGTTCTGATGTCCCCAGGGTCGGTAAGCTGTGCCCATTTGTCACAGAACTGATGACCTATAAACACAGCTTGTGAGTCACAATCTTTGCACATGGGCAGTGACTCCGTCATCCCTTCCCACTCCAGCAGGCTCTTGGTCCCCTCTGTCGGCTGTTCTAGATAGTAGCCATTCCTGGATGTCCCCAGTCAGTCCCCAGGCTACCCCACTCTCCTCCTTTCTCTCCTCCTCCCTTCCTTCCAGCCCTCTTGTCCGACTTTCTTCTCCACTGACTGTGGGTATTTGAGAGATCTTTAATCTAGAGAACCACACCGAAAACTCCCAGCTCGACAGATCAGAGAGTAAACCAAAGAACACTAAGGAAGCAAGATGGGGAGGAAGGCTCGTTTACCAGGCTGGTTGTACACTGTTCCCACATCCACTCGGAAAGAGCCAATCAGGATGCTCCCTATCAGCTTGTGATGTAAGACCTACAAAAGATGGAGCATCTGTGAAAAGGACCCAGACTCCACCAAAGAGGCTCCTAGGACTTGACCCTTGTCTGGACCACACTAAAATTGATAATCAACCCACAGGGTCCTAAGTGACTTCGAGACGTTTCTCATCTGTCCTTTTTGTAGTCTCTTTTCTGCTTATTTGCTGAAGGATGGATGGCACTCTCGGTGCCCCAAAGGTTTCTTTAATTGAATGGATCATAGTAAGTGACCCTTCAATGCCCACCTCTTCCTGCTCCAACCTGACCCATCCTTCAGCGGCCAGAGCCAATGTCACCTCCTCCAAGCATCTGTCCTTCATCTCTTGAGCTGCGCACTGTTCTTTCTTTCCTCCGCCTCTGAAATATTCCCCACAGCTTTCTTGAGAGATTATCATGCACAGCCAGGAGCTGATTTAGTGCTGGACAATAGACTAAGCTCTAGACAGTACAGAGTGTGTTTGTCCTGATTAGAAGTCAGCAGAGTGCAAGCATACATACAGGCAGAACACTGTATACATAATACATAATAAATAAATCTTTTTGAAGAAAAAAAAGAAGTCAGCAGAGTGTCTAGCTTGGTTACAGCAGCATGCTGAAAGGTTGGCATCGCCAGGAGGAAGTCATAAAGAAAGGTGATATAGTTGGTGCTATATCTAGAAGTCACAGTACATGAGAAGCTGATGGAAAACCTGGAATAGTTTAATCTTCAGAAAAGGGGAGCTGTTAGGAAGAGGACAGTGTGACAGAAGTGTCCTCAAACTTTGGGAATGTCATATCCAGGAAAGGGGCCAGGTTCCCCGCATGGTTCTTAAGTAACAGGCTGAGATTTCAACTCAATTAGGGGATGCTATTTCTTGTGCTCATTAGAATCTCTCAGCAATGAAGGGCTCATTCTCCAGAGTAGTGACATCCCTGTCACTGGAACGGGAGGGCCCCAAGAACTCCATGTTATCCTGGAGGTGCCTCTGAGATTTATACTGTCTCAGTACAAATAATATTACTCATAAATCCTATTGTTGCCTTGATCAAGGGTAGTGTCCCTTTGTGTTCTATCCACTACGGGCCTCATTCACAATGAATATTCAATGCATATTCAGTGAGTTAATGAATGGTTTGTAAGAAGGGTGAATGGCAGGCTCTCGCTGCTGCTTCTGATGAGCTCTTTTTGTCAGAGGTGGTAAGAAAAGGTATTCAGCTGACCTCAAGAAATGACAGCCATTCCTATTTCTCTCCTGACTCTCTCTCTCTCTCTCTCTCTCTCTCTCTCTCTCTCTCTCTCTGTGGCTGGGATTTTCCAGTGTCGACAGAGGGGAAGCAAGGACAGCTTGGCTTCAGCCGAGTTGCTATTTAAGACCGCACACAGAAAGCTGTTCCCTGCCTCATTTTCTGTGGCTAACATGACTCCCCGAGGTCTGGTTCAAGTTCCTTTCACGGTGAAAATGTCTCTGTGAAAATTAGAATACAAGACCCTCAAGTGGTTTTTCCAGTCACATGGGAGACTTCTTTAAGGTATATGCCTACTGGCTGAGGGCCAGCCAAGCCTACAGAACTTGGCTGTGAGATTACTAGGTTCCTGGAGATGTGCCACGCACAGCATGCTGAGGTCCTGGGTTCCCTGGGCAACTGTTAAGGAAAATAGTCTATGGTACCACCAGGCATATTATTATACCCTGGCTGTCCCAAGAGCATCTAATTAGTCACTCCTACCCCACCCATTTTTAATAATATCATTAACATTATTATGAGAATTTCATGAAAACATACAATGATTTTGATCATATCCAACTACATCCTCCTCTACCCATCTCTTTCTGGAACCCTCTAACATGTCTGCCTCCCAAATTTATGTGTTGCCCCTTTTTTATATCCCACTGAGTCCAGTGAATGCCGCTCATATGTGCTTGGGTTTGGGGTCATCCATTAGAACACATGCAACCTATCAGTGGCCATACTCGCAAAGAATAATGACACTGTCTCTCCTCCAGAAGCCATGGACCGCCAACAGTTCCTCAGCCGGGGGTGGAGCCTCCTGGGTCTTTCTCCCATTCACACTGGAATTGTGACTGGCTGGCTCTTACCTACAGAGCAGGTTCACGACTGTGATGGAAGTAGCCAAACATTTTCTGATTGAATTTGAGGACTGCTCCCCTGGAGGGAATTTATGCCTAGTAGTATAAGCCTGGTCAAAAGTCCGTGGACGGGGAAGTGGCAGGCCCTAGAGCAGAACCTACTGCTGCTACTTTGCTAAGCCACCATGCTGTCAAACTTCCTTCTCTATAGTTAGGTTTATACATATAAATCTGTGCTGCTCTCTACCCTGGTCAGATAATGTTTTCCGCAGTGGGCAGTGGTTGATACAGGGACTCATAGCTGTCAAAGTGCTAAGAACACATGACTACAAGTCATCTCTCTTTAGCATTGAATTCATTCTGGGCACACTGGCTTCCAGATAATGAACCAGCAGGAAAACTGCATTGAACATGAGAGGGAGGGTTTTCTATTAAAACCTTTGATCTTTTCCCCTACGAGTCATTTAAGAACTTGTTGCGGGAGCGCCTTCTGCTCCTTCAGCCAATAGCCGCTGAGATACCAGCCCATTGGGGCGTGGTCTCTCTTTTAAAAAATGCGGCCACTTCCCTCCAACCGCTCTCTGGCTTCTGGCTCCACTTCTGACGACTAGGCTCCCTTCCTGATTGCGCAGAGGGCTGTTGTCTGGGACGGTGATCTGTAAGTTTTTCCCCTTTAAATAAATAACCATTCTATTAATCATAATCCCAAACTGGTGTGGGATTGTTTGTGATTTACGCCATTATCTGGCGCCCACAAAGAAGAGATGAGGCTGGCAAATTAGCTTCGATCCTATGTCTAAAAGTCTGTGTCCCTCCCTCATACAGCCATGACTCTTGCCTATGATGGGGCTTAGAGGCCTGGTGATGCACTTCATCTGTAACCTAGCAAGTCCCCTAGGAGCTGCGACAGGGCCAGTGTCATCAGGTGACAGCTGCAGTGATGGCACCATGTCCAGAGAGCCATCCCAGCTCCCCAAATATCCTCTCATCCTTATCCTCACACTAGAAACTCAAATGCTAAGAACGTTTGCCGGCGACTTTCCATCCCTCGGGAGTCACGTTTTTCAAGTGCTCCTGGGCACGACAGTGCCACACGGCCAGAACCCATGCCTGACGAGGGGACGTTGTTGGCATCCAGCTGCAGTTAATAAATGGCCATATCACATAGGCATTGATCTAGTGTGTGAGTAAGTGACAAAAAGACAGACCAGGAAGAGAAGAACAGGAAGGAGACTTCCAAGGTGAAGGTCAGCCACGCAATTCCCATCAGAGTTGGTTTGGCTGTTGAGGGAACCATTCCCTCATATTCCACACACTTTTACATATAAAGTACGAGTTCTGTTCTTTGAGAAGTGTTTGGAACACAGCACCTACTCACTCTCCAACTCTCACCCTGACACCCTCGGACACACCCAGCCTCACACCCCTCTCCGTGGAAGAAGCGGCCGTTTTCTGAGATGGAGTGATAGACGTCATCCCCTGCCACCCACTGTCCTCTGTCGCTTTGCTGACTAGCGTGCAGTTGGTAATGGGCCCAGTCGGCCATTTCTGCTCTCGTGTGGGACAAGATGACTTCAGCATTTATACTTCCTCTTCCCATCCCTGCTGTCCATGTACCGGGTAAGCCTGGACAAGGCCCCCAGCAAGGCAGAGGAGCTCAATCTGTCTACTCTGCGGTCTGCATTTGCGGATAAACTTCCTCTCCCTGGAGAGGCCCTAGGAAGATCTGCGCAGCAGCCAACTCCCCCTGCAAAGATCCCGAGGTCCACCCTCATCGGTAACTTTCAAGAATTCCAGAATACTTCAGTTAATTCCTCTGCTCATTAGGCGTTATCCGTGATGAGATGAACATATGCGGTCCTTCCCCATTTCCTTTTCCTGTTTCTCTATTTATCGCTAACGAGGAGAAGAGATAGTTGTGGCTAATTAGTATAAATCTCATCCGGATAGAAAAACATCGCATTAGCTTGATTTAAAAAAAATAACTGAAAAAGGGCAGTCAATGAAGATGTCAATTGTAACATATGTTTCATATCTCACATCCAATTAGCAGAAGTTTAATGTCATTTACTGCTTGCTTCCAAGAAGCAAAAGTTCTCTTGAGATGGTTCTCCTGAAAATTCTCCATTTGGGGCATTTCGAGCTTTAGCCTGCTACTTCCACAGTCACCGGCCCATATTTATCCTCCTGAACCCAGGTTTCCGGAACCAAGCTGAGCTGTCCCAGAGAGTCCCCCGTGCCTAGAGTTCCCCCTACCTTCCCCAGTACCACCACCTGCAATGGTCTACTTACTGAGATTTTGATGATCTTGTCGAAAAGATGCACTTGGGGTCCAATGAAGTCAAACACAAAGTACTGTAAAACATGAGGTTCAGCTTGGTCATCAACTCCCAGTTTACATCTAAGAAGCTTGTTGCTGGAGTGGGTTAGAGCTGCATTATTCTAACCCAAACCCGCTGCTGCTGCTGCTGCTGCTGCTGCTGCTGCTGCTGCTGCTGCTGCTGCTGCTGCTGCTTCGTAGACCTTATTGGCACCAGCAGTCCATCGTTTGATTGGCTTGTCCTCTACTGAAGATCATTTAGGTTGTTTGCAATTGTTTCATTTATTATTCTATATATTATATTCAAAACGCCACCAATGTATTCTTGCATAGGATAACTACAATTATCCCTCTAAATTGCACATAAGTAGACTTTTTGGATCCTGGATTGTGTGCAGGTAAAGTTTTGTTGGCATTCAAAGTTCCTTCCTGGGAGACTAATAATACTATTACAATTTTACATACACACAATCCAGGATCCAAAAATTCTACCTATGTCTATGAGTGACTTCTCTGATTTTATGATAAAATACCACGAGCAAGGCATGAAAAAGGAGTCTATTTTGGCTTACAGTTTCCGGGAGAAGAGAATCTGTCATTGTGGGAATGCTAGGCTATGGGGCAGAAAGCTGAGAGCCAACCACAAACACAAGGCAGAAGGACAAAAACTGAAAGTGGCACCAGGATGGTGTGTATGTGTGTGTGTGTGTGTGTGTGTGTGTGTGTGTGTGCACCAACTGAGGACCAAGTGTCAAATATCTAAGCCTATGGGGGACATTCTCATTCAAACCTCGACAAAAGGCATTTTATATTCTGGCTTTTGCTGTGGCTTTCCCAACCCCTGATATTGTTAGCTCTTTACATTTTTGGTTTCTTATAAGTGAAAACGGTATCACGGAGTAGTTTTGATTTTGAGTGAACACATTTAAAATATTTCTCAGGATTTTTCTGTGTCAAACATTCTTGTAAAATTACCAAGACTAACTGTAGGAGGAATGAAAAATGATGAATTATAGAGAGACTTTTAGTATGGGAAAAGTTATTAAATTCCAGAGTTAAAGAATTATGCTGGGGATGGCAACATGGCTCTGTGGTAAAGGTATTTCTCTAGAGTCCTCAAAGAGGAAGACAAGAACTGAAGCTGTCCTCTGACCTCCATATGCATACCATGATATATGCACACATGTGTACACATGCTTGCACACAGATGTAAGAATTATCTATATGGATACCCACATTTGCATGTGGGAAGACAAATGACTAAAGAGCTTAACAGGTGATGACCAGATTCATAATCCTAGTTATTTCTGGCTCTGGAGACCCGCTTTGATCCTCCTAAAGAACAAGAATCTCCTATAGACGAGAGACTGGAAGTTTTGTAGAGGCGGAGTCACGTCCCTCTCAAATGAGGTTGTAGAATTTAAAGGTACAGAAGACTGGGGAGGTGTCTACGTGAGGTTATTGTATGGAAGAGGAACAATGGGGTGGGCTAGGAAGGACTGGGACACTGCTGTGTCCTAGGTTCTTGCCTTTGCTTTGAGGCAAAGATATAGAAGAGATATAAAAGAATGATACATTATGGAAGAGCATACCAGTGAGAAGAAAAAAATAATTGACAACACCTTTCTTTCCTGGAGTAAAATAGAAAAGCAAAATAAACTTCCATTGCTGTTAGGAGATCTTCAAAATGGCAGTTGCTGGGGCTGACGTGTGGCCCCACCACAGAGCTCTTGCCTCGTGACTGAGCTCCCAAAGTCCAGTTGAAGAGTGGGAGAAATGAGAATATGAGCAAAGAGGTCAAGACCATGACGGGTTCACCCACTGAAACAGTCTACCTGAGCTAATGGGAGCTCACCAACTCCAGCCGGACTGGAAAGGAACAAGCATAGGACCAAACTAATCCCTCTGAATATGGTTGACAGTTGTATGGCTGGGGCAGATTGAGGGGCCACTGGCAGTGGCACCAGGATTTATCCCTACTGCTTGTACTGGCTTTTTGGAAACCTATTCTCTTTGGATGGATACCTTGCTCATCCTAGCTATAGTAGGAGGGAGGGCCTTGGACCTTCCCCAAAGCAATGTGCTTTACCCTCTCTGAGGAGTGGATGGGGGTGGGGTGGGAGGGTAGGTGGAGGGAATGGGAGGAGGGGAGGGAGTGGGAACTTGGATTGGTATGTATAATGAGAAAAGATTGTTTTCTTTTTAAATAAATAAATAAAAGAATTCTTGCCTCACATATGGGTTTGAGCCTTAATGCTACAATAAATAAATAGTAAATAAATAAATAAATAAATAAACAAATAAATAAATAAATGGATGATCTTGATTATATGTTCTTTAATAGGAAAACAGGTATAATCTTTAAAGAAAATTATCATATATAATATCCACACGCACATATACTTAGTACTTATTTTGCTATTTTTTAAAAAATGTTTGTAACTCAAATTTACATGGAAATGTCACTGTAGTGAAATTCTTCACTCTGATCAGGATGGCTCTATGAGGGAATCCTTTGGGCTGATAAATCAGTTCTAATATTTGTTGCCTTCTGCTCAGTTACATTGTTGCGCTCTCTAATGCCTTACAGATGTCTACATCTGCACCGGCTTTTCTAGCTAGCTAGCAAATATTCACAACCCTGCTTCCTCCTTCAACCCCTGATGGCCTCTGCCTTAAAGGTAAAAAGTTGTGACAAATGTCCTTGGCTTGCCTTCTGTCCTTTTTCTTGGTTTCCTACTTGCTACCCTTGGGCTCAGTTTAATATCATTTAGAGCCAAGACTTGCAGGCATAATTATAACATTTGACAAGTAAACGGGGCTTTGCAGTTTTAGAGAATTTGCATACATGTTCTCTAATATCACATCTGTGCCAAAGAGATGAGGGAAGAGTGGGAGGAGGGGACATCTGGACGGCTCGGGGACAATAATGATGACGAGGAAAGGGATTAGCAGCTCCCATGCGATTTGGAGGCTTTTCAGTTAATGTCATGATCCACGCTGTCCCTGCCTTCTTTGCAGATTACCGCTAGGGTGGTAATGTCTCCTCAGTGCTCCTTTAGCAATTCATGTTGTCAGGCAATTTGGTGAGATTCAATTTTAAATGCCTAAGCCCCGTGTCCTTGGTTAGATCACGTAAGTACAACGTAGCCAAAGGCACAAAGTTTTAGTAACCATAGATGACACACTAAACAGTCAGTAAATTATAGCATATGAAAGCAATGGAAAATTCCCCAGTGAGAAGTGAGCTTGGCCTGTGTGATACCCCAAAGCCCATTGCTTTGCAACAAGAACAAGGCCCAGGACAGCGGTACTGAGTGGGTGCTGCCATTGGAGCATTGATCTGTATTCCTGTGTGTGCTTGGGAACTCTCTGGAAGGTTCTTGAGTATCACGTGAAAATGGATCTTCCCAGAAATGAAATCTAGGGCATTAGGATCCAAAAAGTAGAGAGAAATGAGGTTTTCCACCATATATTATCTATAATCTGTCATATTTTTACCAAATAACATTTTATTACAAAGAGACTATTTAGAAACTTCCCTCTTTGGGGGTCTTCTTTTAAAATTTCTACGCATCTTAGAAAAACACAAGTGTTTTGCTTTCCAACAAAGTATAGTTATTTCAAACTCAGTAATTAGATTTTCAGTGCTGTTCTCATAGTCTCTCTAACCGGCATTCAAGGTTCACTGGATGTAATCTCAAGGCTTATGAAGAATGGCAAAAAGCTCAAAATAATAAGAAAGCGGTCCTCCTGTTTACTGTCTTGTTATCAGCGCCTTAGGGATGTGGGTGGAAAGAGCTCAGACTGTGATGTGAATTTTGATGGGAGACCGAGAAGGAACGCTGAGGGGCTCCCATTTTCTACTTGATGGAGGAACCCTTTGATGTCAGCGAAGGGATGCGGGCCCAGAGGATGCTCTGTGACTTACTTCATTATAAAATGGGCTGTTGGTGCCTTCCTTCACCGTGCTTTGCTTCTTCTCATCCCCAATCTCAATGGTCACAACTGGGTCGATGTTCTCGCCCACCAGCTGGCGGGCCTCAGTGATGGTGACGGTGATCTAGAACACAAAGCAGCACCCATGTGCCTCTGGTCATTGCCCTTCATTCTCATGAGGAGAACTGGGGGGTGCTGGGTAGGATGAGCCAATCACTTACTTGATAGTTTTGAGATTTGACTTCCCCATCATGGATCTTAGTCAGCAGCTTTGCTCTATTAAGGTAAAGTTTAATATATTGTTTTATATTTGTTGATAATATTGTATGCAAGTATAAAATAAAAAAAGACATGTAACAGCAAATTAATACATCTCAAGTAAGAACATACTTCAGATGTGTAAGCCACGGTAACATTTTCCCAAGAGTTTCTAAGTACCTTCACTTAGACTCCATCACAGATTCTCCCTACATCTCCTGGGAAATAAATATAAGTAGGCAAGTGACTTAAGATTCCTATGACTCAGTTTTACTGTCCTAGTAGCGAGGCTAACAATATCATTTATATCACAAGGCAATTGCTAGAATGAAATAATATAATGCACGCAAGCATTTAACCAAGTGTCTAGCAAGAATGCTGGTAAACGCTGGCATTTTTTTATATGTAAGGTTTTCTGTGCTGTGTGTGTTATAACCTTATAGAAATAAGGATTCCTCAGAAAGTCAGAGGCAAAGATGGGTCGAAGTAAGGATCTGCCCTTCGCCTGACTGATTTTAGACCCTGGAGCTCTTCATCCCTTCTAGAAGATATAAAAATTGTGAGTGTTGTGATTGCTTTTGAAAGGATTGGGAAAGAAGAAAATTGGAAGGGATGACCAAAATGCCATCTCACTGAGTCTCTCAGTCCCGGGAAATCCATTTATCTGGACGGGCTAGGGTAATTGAAAATAGATGCGCAACACCTGGGCACTTAGCTAGTGGATAATCATGGGCAGAGGAGGATCCTTGTTATCACAGAAGCAGCAATGAGCGGGAAATGAACTGGGGTGTGTTTGATTGAATTTTGTTCTTCTGGCTTCCAACAGTGACATCGTTTTCCTGCCTTCACTCACCCCATGCCTGCTGACTGCAATTCAGCCCAATAGAAGATGCTGTAAGCTATGAAAAAAAAATTCTCAAGACTTTGGGATCAGACTGGTCTGAGTTAGACTATTTATTCTCCTCAATTTTAGGCTTTTGCTTTAATCTCCTTATCTGAAACAATAATTCCTCCAAGGCACTGACGGTGAAGAAAACGTATATATCATTCACATGCTCATCATTCGAATGGTGAATTCAGTCTAATTGCTCATAATTTGAAACCTTGTGCTAGGCTTGGTTAAGAGTAAAATAAAGACTAAGAGGCCATCATCTCTGCCCTTGTAGAGCTAGCAATCTCTCCAGGGGAAAGAGAGCCAAGGCTTATAAGGAAAGATCTGGATTGTAAGTGTGAAATGTCCTATGGGGGTATGTGCATGACAGAAGAGCTGCAGAGAAGAAATCCCCAGGGCTCCATGAGCAAGAAAGACCTAAGACAGAGGTGGGGTCTGAACTAGTATTGGTGGGAGGGCAGAATTTCAGTCTATTTCAGCCCATGGGGAATGCTCTGATCAAGGAGGAAGAATAGGCCATATCTCCCGGCTTCTCCTTCTGCTCTCCTCTCTTCTGTAATGACCTGGGACACCATGGAAGGTACTCAGGAATAGCTGAAGAGCCTGCTCAGAGGCCACAGGGAGGGCACTGGCAGTTGTCAAGGTGCAGTGCAGAGAGAGAGAGGTGTGACAGTGTGCACACAAAAATGTCATGTCTGCTTCTCAGTGTCACCTCTGGGTTTGTTCTATGACGTCCTGCTTCCTTCTAACCTTCCCCTACATATACCATGACATCAGAGCTTAGAAACACCAGCTCAAGGCCTCCCACCCAGAGAGCTACCAATTTGTATTACCGTTAGTAACTCATCTGCGTGGAAAGAGAATGGAAGAGCCTGATAAACTGCCCCTCATCAGAAAACGACATAAACAGAAAACACCAGTGACCCCAGTTACTGGCTTCTCTCCGGGATCTGCACCTTATTGTCCCCTCCTGCTCCAACACAGGCTGCCTCTGTAACTTGCATTGGTCAACTCAGTGCCTCAGAAATGGCCTCTGCCAGCTCTGAACCTAAGTCTCAAGAGACCTCACATGCTCCCACTGTCCTCAACCCTGCTGTGGCCAGGACTGGAGCAAACTCCCTGCCCTGTGATGAGTGCGGTGGTCCTGGCACTAGATCAGCCTGCCACCAGCCCTGAGCTAGAATCACTAAGCTGCCAAGTGACTACACACATGTGAATAACAGTTTGACAACTCTGTGGGGCCATTAAAACCACCTAACTGACACACAGACGCAAGGACAGTAATAAAGACTTCTATGAAGCCACTGATTTGCGTGGCTTTGCTTGGCTTTAGTTTCACAATCCCAGCCAGCTGGTACCACATGCAGAAGCTAGTTTCTTCCGACTCCTCTCTGGTAGTTTAAGAAACACCTTCTCTTTGGGAGAAACACAAAACCAAGGTAATTAGGATCACTGTGAACTAAAGAGCAGGTTAAGGGTCAGCCCCCAAACCTGCCTTCTGCCCTTGCGCTTTTTCCTGAGCTCCCAGGGATGCAGCTAGAGTCATCTAAAGTCTGAGGCTAGTGGGACCAGAATTCTGCTGAAGGTTGGCACTCAGAGAGAAGCTGAGTAGACACAGAACTCTCTTCCTGCTTTAGACCTTTGGCTCCTGGTGGACAGTAACTGTGTCTCCTCTCTAATTCTCTGAGAGCCTGGCACACCCAGGTGCAAAGGGGGTGCGCTGACCAACTATGAAAACACCATACCTCCTCTTTGGAGGAGCCGAGGGGCCAGGAGTGATGGAAGCGTCGCCATGAATCGCATCTCCTTCTGGTCCTTCCTGGCGAGAAGGTCCTTCCTGTGGAGCTTCAAAGTCACTCTGACCATCTGTAGACACAAACGAAGGAAGAGAATCTTGTTAAATCAAGATGAGGTGGTAAGCAAGCCTCTGCTTTGCGCCTACCACCTTGGGAGGCCCCGTAGCCGTGGCCATTATTGAATTTGATAGTGTATTGACAAAAAAAAAAAAAAAACAGGCAAGCAGACACATAATTTTGTGTGTGTGTGTGTGTGTGTGTGTGTGTTCATGTGTAAGAACAAATAGAAGGTTCAAACAAATTTACAAATTAAGGAAATCTATCCAAGACCTTGACCAGACAATCTCCAAAGGAAATGAGACAGTCAGGAAACTGAAGGCAAGATCCCAGGTGAGTGTCATTCCTGGGTGTGCTGGCCAGGTTTGAATGACACGTGTGTTGTATAATGATGGGGCCTCATCCTTGGACACTGCAAACGATACCCCTGTCGTGAAAGCAAAGCAAGCTGGGACCACGGAGATTAGGCTGGATTAGCAGCTGCAGCCCAATTGCAGTCACAACTATCCTCATCAGAGGGCACAGAGGGAGATTTTAAAGACAGCTGTGTGACCCTAGGGGCAAAGATTAGACTAACCATTTTCACAAAGTGAGGAACAGCACAACTTTATCCGCCCCCTCCCATCCTCTCCCACACACACAGGCCAAGTGTTGACAGTCTGGTGATCAAATTATGCCACAAGTGGGAAATGGTAGACCTATCAAGTGTGGGGCCTAGTGAAAGGGAGTTACGTCACCAGGGTATGTTTATGCAGTGGTGATTGGAACCCTGGCATAAGTCTCCCCCTACATTTCCCAGCCTTTGCTCTACCATGAATTCCCTATCATATTTGATCCAGCTACCGGCCCAAAACAACAGGACCAAACAATCATGAACAGAAACCCACGAGTTAAAAATACACTTTTCCTCCCTATTGTTAGGTCTAAAACCCAGAACAAAGGGCTAACTGAGGTGCCTATTAAACATTTCAAAGCAGACCTGGCTGCCACGTTCTCCCAGCATCCCTCAGTCCCTAGATGTTACAGGGTATGACAGACTGGCATACCTGGCTCCCTACCCTGAACTCTCCAACCCAGGGGCTGGGCTGCCCCTTTCCCAGAAGCTCTGCCCTAAACAATCCAGCCACTTGGGCTATGCTGGTCCTTCTTACCCTTCACCCTCCTGGCCTCTGAGCCTCCTGACTCTCCCTTCCCCCACTCCCCTCAAGGTCCTGTTCACTCTGGACCCTCTCAGATGTCTCTGCCTCTGGCTAGGAGCAGTCACATCCTCCTTATTATTATTATTTTTGTTGTTGTTATTCACTTATCAGATGATCCCCTCGGGGGGTTGTCACAGCGATAGAACACTAACTGAACAGAGGAAGGAGGGAGGAAGAAAAATTCTTGAGATTTTTGACCCAGAGATGCTGAGTTCAGGCACACAGGCTTCATAACTGCGAAAGAATAAATGTGTGTTGTTTTCAGTTACCAAATTACCTACTCTAGAAAGGACAGCTTCCTAGGAAGCCCGAGGAAACAAAGTTATAAGCCCGTAGCAGACCCAAGTTGAGTGGATGGCAGTCGTATCCTTAGATTCTTCCCCCTCTAACCCAGATTCTGGTTTAATTCATGGGAACATTGCCTGGATGTCAAAACTGTTTCAGTTCCCCAGGTGATGATCAAAGTCCCTGCACACAAACATGTCACTTACTTTCTCTTGGTTCTATATTTAAGGGAGGCTGATGCCCGCTATTCCAGAGAGTCATTAGGAAGATAAACAAAACAGTGTCCCCGCCCTTTGACTGCCACAAGGAGGGTGGCTTACATGAGTCATGAAAAATTCCTGATTTTTTTTTTCCTTCAGTGAAATGAAAACTGAGGAAGGAAAGGATCTGCAAAACATTTTAAAGCGCTCGGGATCTTTTTTATAGATGTAATTGTATTTTGTATTTGCAATTGTATGTCTCTATCTTTCCCTCTCTCACCCTCCTTCTTTGTGTGTGTGTGTGTGTGTGTGTGTGTGTGTGTGTGTGTGATGTTTAAATAATCTTGTCATCTAGGCATCACCCCATGAATCAAAGCAGTAGAGATGATGAAGGAAAAGGTCTCAAAATGACAGAGAATATGCCAAAAGCTCATTTGTTCCAAGCTTTCTGGGTGTCATTTCGTAGGACAGAGATGAAGCCTTCCACAGGGCATTACCTCGAACCTGTTCCGACAGCCCAGTCACTGTTCCCAGGGCTGATGAGACTCAGCTTTAAATACATCATCAACTGAATTATTTCTAATGTACTCTCCAGCTTCAGCATGTTGGGTTCTGATTTTAGCCAGTCAACTATGCCCTGCAGTCTTGACTCAGAAGACACTACCGAGTCTTACAGATGTAGACCTGCTGGCATAGGGGCAAATGTGCAGTGAGCACCCTTAGGTACTTCAAAAAAGCAAGAGAATGTGCAAGGTTAGATGCTAGAGAGGCATCTAAGAGACTGCAGGCCCCTGGACCATGGGGTGAGAGACCCCAGAGATCTCAAGGTGGAAAAGTCACCAGCTGTGCTTCTCTAGCAGGAGATGATCTTCACAAAACAAAAAGGAAGGATAGCACGCGACTCCTCTTAACTCCTCCCAGTGGCTTCCCATCCTACTTAGTAAACAATCTGAAGTGCACACACGGCTCAGGGTGGACGCCTTCTTCCATCTGGCTTCCAGCAGCTCTTCCAGACAGCCTGGGCCTGTCACCCAGGGCATTCTCTGTTCCTTCTGACTTAATTCTGACACAACCTGCTCTTTATCCATGAGATTTATTCCTCACAATACACACACACACACACACACACACACACACACACACACACCACAAACCCTAGCTTCCCAAGAAAAACCAAGAAGGAAGGACCAAAGATTCTGCCATATTTGTCCCTTCCCTAGGGCCAGCCCCTCCCAGCAGGATGGATACCATTTACTTTCTAGGAGGGCCTGATGGATGTCTGCCCTGTTTGTTTTGTGGGCTGAAGACTCTAAACAAGGACTAGTCACAGGGCTAGTTCCCCTGGCATGCCTGTTACTGACTGCTCTAATCTCCTCCCGCCTGGTGAGGAAGGGAGTACTCTCAATCAGAGGCCATCACACCAGCCATGAAAGCCCAGGCTCCATGCCAGCTTTTCTACTTACAGACTGTGGGACTCATTCGGAGCAGACCACTCACCCACTGACACCTCCGTTCTGAAACACAGACCACAACCTACTGCTCAGGGTCAAGAACGATGCATGTCAAGTAACAAACACTTATTAAATATGTCAAACGTGTAAATTCCATAAGGTCCTGAGGGAAAGGGAACATCTCTTAGTCAACCTGGTGTCCCCAAGACTTAATTTCAAGGACCAGGAAAAGATCCAGAGCCTTTTAAATCTTCCATTCATATTACCAATTTGATTGAATAAACAAGTATTCCTTTTAAGTTCTCAGAGTGGGAGGAACAGGTTATGCAAGCATGTGTGCATGTGTGTGTGTGTGTGCGTTCATGCATACGTGTGTGTGTATGTGTGTAGAGTGTAGAGGTCAGAGGTCAGCTTTGGTGTCTTCTTCAGTCATTCAACATCTTGACTTTTGAGACAAGGTCTCTCACTGGCCTGGACCTTACTGACTGAGAAAGGCTGGGTTACCAGTCAGCCCTGGGGATATGTTTGTCTCTACCACCCCAGTACTGGGACTGCACATCACCCTAGTGGCTTTTCCAAGTGGGTTCTTAGGTTCAAACTCAGGTCCCCATGCTTGTGTAGCAAGTTTAATGACTGAGCCTGCATCCTAGCCTTCCAATAAAGCGTTAGGCATTGTAGCCACTGAAAAGACGCGGTACCCCCTTTCCACCCGAGGGTCACTCTTAGTCGTGACCACCAATATCTCAGGATGAGTGAGTGGCCATCGCTTTCTCTCTAAAATTGCGTTTTACTCAGAGCAAAGAGTGTGGTTAGGTGGGGCTTCAGGCTACGGGGCAGCTACGGAGGATGACAGTGAAGTACTTCAAGATGCATGAAGATGGCTTCTACTCAATACACCATGTGGGTCTAGGTATGGTCCAGAATGCCAGCCTTTAACTGGGTGTTATCAAAGCCACTAGATAGATGTCACTAGGCACTCACCCCAGACCTGTCCACTTGGAAACCACAGATCCAGTTTGACTTCATCAGTGCTGAGTGTCTGCCCAGTGGGAGTCTCGGTCCTCGCTTGGCAGAAGGAATGACCCATTCAAAGCACAGAAAGTCGGGGAGCCTGGACTAATCTTGCAAAGCAGCTGCTTTCCAGCATTCTATGCAGATAGACAGAGCCCTCATCAGAAGAACCCTTGTCCTGCTTGGTTTAGGCACTACTGTTGCCATCTTGAAAGCCCTCTTCATTTCTTAACACTGGCTTTACGTTTCCACCCACACAACCACGCCTGACAATTCGACAGCTAGCCTTTGCCACACGTGATTTGTATTCTCACTGTTGTTTCTGGAGTCTTGTTTGGAAAAAAGAAGCAACAATCCCTGCCGGTAAGAGGCGTTAAATGAGATAATGTATAGAAAGCACACTCTCCCATCTTACTTGGAGAATCCTAACTTTTGTTTTGAAAAATGTCCTTGATCCCCTCCAGGATGGTGTGGGGTCAGCTTGGTTACCCGTGCCCCGTCCATTTGATAATGGCAGACTTGGAACTCCTGAGCCACTTATCCGGTGAAAACCGAAGGCAAAACCTGAGCTCGAGCCTGTCACCACTTTCTCAGATGGCCCATTCCATGGCCCAGCAGGTCCACCCCACCCCTGTTTGTCGATGATGTTGGGCCTTGGGATGATTTCCCTGAGGCTCACACCCGTGTTCAGGAGAACCTGGGAGTCAGCAGACAGATTACTGCTCCCTGTGCCGTAGACAGCCACGTTCTCGCATAGGGAGAATCCCCGACATGAGGCCCTTTGGCCTGGGTAGTCAGCAGCAGCACCCCACCTCCCACCTCACCTTCGGCACCCTTGTTGGTGAGGACCAATCCCTTCTCTGCTTTATCTTTCTTCTTCTTTTTCAGCTTCAGTCCAAACATTCCTTTCCTGCAGAGAAGAACAACTCATCAATACAGTCATGGAAAGGAATTATCACCCCTGCTAGGAGAAAAAAAGCATGCAGAGGAGGTAGGTCCTACTGGCTGGTCAGCCCCCTCATCTACCCAGAGTGGGGGTCAGAAGACCTCATCCGTCTCCAGGTTATCCTCCTTGTCCAGAAACCACACTGCACACGACTGGGGCGGGCTGGGGTTTCTAATCATTCAAGCTCAGCACCTCTCATGTCTTCTGGCTTGCCCATGCCAGGTGCTATGATAAACTCTTCAGGGACGACATCATTTGCTGATGGCAGCAATTGTCTCCTGCCAGAGAGGGCAGCAACAGTGTCTCTGGCCACACAGCTCCTGGAGATCTGCTTAGGCTCACAGTCCACTATGACTGCTGAGAAACCTGAATCTCCCAGTCCTCTTGGCAGCCATCACTTGGCCGGAGTCAGGCCCTCACACTGCTTCTAAGGTCGTGGAGCTCTGGTACCCGCGGAGGCCAAGCCATAGGCACGTTGCTCAACTGGTGCATGGTGTGCTCCCAAAAGGTGAGCCTAGTGGGGAACTTTGATGGCTTCTCCTGTCACATGTGTTGCCTTGGGCTGCAGAGTGTTCCTTGAAGAGAGAAGCAACCTCACTTCTCTCTCCCCCCAAGTACACACTTCCTAGACCCTGGGCTGCCCTGTGCTTCTGAATGTGGGACCAATGAGGCTGTGCGTTCCATGGCCAAGGTCACCTGCTCCATAGTCAGCCTGCCTGTCTCTCACCCAGTGGGGTCTTCACAACCTCAAACAGTCCCTGAGCTCTCCCAACTTCAAGATCCCATTGGGTAACAAGGTAATGAATGAAAAGTAGTTATCAAAGTACATACACTATAAGTTGCTTTATGAGCCTTTGTTATTAATAGCTATTGTTGTTGTTCTAAGAGATAGTATTAAGACCAACCAACAGAAGAAACAAAGATCCATTTTATTGATGTACTTATTTATCTCTCAGACTTAGGTGAGGAACTAAGGCACCTGCTCGCTAATGCTGAGCTGTGGAATGGACTTGATCAGGAGGGAGAGAGTTCCCTTCCCTGGAGGTCTCCAAGCCAAGGATGCTCTTAAAGGACCGTGTGTCGAGGACAAACACCACAATGGAACTCTGACCCAGGGGATTCGGGGGTTGTTGAGACTGAGATGCCAAGAATGGGCTTTGGTAGCACCCAGACACGGACTGCATTCCTCCCTCCTTGGGAAAGTCAGAGCCCCAGTTTCCTCCTTTGTGTAATGAGATAAACCAGAGTGCCTGCTTCCCGGACCAACTGGGAAGGAATAAAATGGAGCAAAGTAAGCAGAGGGCTTGCTCAGGGCCTGGTAGACAGGAAGTGACATGAAGTGCCCTCTGGGAGGGAGTGTCATCATTCTAAGTCCTCTTAGGATCTCTCCAGAGAGCAAATACACGGGGGACCTCCCCTTTCTGGATTTTAAGAGAGCATTCTCAGTAAAAGTTTTAATTAGCCTTTTTTTCAATGGTAACTACCAAGCAGGGGACCCACACCTGGTACTTTCCAAACCCTGAACCAAAATATGCTCCCCAAGACTGCAATGTCGTGATTGGCTCATGAAGACAGAACCTCATATCCCCAGGAACATGGCCAGTATCCACTGGCTGCTTGTCAAGGCTGAGTTATCTCCATCTGCAAGAGGGAAGTTGCTACTAGTCAATGACAGTGGCGCTGGAAAGTGACCCAGCACACACAACATGAACGGCTGGGCATTCTGGCTTCTCCCAGAGATGCCCACGACTAAGCAATGGGCATGGCTGAAGAGAAGAAGAAGGGAGGGATACTCATCCTTTGGCTCGGGTACCTCTTCTCTTTTGTAACAACGAGCGCTTGCCCTTCTTGACCCTGCTGTCCATTGGAGTCTCCTAAGGGTTTGTGTCTTAAAAAAAAAAAAAAATACAGAAACAATGCTGATGTCTGGAACTACCTGTAGAAAGTTTTACTTAACCCAGGGTGCGTGGGGAGTTCAAAAAAATCTCTTATCTACAACTCAAATCCCTGCGGACTAACTAAAGAAGCCTTTGGGGAATGCCCCAGGCTCTTCAGACAGCTGGCTCCTCACCTATGATAATGATAGGCACACAGCGCATCTGCCTGAAGCTAGGTGACAGTCATCAAGCGTGCTCCTGGCACCAGAGAGTTTCTCCGTGAAAACTGAGAAACGCTCCTCCACCTCCCTGTGTCACCCAGGGGTAGGGAGGAAGTGTGGCATGCCGGTCTCCACTGGTGGTGGCACTGGAGGACAGAGCAGGAGAAACAGGATCGGTGCTGGAAGGTGGGGCTTCGGGAGAAGCTGTGTGACTCTGGCTCTAGAATTGGGGGATGGGTACTTAGACTGAGTTTTTAATTCCCCCAAATGACACAAAGACATTTCTCACTCAATTAAAAATGACATTAAAATAGGAGGTATGTTTGTAAAGTGGAAGACTTGCTACGAATTACTATAGTATCAATGAAAAGATGACCGAAATTTTAAGTTTTGTACTTATAGTGACAGAAATACCATTTCATAAGTGGTCTCCTAATATCCCCACAACATACCGTGGAGTAAGGACTACTGTTACCGTTTCTCCTAAAGAAGAATTGGGGTGTCTAGTCAATACATGGGAACCAGCTACCGAATCAGGAGGACTGATGTGGTAGGTCTCCATCATAGCTTTCCTCACACCGGCCCTCTCCCGCTTGGGGATTATTCTAACAAGGAACTCCAAGAAGATGAGACTTCCAGCGCAGGATCTCTGATGGTGCCTCCCAGGCCACCCCAGGAAGAGCCAAGAGACACACAGACACACCCATACCAACCTGGTCTCCTCAGGGTGAAAGCTACCGTGACTCCGATATCTGTGTCCAAACAAGAAGAATGTTATACACGGCCTGGATTAGACTAGCTTCTGCCCATCTGCTTGTAGCGTTGGTGCAAAGCATCTAGAATGCCAGGCACAACTAGTGTGGTACCACGGAGGAGCTGCTGGACTGGCATTAAGGGTTTCTTTTTGTCACTTTCTAATGATTTCATTGATGGTGACCACAGAACTCCTCCAAGCCCCAGACTCGTCTTCGGAGGGCTGTCCTAAGTTACCTCAGCTTCCCAAACTGGCTCGTCATGCAGACAACTCTCCTGAACCTCCTGGTGAACTACATGAAGAGAGCCAGAACCACATTTTTTTTTTTTTTTGGTTTTTTGAGACAGGGTTTCCCTGTAGTTTCTAGAGCCTGTCCTGGAACTAGCTCTTGTAGACCAGACTGGCCTCGAACTCAGAGATCTGCCTGCCTCTGCCTCCTGAGTGCTGGGATTAAAGGCGTGCGCCACTACCGCCCGGCTCAGAACCACATTTTTACGTAGCTAATTTCATATCTTTTTATGACTCCAGAATTAGAAAACTACTTGAAATTAGAGTTGTGTGATTTCTTGATTGAGTCACCAGGTTCCCTTTCAGCACCAGCTTTTCTATCTTCAGTGCAGAATAGAAGCAGCTTGGACCAAATGGCCAAGCGCTGGGATAACTGTGTCAATGGTGTGACCGTGCAGGTCTATGCTGCCTTCTCTCTTCCTAAGAGGCCATAGGACACAAGTTGCTCAGGTATCCCACTTCCAAACTCTCAACCACAGCCTCCAATGTAGGAAAAGGAACAAAAGCAAACCCCAAGCTAAACACTGAATTTATCTCCAACACCTTTAAAAGTTAAACTAAATGTAATTATATTTTGTTAGAATTTTGTTATCCAGAGAATGAATTGGTACACAAACAGGTCTGTCTTAAGAACAAGTGTCCGCATGATGGTACAGATCTGTAATTACAGCCCTGAGGCAGGAGGATGCCGAGTTCTGTGTCAGCCTGAGCTACATAGTGAGACCCTGCTCCAAGAACAAAACAGACAGCAACAATGAAAATCAAAGTGTTTCCAGCATTCTAAGATTATCCAAAATCTTAGAAAAAGTCCTAGTTTCTGAAAATGATCATATCATAAACAAATTGATCCAGCCTTAAAATGACGACAACTGCATTTTTTTCTTTCTCTTCTGAGTCCTAGACTTTATAGAGACACATGCCTACAGGTATGTGTCTATAACGTGAAAGTAGAGTCTTAATTGTCTAGTGGAACAAAGGAGACTAATAGGAGCTTTGGGTGATGAAGGGGAGGTGGGAAAGGATGGGAAAACAAGCGCTATCAAACTGCATGCCATGGACAATAAGCACACACTACTTAAAATATTATCTAAGGACTGGAGAGATGGCCCAGTCAGTAAAGTTCATGCATTACAAGCATAAAGACCAACATTTAGTCCTCAGGGCCCCAGTGGGCACAAAATAAGGCCAGGGATAGTGACACGCACTTGTAATCCCCGTAGTGGAGATGCAGAGACACACTCATGAGTGTGTGTGTGTGTGTGCACGTGCGCGTGTGTGCACGCGCCAGAGGCTAACCTTGGGAGCCATTCCTCAAGAGCTATTCACTTTTCCACTTTGTTTTTGAGACAGAGTCTCATTGGGTGCTGGCACTCTGCGATTAGACTGGGCTGGCTGGCCAGTGAAGCCCAGAGTCCCATCTCCACCTGCTGAGCCCAGGGATTATAAGCACATGTCACCTCCTCCACATTTTTGCATGGGTGCTGGGATTGAATTTGGGTCCTCATGATGGCATAGCAGGGATTTTTTTTTTACTGCATTTTCTATTTCTTTTAGGGAAATTTAAAAGAATGTTCTTTACCAAAAGGAGAAAAACCATTGCATTCAGAATCCCTAATGGACACACTTGTTCAGGGTACATTTCTAACTCAGTTCCCCACCCCTTTCCATTCACCTCCATCACTTGAATGGACCACAGTATTGAGTATTCTTGCTTCTTAATCATGGGATCAGTCCAGCCATGAAGGAGCATAATTCTCAAGTTTAAGAGAAAACAGCCAGTCTGCTATGGGCTCAGAAAAGGTCCATAATGACCAACTAATGACATGAACAGATTGAATATCAACTCTTAGTCCAGAGAGAACCAATTAATGCTGGCCTATTATGATGTGGAATCTTAAGCACACAATCAAGGCAAATGGACATGCTTTTAACACAGCCCTAAAGGCCCTTGTTCTATACATTCCAGCCCCAAAACTCATCATAACGAGAGTCGAATGTAACAACTTGACTGACAGCCATTAAGAGCCTGGATATTTTGCCTTCAAGAAGTCAGCTGAGTCTAATACACACCTCCACTGTCTCTAATGAGCACCCCCCCCCTTCTTGTGAGTTCTCAGATCCCAAGACAACTGGGATAATCCAGAACTATGGTACAGAGAGCTAGGCCAGGGAAGCCAGCCTCCCATAATTCACCAGGCGTATTTCCCAAGTGTTCAGTTGCAAAGTGGCAGGAAGGTGTAATAGGGGGCACCCCAGGAAAAGGAGGGCTTCTTGCTTGCATTCCTCCCACTCATGCCGCTGCATAACAGCAAAGATTCCTATAGATGCCTCTTCCTTGGGCAGAGAGCTCCTTTCAATGCCTGGATTTGTGACTCCCTCCTCCCCTGCTCCTCATTTAATGAGCATCCTCCTCCCCCATAGGCATCAGCATGTCTCACATGGCTGAGCTGGCTAGAATACAAGGAAGCTAGAGAAACAGATTCTAATTGTGTAGTTAGAGCTTTACTCTTTCCATCCCAAAGCCTTCCCTTGCCTGGGTCCCTGAGAAATGGTACATCTTTCCCATCCTGCATCTTTACAAATTTCTCAGAGCTCTGGCCTCCACGCTCCTAAATGCCAAGGAACCAATCAGGTTTCAGCCAAGCTACACTGCAGGTAGCTTCTTGCCATTAAAAACAACAGTTTTCTCCCTTTGTCTCGGCACAGCTACCATCAAACTTCTGTCTACTTCAGCTCTCTGCATTTCTTTACACCCTAAGCCTTCTGCCTCCAGAATATTCCTCAGTTACTTTCTGTAGAATGAAGAATGTGGCAGTTGGCTCACATTCCTTTCTTGAGATCATTCCTTTGGAAGTGGCGGTTGTCTGCTCATCCATGAACATCTACACTCTGTCTTAATGTTAAGTGGAGGTAAGCCGCCAAGGCAACTGGACCCCCCCCCCTTTTCTATAGCTACGTAGGTGACCCTATCTGGTTCAGAAGAAAGCATTTGAAAACCATTCTGGACTAAACTGTACTTAAAGCTGATCTTCCTCAATCCAGCTAACCCGTGCCAGAAACTATATTTTGATACCTATTTGATGTCCAGGTCTAGTTGTCAATGGATTTTGACCTGTTGTGTGTTGGGGTGGGGATCAGGGTATTGCCACAACCCTAGAACACTGTCAAGAACACTAATGTTTCAACTTATAACAGAACTATAACAAGTGACGGTCTTGAAGCTTTATCCTGAAGAAAGAGAATCTTAAGGCTTAAATGTGAAATGTTCTCCATAGGATCACACGTTCAAAGACTTAATCCCTAGCTGATGGCACTGTCCTGGAAGGCTGTGGAACATTTAGGAGGTGAAGTCCAGCTGGTGACAGTAGGTCATTTGTTGGGTACAGGGTATAAGTGCTGGTTAGTTTTTGTCACTTGGCACCAGATAGAGCCCCCTGAGAAGAGGGAACTGAGGGCTGCCTCCATCAAATTGGCCTGAGAGCATATCTATGGAACATTTTTTTTGACTGACCATTGATATAGGAGAGCCCAGCCACTATGGGCAGTGCCATTTCTGGACAGATGGTCCAGGGTTGTATAAGAAAGGTGCCCAAGCAAGCCTTGGGAAGCAAGCCAGACACAAGCTTCCTCTGTGGTCCCCGCACTCCCCCACTGGTTTCCCTCAGTGATGGGCTGTGATTGCTATGTATAAGCCGGGTAAAACCTTTCCTGCCCATGCTGCTTTTGGTCATGTTTATCACGGCAACAGAAACCAAGCTGGAACAGGGAATTTCAGGATTTGTAACTACTCGGTGTACTGCTCCCTCTCTACCTCCTGCTGCCCCATAATATGACCAGTGGTCTCACATACCCCAGACAAGAGCCGATTGCACCAACTTGAGAAACTGTGCACTCTGAGCTCGATTCTTTTTAATATTCTATTTTCACACACAATCACACTAACACACATACACACACACACAGCCTCTATCAGCTCTATGTTCTTCCCTTCCTTACATACTTGTCATACTGATGGAATAGCTCCTGAAAAGACATCAATCACCTTCACCATATGCTGAGTGTTTGAAGACAGTGGCCATGCCTGGCTTCTGTCTGAATCCCAGATAGCAATCACAGTATCTGGTATGTACTAAGGTTGCTGGAATGTTGGATTAGGGACAGACAGAGGTGGATAGAACACGCAGATAGAAAAGCTTTACTACAAAAATATACAGAACTTCTACGTCCCGATTTTAAACTGTGTTATATGAGTCCCAAAGAAGTTAGAGGTGGTGTGGGACTGAGGGAAAGAGAAACAATCTAAAGTGTCAATGGCTGTCTGAACCTTGCCCCGTGCTTGCCCTGAAACTGGGGAGAGAAAGTAAATGATCCACTCTGGGACCTGGCAAGCCATTAGTGCTCTGTTAAATGTTTGTTTGTATGTTTGTTTGGAGTACTTGGCTACACATAGGCTTGCAAAGATAAATGCTGCAGTTTCTTAGCTGGGGCCTTCACGATGCTGGTGGGGACACAGAAACCCATGTGTCTGAAAGCACAATGCAGGAAGTGCTCTCTCAAATATGGACTAAGGGCTTTCAGAGAATGAAGAACGGCTTACGTGGGCCTGGAAGGGTCAAGGAAGACACTAAAAGGAGGTGGCACTTTGGGTCCTAGAAGAGGAGTAAGGTAAGCAAAATGTGACTGGGAAGGATGAACACGCGTAGTAGGAACTAGATTCCTACTGTGTGTCAGATTCATTTGCATGAGACCATTCATATAATGGCCACAACATTGGAAGGAAGCACTAGCACTCTCAAAATCTTCAAAACGTAGATATTAACTTAAAGAGGCCTAAAGTCACTTGAGCAAAGTCATGGGTGCAGACAGGGTTCAGATTCCCAAGCCAGACAAAAGGAACAGCATACACGACGGTGCCACCGGGACCCTCCACAGACTCTTGTAGGAAGCTGGAGTGGTCAGAGAGGCCCTTTCTTCTTAACTAGCTAGGAGTCAAGCTGTTCCCTTTGGCTGGTCCTCAGGAAGGCCTGCATCTCTCAGGAAAACATCTTGTACCAGTGTCTGATACTACCCAGGCTGTAAATAGGAGTTAAATGAAAGCCTTCCCTCAAGCTCCCACCTCTCCACTCAGAATACAAGGCCTTCCTTCAGAGGTTTTCCCAGAATTCAAACTTCCTATTGAAACAGTCAGTGTCGGGTCTGAGGAAACGACTCCTCCAGTCATGAGAGACATCAGTGTCTTCAAGCTTCTGCCTCCACCCCTTCCCCACCATGATGGGCTGTGACCCTGGACTTGGAAACGAGATCAACCTTCCCTTCCTTAAGCTGGATTTGCTGGATATTTTGTCAAAACAACAGGACAAGTGACCAGTACGGTAGAGAAAGGGTCAAGCGTGGTTGTAATTGGATGCTTATTGGCCTCTGCTACTTCTGCAGCCTCCTGAAGCTCAAGAGAATGCAGCTCTGGGGTTCCCTTTGCAGAGGTTGGTGGTAGAGAGTCGAGAGAGGGGCTGCTTTGGAATACCAGGAGCTGGCAGGCCTCAAAGGGGCTCAGAGACTCTTAAGGTTAGCAGCATCCTAAGCGATACTAACCTTAGTTAGCCGTGTTCTGGGAGGTCTCAAACTCCAACACATTCAGGCAAAGGATGCACACCAGCCTTCAGCCAGGCTATTTTGCTTTCCATAGGCCCCAGATAAAGCCGTTCCCTGGCATTCCTTTCTACAATACTAGAGTTCTTCATTGTAAAAGCAAAGGCCATCTGAGGAAATCCCCATTCGTGTGCCTGGAGTGAGGAGTGGAGGGATTTCATGTCACCCCGCTCAGAAGGACCCTTACAATTTTTTTTTTTTCAGAACAAGATGGGTTTGCTGGTACACAGCCATGGATCCAAATACTTAGGAGCTCAGGACAGGAAGATGATACATTCAAGGCCAACCAGGACTACCTAGTAAACCAATTTCTCAGAACAAACACACAAAAATGGGAAAAATAACCTCCCCGAATGCTAGCAAAGATACGAGAAAAGCAGAACTCTTGGGTACTATTGGTGAGAGTAACAATGCAGCCCCTATTTAAGAAAACTATCATATGATCCTGCTATTCCACTACCGGCATGCACCTGGAGGATTCTATGTCAGCACAGCACAGAGACAGACATCCATGTCTAGTGCAACACTTACACAGTAAGCAAGTCATGGAATCCGCATGAGTGCCCGTGCGCTGATGAGTGGATAAAGAAAATGTAGTCTATACACAGAACAGAGTATTACTTGGGCATAGAAAACATCAAAATCATGCCATTTGCGGGAGAGTAGACAAAACTAGGTAGCCGAATGAGCAAAGTAAGCCAAATTTGGAATAAAAATATGACGTGTTTTATATGTAGACGCTCTAATCTTTAAGACACTACTAGGGACTACCAGGAGACTGTGTAGAGGGAGAGGAGAGGATGACATAAGGTAGTTGGAAGTATATATAATAAGCATATTATATATGTGTTTATGGAACCGTCACAGGGAACCCCATTAACGTGTGCGATCTCCGTGCATTGATAATGATAGTAAAAACAAAACTTTAAAAGCAGAGCGTGAAGGGAAAGACAAGAGGTCCATGAACAGAGAGGTGGGGAAAATACAGAACGGGCAGAAGAGGGGGGAAGGAGCTATCGATGAGTGGTAGCAGGCACACCTCCTTCTCACCAGCTTCTGAGCCTTCCTTCCACTCTGAAGCAATCACGCCTTCCAGTACTCCGCACACTAAACGAGCACTCGGCCAGGTGAGAGCCGCTAACATTCCTGTTGTAGCTCGCCAGGGTCTTGGCTACCTAGAAGCACCTGCATTGCTCAGGTAGCCTTAACATTTGCAAAGAAAAGGTTCTGGGCAGGCCGGAGAGCTCATGGTTGACAGACCTTATGGGCAGCCTTCTCTCTGGCAGGACATGTAGAATTGTACCTGGACCTGCTTGTTCAGGGTTGTTTCATTAATCCTTTTTCATATAATTGGGAGTTGGACTCCCTTATAAAACATTTAGTTCGTGTGGTAGTTTGAAGGAGAATGGCTCCCCTAGGCTCATATATTTAAATACTTGGTCACCAGAGAGTGGCACCATTTGAAGGGATTAGGAGGCACGCCAAGTGGGGCTAAAGGGAAGAGGTCATTTTATCATGACCAAAATCCTACTTTTTTTTTTTTTTTTTTTTTTTTTTTTTTTTTTTTTTTTTTTTGGTTTTTCGAGACAGGGTTTCACTGTAGTTTTAGAGCCTGTCCTGGAACTAGCTCTTGTAGACCAGGCTGGCCTCGAACTCACAGAGATCCGCCTGCCTCTGCCTCCCAAGTGCTGGGATTAAAGGCGTGTGCCACCACCGCCCGGCCCAAAATCCTACTTTCTCATGTCTGGGGTACACGGGTCTCAGAGGCTGAGTGGGAAAGAGGATGCACATTTGCATAGGTACCCTGGGTTACCCTGAGAAAATGTCTAGGAATCCACACACCTGTGTTCTTCTGCCAGGATGCTAAGACCCCAGCAAACATGAATGCCGTGGGCTTTTTCTCTGAGCCCAGGCCAGCTCTGCTCCATATAGCCCCTTCCCACTCACCCAAAAACCAGCTTTTTCCTTCAACAGAGCCTTGCTTTGGGACCTTGTGCCTTACATAAAATGCTCCAAGGGATAAAAATTAGTATCTAATCTAGTTACCTTTTTCTATATCCTGAGAAAAGCAGAAAGAAGTTCCCACTCTTTCAAAGCACAATGCTGTTTAAATTCTGTTGAAAAGCAGCCGTCGAGGTGTTTCACCCACGACCTCACCGCCTTTGCAAACCTGGGCTGTCCAATCACTTCTGTGGCCAAGAGGAGCTGATTAGATCCAAGAGTCAAACTTTAATTAGTGCAGTCGAATGAGGCTCTCTAAATCCCTCTAACAGAGCCAGCTCAACGCAATTACTCACAAGCAGTGCCCAGTCAGCCGTACCCCAGACGTGACTCAGAAGGAGAAAAAAAAATCCAACTAGAAATTCGGTGTTGCAGCTTTTCAAGGGTGGCCTGCCAGGATGAAAACAAAGCTGGAAGCTCACCTGTCCCTTCCCGTGGCCCTCTGCAGGTGTGTGGAGGGCATTTAGGACCGCTTCTCCTGAGTGGGATTTCTGTGAGATTCACAGAGTCCCAGAAACAGGGCCCCGCCGCACCACCCCTCCCTGGCCGGTACAGTCTAGTTCTGGAGGGTTCTGCTCAGGTTCCTGTTACCGACTTGAGCAGAAGCTGTGGGTTGAGCCTTGTGAATGGAAGGAGACCCTCAGAGGCCTGTCCACTTCTTCAAGAGTGACTGTCCTTGAAATTTCAGCTGTAGCTCAGGATTAAAACAGAACAAGTCTCAAAGTCACAGAGAGCCCTTCCCAGACCCATTCTAAAAACACCAAAGAGAAAGGTCTAAAGCCATGCACACTCCCAGGCCATGAATGAGTTCAGGAGGCTCAGAAAAGACTTGTGGTTGATATCGACTTTCAATTCCAGAACTGTATGATGAGGAAGACTTCCCTGGTTCCCAATGCATGGAGAGTGAGATCATACAGGAGAACTCCAATGTGCATCCATCCATATACACATACATTGCTTCCCACACCTGCCTGAAACCTCAACTGATACAGTGACATAAGCCATTCACTAAGCAAGAAGGGTGGAGCCAAGCCCCTGAGTATGTAAAGAAGAACTGCATGTCCTATGTGTATGATGCTCTCTTCTCCTCTGAGGACACACCATAGAGTCCTAGGAGAGGGAGGCAGGCTGATAGGGTTTCATAGCACAAAAGATTCAGGCTATGGTCTAACTTTGCCCTCCTTCACTGTGTGACCTGGAGCAGACTCATAACCTCTCCGTGTCTTCATTTTGTCATGAGTATCAAGCACCGATGGGTGCCTTCCTCTCAGAGTGCTGAGGACTAGGTGAGTTTCTGTGGGGAGAGCACCAGGCAGGCTTCTAGCCCAGCTACTGTTACTCTTACCGTACTGAGGCTCAGAGGAGCTGACAGGTGTGTCCCAAGTGGCCCAACTACCCGCTGACCACTGGAGACAGATCTGTACCTCTTGCTGCTGGCTGAACGCTCCTCCTCCTGTCCTCTGCTGAGATTGAGCCAGTCTGCTATGATACAGACGCACGTCGGTACATATTGTGTATTCGTTCTATTCGGATGGCTCAAAGTGTGCTGAGACGGTGGTCATAGACTCTGCTATACTGAGCACCCCCCACTTGCTTCCCAACAGCCTTTGGTAAGGTGCTCGACCTCTCTTTCACATGAGGAAATTGACTTACAAAATCTGGCTAGGGGTCAAAAGGCTAGGCGTGGTGGCACAGGCCTACAATCCCAGCACTTGAGAGGCTGAGGCAGGAGGATCAGAAATTTGCTGCCAGCCTAGGCTACATAATGAAACCTTGTAACACACACACACACACACACACACACACAAATAAGAAATAAATAAACAAATATTTAGAAGAAAATGGAAAGTTAGATATCTACCTGACATCCCACTATCACCAAAGCAGGAAGCACCCACCCCACACATCCCGTCTAACCTTCACAGCTGCCTCCTCTCAAATGTCAATCAGAGCCACCAGTTTTTCAAGCCCCCACTAAGAGTTAGATATCATGCAGTTCTCACCAAGTTCAAAGCACTTCGGCTCAGAAAGGTTAAGGAACCTGTAACCACACAGCCACCCAACATTGACCATTTGCCTCTAGTCCGTTTGAAGCCTCACCCTCCCTGACCCAGGTCTCTAAGGATGGGCACAGGAACAGCATCTCCAAGGACCTGTGGCAGCCTAGCCTGAAAGGAACAGAGCTCTGGGAAGAGAAGCAGAACACTGGGTCTCACCTTGACCTCCAGGCTCCTGAGCAGGCAAAGGAGCCCACACTCACGGACTCCCTGAACCAGGAGGTGTGCCTGAGGAGACAGGATACCCAGCACTTGTCCTGGATGGAAGAACGCTCCCCTTGGGAACCCGGTGGCTCAGCAGTGGAGGTGAGTGGTACCAGCTGCCCCTCCCATTGGGTGGGTATCGTCCCAGGAAGTGCCCTTCTGTGTGTACTTATGGCAGTGCCCTATCTCTGTTTAGAACTGATGTGTTCAGGTTGGTTGCCAAGCCCAAGGGCTCTGATCAGCAAACGCAGAAACCCAGGACCGGTCCAGAGAGGGAAGGCTGCCTGTGTGTTTTTATCCAGAATCAGGAAACCACGGGTAAGTCAGGACTTGAAAGGGAGCTGGGGGTGTAGCTCAATAGAAGAGTGCTAGCCAGCATGTGTGAGGCCCTACCTCCTACCCCCAGCACCCAACAAAGCAAGCTCAAGAGAGCCTTGCTCCAGACAGTGACAGACCCTTGAGTCCTGCATCCAGTCACCATGCCAGTGTCATTAACCGTGCTCAGTGCCCCTGTTCATTTGTAAGTTTTCATTGTTAGAATAATAATTATTATTAATATATTATATATTTTATATCACACATTATATTAATATACGGTGTATGCTTCCACCATTAGGGAAAATGCCCCCTTAGAGCATGACTTATTTCCCTTCTGTCTCCCCACGATCCACCATATAGTGGGCACATGGGGTTTGTTCATTGTGGGGAATGCTGAGCTGGTGCAATGAAATGCACAAATCAAAACAGAAAGAAACAAAACAAAACTGTCAACCCCAGGAGCCAGACAGAGAGCTATCTCAACTCTAAGAAGCTGTCTAGCTACAAATTACCTCGCTCTCCTAGACTCTCTCTTTCCCAGTTTTTATCCCTGGCTGGATCTTCCCAGGGAGGAGGAAGAGCTGTCAACACTCGGGCAGTTAGTCATGTAAGCCGCTCAGGGAAATGAGCTTCAGTGGGATGATGCTGTACCATCACTGATGTGTGACCTGCTGATACAATTAGCTTCAGATTCGTTTTCTAAATGCTAAAGAGGATATACAGCAGAGCAATGTCTGAGACGTTCCCCTGGCCTCCCCACTCTGGGGAGAAGGCTACTGCCACAACAAGGCTTGCCACCCACATGTGAGATCATACAGACAGAGGTCACACGTGCCTCCCCTTCGCTCCGCCGCCCACCAGAGCAAAGGTTCGTCAGTATCCACGTCGTTACTCCACGTTGAGCCTTGGTTACGACTGTTTCCTTGGAGCTCTCACAAAGCTTGTTATCATCATTCTTCAAACCCAAGTACCTATTAGATGCCTGGCCCTGTGCTAAGATGCCTGGCCCTGTGCTAATATGCCTGGCCCTGTGCTAAGATGCCGGGCACTGTGTTCAGATGCCTGGTTCTGTGTTAAGATGCCTGGCCCTGTGCTGAGATGCCTGGCCCTGTGCTAAGATGCATGGCCCTGTGCTAAGATGCATGGCCCTGTGCTAAGATGCCTGGCCCTGTGCTAAGATGCCTGGCCCTGTGCTAAGATGCGTGGCCCTGTGCTAAGATGCCTGGCCCTGTGCTAAGATGCCTGGCCCTGTGCTAAGATGCCTGGCCCTGTGCAAAGATGCCTGGCCCTGTGCAAAGACGCCTGGCCCTGTGCTAAGATGCCCAGCACTATGCTATTCCTGTAGGAAATTGGGAAAATGAAGATGAAGACAGAGCACTGGAATCATTTCAGCAGCTGATATACCTGTCACCCATAATAAGAGTCCCCTTGGGGGTTAGGGATAGGATTAGGGATCAGAGGTTATAAAGAGCTTTCACGTGTGCGTGTGTGTCACGGCAGCTAAGTGAAGCAGAAAAGATGGGTCCCCTGCAGGATAGAGTGAGTGCTTAGTTGCCAAAGCCTTGACTAAATTGCTGTAACAAAGGGCACAGCTGAATATGATGGAGAGGGAAACTGTGCCTGAGCCCCAGCTGCAGGGAGGATGTTGATTGACAGCCGGGCTGCAGAGCCTGGACCCACCTCTGTACCTGCATCACACTGAGGCCACACCCCAAATGGGCTGAGCCCAGCTTAAGAGTACGGCAGGGGAAAGTGAATTCATTCCGGCTCCTTCCTGCATGACCTAGGGCTCCTCTAGGGGGCAACTTGGGACCTAAGACACCTCCTTCCCCCATCCGTCTAGAAGAATTGCCTCAGTTACCTCCTCCTCCTCCTCCTCCTCCTCCTCCTCCTCCTCCTCCTCCTCCTCCTCCTCCTCCTCCTCCTCCTCCTCCCACTTCCTTTGGGTCGCAGAGGTCAGAGCTGAAGCTCCGTTTGAGTGTTCTCCTTGCCGTCCATTCTTTCCACTCTGTCCATCCCAAGCGTTTCCCAAACTGATCTCCTCAACACACTGATGCTGTACTAGTATCTTTCTCTTGGAAGATCCAAACTACAAGGATCTGATAAAAACCTTGCTAGTCACAAATCCATCTTGCCCTGTATTTCAAAAAAAGCTTCCATTTTGAAATGCGTATGGAGAGAACTGGGGTAAAGCCAATATCAGCAGCTCCTTGGATTCCATCTAATCATCCAAAAAACACCCCAGAATGTGGTGAGCCCTTAGCTGATTTAACAACAAAGCAAGGTATTCAGGCTGTTCATTCAGTAGGAGCCTCAACACAATCGAGTGTCAGCTCGGCACAGACCACACTTGCAGACCCCTTGACAGCACACGCACCCATTCGTCCTATCCTTAGCTTGCTAAGGGGTCTCAAAAGAGATGGCGTGGCTTGTTCCTTTCTCGTGCAACACGGCCGTTGGAAAGCAATGCAATTGCTAAAATCCAAGCTGCCATCTGGCAGTGCAATCTTCTCTGGAAGGAGAGGAAATCAATTATTCTTTACGTTAAAGCTGGTTTCCTCATTTTAGGAAATGACTTTGGATTATGTAAAGCTTGTTCGATTTATCTGCTTCCTGAAAATGACCCTGGCACAAACAATGTATTTAATTTGTCTGCGAGTTTTAATCCTGGGCTCATTCGGTTGGCATCGCTCAGAGAATTCATCTTAGAAACAGTTGTGTTCAGTGTCAAGTGTCAGCGACTGGATGTCAGCTCCTGGGGACGACTCAACAGCTGAATAAAAGGAGACTGGAGGCCACGAGGCACTGCATCCTGCAGCCTCTCAGTAAACAACCCAAGGATGCAAAAGCCCCGCATGCAAGAAGCTTGGCAAGAAACCGCATTTCCACGTGGTAGGGTCCCGGATAGACAGACCTAACGAAGAGTCACCTGACAGAGGGACCACCTGGGCGCCTCTGAGAACCAGCCGCCAAAGACTCACCTCTTCGCGGGTTTGGATGTTGTGAATCCTATAGGTTTTGCCTCTTTCTTCCTGGGGGAGGGAGGTGGTGAGGCGCACAGGGATGGAAGGAGGATACCCTTCCTCTGGTGGGGGAGGGAGACTGTTACAGTTTACCACTTGGAACCCTACCACTGATGGCTCACAGATGATATTCGGCCTCCACGATTTTCAAAGTAACCAGAACTGTTATCCTCCCTTTTCAGATGAGGAAATACGGGCCTCGGGTAACGAACTTACTGGTAGAAGATCATGGAATTTGCCATTGACATGGCTTGCTTGTATCTTACAGCTTTTCAAAGAAGCTCGTTGCTTCAAAAATTATAGAAGACATCAATAATATAAAAATTAAGCTCATTAGTAAATAAAGAACCAGAAAGAATTAAATTTCTCTCCTAAAGCTGCTGATGTTCTAGACGGGGAGATGAAATGCAATTAACGAAGCTGTGTAAAAGTGGATTCTGTCTAACAGGCGGTAGCTGCCCAAGATGGCTTCTGGATTTAGAGTCCAAGTTACTTTGTGTGGAGACCTCTGTTCACCCCTCTACCCGCGGGACTGAAAGGCCTGGTGGAGGTTGCATGTGACTCCCAGGGTCCTCTTTTCAGGGCTAGAACATTCCCCAAAACATATTACATCATTCATGGGCCATGACTGATTGGACCATAGTGAATTAACATTCTAGAAGAAATCATGACAGCATCGAGTCAGGTGGGCGAGAGAATTCACATTCAAGTTGGAGACACCTCAGAAGCTGGTAAAGAGGCAGAATCTTACAATTCACACAGGGAAAGGCAGTCTTCTGAGACCACAGTGGGCAAGCGGAAAGATGCCTACTGTTTGTACTGCGTGTTGGGCTGACGGAAGAGCGCGGGTAGGGCAGAGACAGAAGAAAGATCAGTGGTCATGGCAGCAGTAGACAAAGCTGAGGCGGAGTAGCTTGGTCTTCATAAGCACTAAGCAACAAAGTACCAGGGGAAGCCGATGCACCAGGCGACTCCAGGAAAACCAGAGCCCCTGTGTGAACCCCAAACAGCACAGGAGCTCCTAAGAGATGTTCTCATCCCTGAGATGCACACTGTGATGACGTTTCTGGCCTCCAAAGCGCTACTGTAGATTAAACATTAATGATGAAAACAGCAGTCTGCGCTCTTGTGCCCGGGGAACTATAGCAAATACTTGTCTGTACTTACTTCACTTTGTCTCTGAAGCTATTCTATGAAGCAGGAGCAACCATCTCTATTTTCCAGAAGAAGATGATAGATAGATAGATAGATAGATAGATAGATAGATAGATGATAGATGGATGGATGGATGGATGATGGACGGACGGACGGACGGACAGACGGACAGACAGCCCAAAGTACTTTCCCAGACTCCATCAGCCTTGGATGACCAGGCCAAGACATGACTCCAAATCCTTCGCTCTTAGCCTCTCTATTTTGCTGCTAATACTTAGTATATCCACTGAACAAACTTCCACCAGGGACAGTGACTTGTGCATTGTTTTTCTGTGCAATCTAAACCCAAAGCACACTGATGGTACATATCCCAGAGAAACTGTCACTGCAATTGGCAGGAAGGTGATTCTCATTCTATAAAATAATATCGTGTTGTAATCCTCACTCAATTATTGGTGCACAGTGAGTGGCCAGGATGGTTTATGCTGGCGCATTCTGATCAACTGAGGAGGTCTCAAACCTATCACCATCACCCTTGGTGTCTTCCCAAGCACACTGAAAGCGTCTAGAAGATAGAAACACCATGTATTCATTCTCCTTGCCTCCAGCATCGCAAAATCCAATAAATATTAAACAACAGACTCTCAGACTTTTAATAATGAAGAATATGCTGGAGAAAGCTTAGTAATTCTATTCAGCTATTTCGCCTAGGAGACAGACCATGAACCAGCTTAGCCCTGGGCATCTGGGTCAGGTTGGGGTGAAACCCGAGAGACCCACCTATCATTCTAGTGCTGCTGGGATGTCAGCATATGGTTTTTCTTGGTGCATGGAATGGCGTTCTGGGGAAGGTTCAGTGACAGGAATTCTCGTGGAAGAGGGTCTGAGTAACTGTAAAGCTTGTGGTTAGCCATGTGGGGACAATGTGACGTCAATCATCCCTGTGTAGTGTCAGCTCCCCGGGCACACAGTGAATGGCCATTCTCGCTGTATTATCTGTCTCCTATAACAGACGACTTCAGCCACTTCCACACACTCGGCTGCACAACTATTTGAAGGACTCTTGATAAGTAAATGCAAACCATCCGGTTATCACCAGTGTCCTAGAAGGGTGTGTGTGTTCTATTTTGAGAGTTTAAAAAATAATATCATCTTTTCTGTTGTCTTTTTGTAGGTTTCCTTTCCTATAACTTCTAATCTCTACAGACTTGAAGGCAGAGGAAATTAAAACTAGTGTGGATAGAGAATTTTATAATTGGTTCACTATTCCTATCATATTTTTCATGGAGCAGAGCAGGGATGGCTGAAACAAACTATTTACCTCTTTGTAATCATTAGCATGTGCTTTCTGTCTCCTGTCACCATGGATACCTGCCAGGGCTACACTGTGCAGGTGTTTATGAGCCTAACCTAGAATATGCCCATGTGTTTTTCCTTCAACAACAGAGTTTGCACTTCAGAAGCCTCTCACAGACAGTGACCAACCCAACAACCATCTCTAAAAGTATTAGTGGTTGGTAAGTAAAATCTGGAACCTATTGTTTTTGCAAAGATTGAATTTAGACATTGATTTCCATGCCTCTGGAATGGTGTGTGTGTGTGTGTGTGTGTGTGTGTGTGTGTGTGTGTGTGTATTAAAATAATACTATTTTAATAATCAGGGTTTCCATACATCAGTTCAATCTGTCTTATAATCAACTTGATCATCTTTTCCAGGAAGTAAGGAATTACTCAAAAAAATAATGGGGAAATGGAGAGAGTGGAAACCTTAACTTTATCCTTAAATCTTTTATTTATATGTTTTTATTACATGTCTAAGTCCAAAAGAAAGTGTCAGATCCCCTAGAGTTGGAATTATAGGCAGTTGTGAACTACCCAATGTGGGTGCTGGGAACTAACTCGGGTCAAGAACCACACCCATTATTATTATTATTATTATTATTATTATTATTATTATTATTATTATTTTAGAGACAGGGTTTCTTTGTAACTTTGGAGCCTGTCCTGTAACTAGCTCTTGTAGACCAACCAAGCTGGCTTTGAACTCACAGAGATCTGCCTCCCTCTGCATCCCAAGTGCTGGGATTAAAGGCGTGTGCCACCACTGCCTGGCTGAGCCGTAATTATTCTTGACAACTGAGCCATTCCCCCAACCCTCTTCCACCCTTATTTTAAAGGAGAGAAAAATGAGGGTGCCTTGTGAAGGCCAGCCACTTGCTTGGGGTCACTCTGACACAAAGCAGTGGAAAGAAACCCCAACCCAGGCAGGGTCTTTCTGAGCATATGAAGAAAAAAAGCCAAGCATCTGACTAAATAAGGGACAACTTGAATATCCAAAAAAATGACAAGAATTGGCGGCATATAAACAAGCCACAAACACATATGGATATCAAAAAGGGCTAAGGTGACTGGGAAAGGAAAGAAATGAGAAATCTTAAAAAAAAAAAAAAAAAAAAAAAGAACAAAAACTAGAGGGAATGGGTTAAGAAAGGAAATCACCGTATTTACAGTGCCTTTAGTGATGATTAATACCTCGGAATCATCCACAAAGGCTCTGCTCAGGCACCTCCTTGAGAAAGAGCAAATCTGTCCCCACAACCCACTGGACAGTCATGTCTGTGGTCTGTGGCTGCGGGCCTGATCTGATGAACACGGTGAGCGTTTCCCAGCTCCCTTCCAGCCGTACTCACTGCCTTGTCTTTGGAACACAAGATTTCTTTTCTCATGACAGGTGTGTACCCAGCAAAGGCTATCTGAGAGAGCCAGGGGTTCCAGGCAGCCCCTAGTGACCACCTTCCTCCATCCCACAAGAAGAAAGTTGAGGAGAAAGAATAGATTCTGCCCTGGGGTGCAGGTCATGAGTTAGCCCCCTGCCACCCCCTGTCTTGAGGGATTTTGATCCTGATCAACCCAGGGGAAAGCTTCCTGAGACCTTATGAACCCCAGATATACAACCACCCACAAGCAAGTTTTCCCTATAAGATACCACGACAGATACTTAAAACTTCAGCGTGCCTTCCAGAGCCAACACCACCACCACTGCAGCAACACTCAGTAAGGACGCTCCTGGACAGCTGAGCAATAGTGGAGTGGGACAAGCGTCATTCACTGTCTCCAAGAGGAAATCTGCCATGCTCTCTCTCAAACAGCTCTAGTCAGGACTCTGTCCTAAGTCCCCAGAAGCCCTTCTCACACAATCAAAACCAAGGCAATTAAGAGCAACACTCATCTATTGAGACATGACTTCCTGGGAGCCAGGCACTCTGCCGGTGTTACACAAACACCATCTTATTTCATCCATGGAAACCCCTAATGTACTCACCAATTTACTCATATTGTTAAAATGAGAAAATTGGAGAATCCTAGAAAATGACTCTCTTGGGACCACTTTGACAGAGGTGACAGAGGGCGGTGGGGCATGGGAACTCAACCTAGGCAGAGCCTTTGTGACCATGAGGTTAGTCACTGCACCTCCAGCTCAAGCGTCTATACGCCATTGTTAATTCTGGCTCCTTTCCCCGTGCCTTTAAGGCAAAACTCATATAAATAGCACTTTTCTCTTCCCTCCAAGTGTGTGTGTGTGTGTGTGTGTGTGTGTGTGTGTGTGTGCTTGCGCGTGCGCGTGTGTATTACTCTTAATTCACTTACATGATATAAAATTATAAAGCATCTTTCCAGATACCAAAGACACATGCTTCAAAAAGAGAGATGCAGTTATAAAAACATGCAAACCAGCACAAGAGGCCTGGGCCTGAGAGGAGGGGTGGGTTGGTTGTGTGTGAGCATATCCTGCCCTCCCGGTCCCAGGTCATAGCATCAATAAAGGTGGAAGCCAGATTGTTTTGAATCCCATTGTCCTAGGAAACAGAGGCTGAGCCAATGTCCCTTCCACGGTTGCTCTAACCCCCCCAGTTCTCACACTTGACTATATTCCATGACATCTGCCCTTCGTGCTAAAGACTACTATACTCAGTGTGTAAGTTAAAGCCAACTTGAACAGTAGAATTGTGGAGTAGTAGAAAAGTCATGAGGCCTGGATAAAGGACACTTGTTTCCATGTTGACTTAATCCATCCTTGATTCTTTCTATAAAAAAAGAAAGATGCCATAATCTTTTATTAATTAATTTTATTTTGTGTATATGAATATATGCATGTTCACCATAGGTGTGCAGGAGCCCTCAGAGGCCAGAAGAGGGCACCAGACCTAGAACTTGAGTTACAGGTGGTTGTGAGCTGCCAGGGAATTCTGGGAACTGAACCCTGGTCCTCAGCAAGAACAGCAAGTGCTATTAACCACTGAACCACATCTCCAGCCCTGAGGCAATAATATGTTTAACAACTTACTGTTGGCATTGGCATAAGCTCTATTGGGTAAGGACTAGTGCCCTGGAAAGGAGAGAGGATTCTGGAAGCAGAGTTAAGTTCACTTCTTGGTTTTACTGACAATGTAGTTATAGCTAAACCATGTAATGGCTCCAATTTTCACTGACTAGAAACAGTGAAAACTTGTTATCATGACTGTACATGTGTAGGAAATGCTCTAAAGTCTCAGAGCACACAGCTCTGCTTGGATTCTCTCTCTCTCTCTCTCTCTCTCTCTCTCTGTCTCTGTGTGTGTGTGTGTGCCTCTCTCACTATGTCTATCATCGTCCTTCCTTCCTTCCTTTCTCTCTCTCTATCTCTTTCCCTCCCTCCTTTCCACACTGCTCCCTCCCTTCCCCACCGCTCTCTTGTGGCACACAATAAATAGGTTGATCCATGAGTGACTGAAAGAATCAAATCACATGTGTCTAGTGAGGCTGTTTTCTTTGCTCCAACCAGCTTTTAGTATTGTTCAAACCAAGAACCAGAATTCCAGAGAGAATTCCCGTAATCAGGTCCTCTTTATAGCTCGCCTTTTAATTGCCAGAAGATCCTGCCCCCTGTGGTTATAGGCGAATTCCTAGCTCACGGCCGTTTATTGCACCAGTGTGAACTCACTTTCCATTTCCCTTGGAAATGTCTGCCTGGTGTGTTATCACTCTTTCCAGGAGACCTTATCAACAATGAGTCGTTCTAAGTAAACAGTGAGTCTTTTAAGAATGATCTGGAAGACAGCTTTGTCTACTCTTAACTTTCAACAGCCAGCAGGAGATGCAGATGAAACAATCCTGTCCCCTGTCAGTTCCCTCCCACTCCAGTTACAGCATCTGGGTTTCTTGATGCTAAGTATAGAAACTTTCTCCGCCTAGACTTTATTCTCTTTACTTATTTTTCAAATCCTCGTGCCACTGCCCTGGTAAGTGGTGTCTTTGTCAAAGCTAGTCTCCAACACAGGGAGTCCCAGAAAACCAGGCTTGGATCCTCCAGATCCAGGGAGCTCTACCCATCTCATTGCAGCCAGCCCCTGGGTAGACCCTGCCGTTGGACACAGCCGCTTCTTCACCATCTTGGAGACCAGAGGGTGCTGCCCCAAACCCTAACACAGCTCTTTCTAGTTTACAGACCGATCTGTCCTTCCCCTACCAGATTCTCTAGGCTACACCTGCGTAGGCTTCCTACTCCAAATCTCAAAAGTGAGCATCTGATTGATGGACAGAGCACTTGATCACACGCCTGCATCCCAGCTGCCAGTGCCTTGTACCTTGAGCAAATTTACGACTCAGAAAGGAAAGTCCAAAGGTGCAGAACAGACAGAAGGAGAAAACAATGGCCCCCCTCATCACCACCAGGTGGCAACAATATTAGTTAACCCTATGTATAAAGTGAGGCCAGGACTGCTCCTAGGTATGGTTGAGGGGAAGGTTTTTGTTGTAGAGATGAAGGAGAATACAGCCAGAGGCATCTGGAAGAATCCAGAGCAGGGAGCAGAGTATAAAATGCGGCCCACGAGATGGGGGCTGGGGAGGGCACAATGGGATAAAATAGCATAAGAAAGGGGCCAAGAGCTCACAGCTGAAATGAAAGTGTTATATAGGAATCAGAAGCTGGGGGAAAGACCTAAAAAAAAAAAAAAAAAAAAAAAAAACAGGGGTAAGGGGCAGGGAGGGTGAGAAGAGTCGGGATGCCAGCATGGACTCTGCACAGGGATGTGCAGAGCTGAGAACCTGGAGCCAGCATGGGCTTTGGTACGCTAATAGGCACTACAGTTAGCCTTTTGTCCGGGTTTCTTTTGGACCTGACACCCACGTGTCCTTTTTGGTCCCCAGAGCAAGCATATTGGAATCTTCATCTGTTACTTCCCTATGCAAGATTAGCATTCAGATTTTACAGAAAAAAAAAAAAAACGAGAAAAACTTTTCTCCAAATTTCATTAAAAAAAAATATACACATCAGTGCAATTCTTGATTTATACTCAAGTATTGGGAGAAAATTAATATTCCTGCCTAATTATCCTTTGTAACAGTTATATAAATAACTCTGATCATTATTCATGATATACACAAGATTTCCGTTTCCAAAATGGAAAAATCAAAGCTGTGAGAAAAGCCAGCGAGCCGGAAGTCCTGTGATGGACAGATGCAGGAGGGTCGCTGGCACGGCTTCAGGAAGCAGCCATCCTGCCCGCGGAATCTAACCCGGCTCTCTAACCAAGACGAGTGAGGAGCATTCAGAGGCAGCAATAATTGTGGCCTATTTTTATTTTGTCAGGGCTTAGGATGCTTCGCTCCGATAATGCGGGCATCAATAAAGTAAGACGAGAACAGCCATCCCATCCAGCCATTAACAGAAACACAGTTTCTGAGGGAAAAAGGCACTGAAGAAAGATTGCCACATGACAAGTGGTGCTGTCACACAAGCCGCTGTGAAGATTTTCAAAAGTTAATGTATTGATTACGAAGTGCAAGCAGCCAAAATTCCAATTTAGTCCAGAAAAAACTGAGCTGTCCCTTGGACATTTCGACAAGGAAATGTAATTATTGTCAATGAATCTTTTCTCTCAACAGTCACGAGTTTTCCCAGCAGGTAAAAAGGTTCTGTTGGTGGTGACCGCTTTCATTAGAGTCCCAGAGAGGAGAAAATAAAGTCCCCTCCAGGAAGCCCCGTACCTCACCCAGCTACTGGATTCAGAGTAGCTGCTCACCTGCCGATGGGTTCAGTCCAGTCAAATACTGAAGATTTGTCCCCAAATGAGCTTGACTGTGATTCCTCATGAGTAAATTGAGTCATTACTATGCCTCCAAGTTCTTCCCTTTTCATAGCCTGTCATGTCTACAACCCTAGGAAAATTACAAAACTCCTCGGGGTTCTTGCTTTATAGTCGGTCAAATGGGACTCACGTGGGCATCTAGGTCAGAAGGTATCACAGACGCCAAATAAATACATTAGCGTAAAGTAATGGCACAATGGTTGTCATATAAATAACGAATGGGATGTGGCACAGGCCCACGTCTTTTCTTATTTTAATCATTTACTTTCATTTTTCGTGTGTGTGTGTGTGTGTGTGTGTGTGTGTGCACCTGTGGAGGCCAGAAGAGGGTACTGGATCTCCTGGAATTACAGGTGGTTGTAAACTGCCAATATGGGCCCTGGGAATCGAACTCTGGTCCTCTCTGAGAGTGGAAAAGGACTGTTAACCCCTGAGTCATCACTGCAGGCCCCAAACCCACGTGTCTCACCTACAGTCTCTGCAGCCGATGTATTAGGAAGTTCGAAATTTCTCTTATTTTAGAAAGACGAAGTACCTAATTATCCCCCACTAGAGTTCAAGACAGCATTTTACAAGCAAATGTGCTAGTGTTCCTATAGTAAAATATACAGATAGTCACACTAGCTGGGACGAAACAATAAAGAGCCATGTGTCCATTTTCCAAAACAAGATTTTTGTGTCATGCTTAAAGAAAACTACTTTTTTTTTTTAAAAAAGAAAAGTATGGATTTAGAAATTGTGTGCAGGAACCGTGATCCCAGGTGGTGACTAAGTCGCAGGGTGTCCTCTGTAGCGCTTCTTGTCCCAAGTCTACCCTGTTGCCAGAGTCTTCCAAACCTGATGAGGTTCCCTTTTTATTATTTATTTCCCCCCATTTCCCCTATGTGTTTGTAGGATGCATGCGTGTGTGTATTCACACTTGTGTGTGTGTGGGCAGGGGAGGCCTTTGGGTGTGAAGGGCCACGCGAATGAAGGCCCAGGACTGACTGCTGTCAGGAATCTGCCTCCATAGCTCCTCTTTATTCACTAAGGCAGGATCTCCTGCTCCAATCCATTGCTCTGCAGCGTGGTTAATCTTGTCAGCCAATGCTCTGCATTCTGAGGCTGAAAGTACAGGTGGCATACCACATCCACCTGGCCTTCATGTGGGTGTCTGGGGATCTGAACTCTGGTCCTAAGGCTTGTACTGCAAACGCTTTAACCCCCCCCCCAGCCATTTTCTCAGCACACCCACTGGGTTTCTGATTCACCCCTGCAATCTCTGCAGCGACCGCCCCATGCTGCCCCGATTCTCCTGGGCAGACTCCCGTGAAGTCTCTGGCAAGTTTAGGCAGAAGGTTGATGCACCAGCTGCGTTTGCTGCAACTGCAGGGTCCTCCTTGCAGAAGGTCTCCTCTTCTCCCTGCCTCCTTCGCGTCCCCGTGGCCTCCTGTGACTCAGACACAACCCTGCTTATCTTTCAGCCGCAGATGTCACCCTCTGTCATGCAAAACAAACATCCCTGTCTTCAAGTGGCAATCAGTTTGAGAACCAGAATCTCAAGACTTCCTATACTTAGAGGTGACGTCACAGGAGTTGGCAGCTATTGAACCCAGGTAGTAATTGCTCGGTGCAAGGGCCACGGAAAGTTATGACAGGTGGGAGGGAGGAATTGGCTTGTTTCAGGCTGGCCACAAGGATGGTTGCATGCAAAGGGTCAGAAACCCCAGTCCTTATGGGTTTACATAGAAAACAGCTCCTGACCTCACACACCAGCAGAAGTGACTCCTCCCATTGCTATGTATGGCAAGTCCCCAGGAAGGCAAATATCTACACCTTAATTTTGCAGGGGGTGATCCACCTCTCCACTGACATCTATCCACTATTGATTACAACTTCAGCTGATCCCATACAGACCCCTGGACAAAGGACCCCTCAATACCAGGGGCTGGTGTGTTAGCAATATTCCACTTCCAGCATCAAAGGAGAGACCACAAAACCTGTGTTAACTGACCAGCATCTGACCCTCCTCTCTGTCTTGCTCAAGGGCCTCCCACAGATACTGCTTTGATGAGAGTAAAGCTATTTTTAAGAGCTCCAAAGCTTGATTAGTCAACTGCTCCAAAACTGCACCCGGTATTTTCTGTCCCTTTTCATCTAAAGCAGCTCTCAACCTATGGGCTGTGTGTGTATGTGTGTGTGTGGGGGGGGGCAATAGACACTTTCACAGGGGTCGTCTAAGGCCAGCAGAAAACACAGATATTTACATCACAATTCATAAAATATTACAGCTATGATGTAGCAACAGAAACAATTTTATGGTTGGGGTCACCACCGCATGAGGCACTGTATTAAAGGGCCAAGGCAAAAGGGAGGTTGAGAACCACCGCTCTAATGATACCCACCCTTAGCCCTGTCCTAAACACAGTCCGCACTGCACAACTCTGCAATAAGCAAAACTGAGTTCATAAGGATATTTATTATGTAATTGTTACATAAGAAATAACTCAAACATCCAGCAACAGGGATCTACATAAAGCAACACTGTGTACATAATGAAAAAAAATAAAAATAAATAAAAAGCAGTCATTGGTGACGGCTGTACAAGTGTGTGTTTGTTGAACTGAAAAGGTGCCCATCGCTCAAGACTCCCTTGGTCCGAGAAGAAAACGTAAGAAGTTTTAACACTCACAGTGTCCTAGAATGCTGAGATGAAAGAAACCAGAGAGATCACAAGCTCTTTTAATGTTAAACGCTGTTCATTCATCCACCCAGTGATAAAGCATTCGGTGTGTGTTGAAAAGTGGGTTAGGGAGCAGCGCGGAGAATAGGATGCAGTTTCTGTGAAAATCATGAATATATGCACAGAAGGGTACCTGGAGGGATGTTTCATCCAAAGTGTTTCTCTCCGGGATGTTGAACTGGACTCGTTTTATCTTTGTCTTTATGTCTATGTTTTCCTGTGTTCTTTTCCATATTTATAAAGATTGTGTGTTACTTTTGCATTCTGAAAATATTGTGGAACTTCATGTTTTGGCAAAAGAGGTAATCACTGAAGCAAAGAAATTCTCATCAAATACTAGTTAAGTGGAAACTTCCCAGAGTCCTTTGGGTGCTGTGTGTGATTTGTATACATCTCATGAATAAATGAAGCTCTGAAGGACCATGCTAAAAGTCAGAGTACATAAAAAAAAAAATACCCTTGCTTGTTTTCTAAGGAAGTGCTGAAGATCACTCCGGTGTCACCTCGGTGCTTTGCACTTCCAAGTGACTTTTACTTTCAATGTCTCATTTGACCTTCAAACAAGCGAGTTGCCCAAACTGAATCTTTCCATGTTTCTTTGGTCACCACCAGTTTGGCAGCACTGTTTGCTGGCTGGCTGGCTGGCTGGCTGGCTGGCTGGCTGGATGGATGGATGGATGGATGGATGGATGGATGGATGGATGAATGGGTGGGTGGTTGTGTGGGTGGGTAGATTGGTGGATGAATTAGTGGGTAGATGGGTAGATGGGTGGATGGATGGATGGATGGGTGGGTGGTTTTGTGTGTGGGTAGATTGGTGGATGAATTAGTGGGTGGGTGGGTAGATGGGCGGATGGATGGATGGATGGATGGATGGATGGATGGATGTGTGGATGGATGTGTGGATAAAAAATGAATGAGAAAACAAACAAAAGAATGGGTACACTTCTTTTACTGACAAAAAAAAAAACCCAAGAAGCAGAGGTAAAACAATATGCCTATGGGGATATAACCAGCAAACCATAAAACCACCAGATTGGACTCATTATCCTTACTTTCTTTTACACAAAAGGCTACCCCAACCCCATTATTTTTCAGGACATACCTCAATGTTATAGATACCACTGATTAAACAGGAGTCGTAGTCAAAACACCCATAGCAGAGGTGTTGACCTACCAAAACACTACCAGCCCCAGCCCCAACCACTGCACAGGCTCTTAAAGGCTCCCTGCCAGGCCAGGTCTTACCTCATGACTGTTGCATGCAAGCGGGTCCTAGGTGTCAGAAGGGCTCCATGTGGGCTTAATGAAGGAGCGCTTGCTTTCTGGTGCAGAAGTATTTCATTATTTTAGCAGTCAGGTAGCAGCAGACATGTGCATGCACCATGCTAAAAATCCCTCCACACGGAGGGAGGATTGCTGCTCAGAGGAGAAGCTGCTCTCATCACTCAGAGCTTTTACACGGCCACTACAAACACCAGCATCCCGGTGAGTCCACTGTGCATGAACAGAGGGAATCAAATGACGTTGCCCTCTTCTAAACATTATTTTGAGATGTGGTAGCAGCACAGTTTAGGAAATGAAACAAATACAATCAATCCTTAAGAAATACGCAAAATGCTGCAAGACCCGCCCTCATCCGGAGCCCAGCATTCTTTGCATACATGTTCCGGAAAGCAATCGGAGTGCCCCTGACTCGCAGTGCACTATAATCCAGGAAGGAAGGGGATCTGTCCTTGAGTGATAGATAGATAGATTCTAGGTTATAACAAGTGTAAGGTTTCAAGAAGACAAAAACACTGGGAAGCCTGAGAGACACTTTATTCCCAGAAGAGGAAATCTAGAGTTCGCTTGAATGAAGTGACCTTGACCTAGATCTTCAGGAATAGATGGTGCTTGTAACCAGAAAGGAAAATGGGCCCTCCGCTATCAGTACTGGCCGGTCTTCACAGAAACACGATTATCAGAGGTATTTACTGACAAAAGTGCAAGATGGATATACGTACACACTCATCGACCGGATTATGTCCCATCTCCACGCGTCTTGCTATCTAGATCTTCCTTCTGGAACATTCTCCTTCACTCCAACCTCCGTCTCCATGCTCAAGAATATTATCCACTAGTTCTTCTTCCGGTTTACAAATGTTTTCTCTAAGAACGCTCTCTTCCCCCAAATGGAGGCACTCCTGCCCAAGCTCCAACATAATTCTTTGATATCTCTACCATATTATTTGTAATGCATAAGCTTTCATTATCTATCAGCATCACCAATCTGTAAACATTCAGAGAGAAGGACTTCTGGCGGACCCACTAAAGCACTATACTCATGATATAATCAATAAGCATTCCATAAACAATTGGTTAATTTTTTAAATTACTCATTACCTCAATTCCATACCAGAATTCAGACCCTGGCCCTGATTTAAACTTTCATATACTGACATATTTCTTCGCTATCACTTCGAGGATGAAAGTACACAAGTCAGCTCCTTTCATGCAGCCCCAACAAGGCCTTCTCTGAACCACGAAGCTAATATCCTCTGCCCCGTGAGGCCATTGTCATCGCCAGGCCCATGTTTCAGCCTCCTCACAGCTTTCTAAGCAAGTCTGTGAGGGAAGCCATGACTAACAATACCTGAGGAAAGGCTGGAAAGGTCTCGGCCCACACTGAATGACGGAGAGAAGAAATTTGGCAGAGAAGAATGATGACCACAGGCGAGAAAGGAAGCAACGGGCGGGGAAAGCTAATGAGTTTACTCCAGTACCGTAAGACAAATCCCCACTCTCTGCTCAAAGGCATTTAATAACCATTACAGTCCAACTCAAGGGATGAAAAGAACTGCTTTTAATGTTAGCAATAGCTAATGTTACTAATAATAATAGATGTGGTTACTAACATGATATTTTCTCATCACATAAGGAGAAGTGTATCTTTCAAGGGCATGATCAGTACCAGTTGTTCCTCTGGTCCATGGCCTTTGCCTGCTAAGCTTTAAAATCTTAGTTATTTAGGGAGGGAGTCCCTCACTCCAGGCTCCCCTGGCTATGGCCACACCCAGAACCCATCAGTAAGAGAAAGCAGTACATTACTTGGCTTTAGGTGGCTTCTCCATTCTTTCTTCCTTTTCTTCGTGGCTCCTCTGGTCTGGGAACTAACAAAATCCTGGTGTCTGGTTTTATCTAGGTTCTGGGCACAGGCTCTTGAGTTTCAGAGTAATCTGGTGGGTGAGGCTATTTGGGGGTGTGGCTGAATCAACAAGGCTGGCTGTGTATGGCTGTCTGTAAGCATCATGTTACCCAGAGCAATCAAAGGTACAAGATAAACTGTCTCTTAAGAAAGAACCAAGATGTCAGGCTTCTCGGTCACTCTTGATGTCTGGTGTGCTCCTTGGGTCCCTTCAGGGATGGAACCAAGAAGCAAATGCCTTCAGTTCTCAAATATTCCTCTCAGAATTGCAGTAAGACCATCTCATCTCGGTGAGTATTGGTTGTAGCCAGACCATCCAGTATTCCCAGAATAAGGATGCTGGCACGAGCCCTTTTGTGGTGATGTAATGTTCTGTCACCTGCCCTGTCGGAATATAACTGTTGGATGTTTGAAATACGGCTAGTGCAGTAGGATAAGTTTGTGTATTTAATGCGAATGTAATCAGCCACCTGTGACTATGGGATACTGTTTTAAAGGCCACAATTAGAGGCCCACTTGACTGCTGGGTATATAAGCCTCCATGGTGCTATTGAATAAAGGGCTTCTTACCAGTGGGGGGAAAAAAGACCACAATTAGAAAAAAACTCATAAATTTTACCTAGGGAAAAAAACCTAATAAATTGTTAGAACCCATGATTTTCAACGTTTGTAGCTGTGAGATCTTTATTTTTCCCAGGGCTACAATCAAACCAAGGGCCTCGAGCATGCTAAGCAAACACTCTTCCACAGAACCTTGTGAAACTCATTTTTTTTTTTTTTTTGTTTTTTTGAGACAGGGTTTCCCTGTAGTTTCTAGAGCCTGTCCTGGAACTAGCTCTTGTAGACCAGGCTGGCCTCGAACTCAGAGATCCGCCTGCCTTTGCCTCCCGAGTGCTGGGTGTGAAACTCATTCTTGATATCAAAGATGTTTGTAGCGTTTGCTTGTTCTAATAGAACACTTAGTGTGCGTGAAGAACATTATAATGTCTAAAATGAACAAAAGGTCTATTGAATTTTAATTAAGAAAATTAAAGAGATCAGAACTAAGAATTCCATACACTTTTAATTTACTTTTAATTAGGAAAATCAGGATGATGAAAGTACTAAAAATCCCATACTTTTATCTGCACTGTGTTAGCTACTACAGCACCCTGAAACACATACACAGTAGATGCAAATACCATGTGGCTATGCTCTGCCTTCACGTATCTCTAACACATGGATTCTCAGAGCCTCCAGAATAATTGCACAGCCACCAGTGACTGTTCCCAAAGGAAGAGCTCGTGTGGAAGTCAGGGGCTTCCAACCTCTGGTGTTAGGAAGGGGGAAGGAGGGAGGGAAGAAGAGAGAGACAGGGAGAGAGTCCCAACAAAAGAGGTGCCTCCCCAAGTCACTCATCACGTAAACCAACAGTGGTATCAGCCTGGCACCCCAACTCCAAGAGCCAAAGAAAAGAAAGAGCTACAAACCTTCAAGGGACAGACATAGGATTATACTGAAAATTATCCCATTTTCTTCATTCTATTGAATATAGGGGGAAATAAAAGGAGCAGAGTTTCTAGATATAAAAGTGTGTAACGAGCCATTAGCATGTGGGAGGAGACTATGAGAAACTGAACCAGCTCCATGGATGTCTTACTGGAATTCAATAACTTTTGAGATTTTATGTTAAAGCTTTCATTATTTTCCAGCTCTTTGTGGGTTTTACTCATATCCATGGGTATTATCCTAGAAATAAGGAACAAAACAGAGATCATTTCTTTAAAAAAAGTCAGCTTAAACTTTTTTTTAGACCAGTTCTTTGAGAGGTTTTGTTTTTGTTGAGAGTTTGGTGTTTCCCATACACTCACGGGTCTTGCGGATACAGGATAGAGGTTAGAGACATCAGCTTTGACTTCAAAACACACCAGGGCATCAAGGCTGGGATCTGGCCCCTGGAACAACCAGAATTATTTAAAAACATTGTCAAGTGTCTCGATGTGCCTGGGTCTCAGATTTCTTATCTGTTAAATGGGTTTAATCTATCATCTTGCAGTTCGTGTGAAACCAGCGTCGTCACATGCCATATACGCTCTCTGAAGACCAGCCACTGTGAGCGTGCTGAGACGTCCTCCCAGCTCTTACCTTGCTGAGGACTCTGTAATATTGGTGCTGGAAGCTACTGATAAACAGGAAGCTAGGAGCTGAGGCTCAGTGGACGCCCTTGTTTGTTTACTGCATGTCAAACAGCTTCTTCTGCTGCCAGCAGAAGCCAGAGACAAACCCACCATAAAGCTAGGGTGTGAGGTGTAAGCAGAGTTCACGGTGTACTTGCCAGCTGTTCTCACTCCCAGGGTAAATTTGCCCTGTGGTTCTCTGGAATGAAACCAACAGTCTGTTTGCAGAAGAGCATGGGAATTCAAAACACCTGTACTCCAGAGAAGCAGCCTAGTATAGGCAACAGCTACCGTTCTCAGCACCAGGAGCCCTGAGTTGGAGGGTTTGATCTCCGCATTCATAGCTATGCATCTCTGGGCAGGCCATGACCCTGCCCTGGGCTTCTAGAGTCCCTTTCTCCTTAATAAACAAAATAGATTAGGTAATGTCTAGCCATCACGGGAGCCGCTTCTGCTACAGCATCCCAGGATGGACTGATTAAACCAACAGGAAAATGGGCACAGAATTCAGAGCTCCTGAGATGCCTGGGCTGTTTGACTTCAGTCATTCTCAGTCTCCGAGCCTTGGTTTTCATGAGGATAACGAGCAAGGCTGTTGGAGGATTTTCAATAGTTAATGTAGAGTACAACACCGTGTCCGGGCCACCGCAGATGCTCAGTAAGCGATGGCTGCCACCACTGTTATCATCATCCTTGTCATTCTTATTACTTCCGTCCTAAAGGCTTAAGTCTCAAAGATGTTTTTATCACATAGTAATCACAAAGCATCCAATAACAGTGTCAGCACATTCATAACGATTTTTCTGAGACTCTTCCACCTTTTCCTCCTGTGTGTTAATTGCTATTGCTCTTCAGTTTCTACCTGAGATCATTTGTTTCTATCACTTTATTTATTTAGCAGCAACAAACAACGCACGTGTGACATTGGCTCCCCCATGACTATCAGCATCACCGGTGTCATCATCACCACCATCATAGTTACCGTCATCCCCATTTCTCGTTTTACAGCACCCGAGGCCGGCCATACCGAGCCCCTTACCCTCTAACCCTCAACGCCCTCAACGCCCCTCCAACCAGGATATCGAGCGAAACCTACGGACTCTGAAGTTCATGACTCTTACATCCTGTCATCAATTTTACAAATTAACTCAACGTTTTCCTCGCTGCTGCTGCCCTAACAAGTCTTAATACATTCCTTTTTAGAGCAGCGCATTTCCTCCACATGTAGAATGTGAAAGACATACTCCTAACTCATCTCTCGCTGTACGCAATCATTTTTGTTCCTCCCATCAGTGCCGGAGAAATCTTTTCAGCACCATCTTCAACAAGTCCTCTGCAGATCACAGCCCTCGTTTCCTGCTCAGTAGAGAGTGTCGTGAAAGATCTAGTTCCCTCTACTTCCTGCTGACCACTCGTTCCCAGCCACTCATCTCCCGAGTAAGGCTAGACCCCAAGCATGGCTTGCATCTTTCTCCCTCTGAATCTTTACCTGAACCTCTGCCTGCACACTAGAGTTGTCTGAAGGTGTTATTTTGATCACAGTGTTATCATAGTTTGTTTCTTCTAACCTACTGAAAATGTTCTAAAAGATCTCTAGCCAGGTGTGGTGGGGCTCACCTGCTGGTCGAGGCCAGCCTGGGCTACATAACAAGACCACACATGAAGAATTCTCTAGCTCCCCCTGAAGAATTCATATACTACGCGGTCAGCTGCGCGGAGAAATGAATCGCTCCTTTTCAATGGGCACAGATTCCTCTATGCCCACAATTTCTCATTGTCTTATATCTGACTAGACTCCCTCACAACTGTGACAAGCCAAGTTCCTTATACCCTGCAGCTCGTAACCTTTGCCTTCTAATCTCCAGAAATGTTCTATCATGCAAGCTTCTTTTAAATCCACAGGGGGCCTTCAAATCATGTCTTCTCCGTGAGTTTACATTGGTTCCAAGATAGAATTAATCTCTTTGTTCTCTGTCCTCCTTTAAACTTATTAGCTGGTGCCTCTACCTGCATCCACTTAAAGACTTTACCAAATCTCTCCCTCTCACTGGGTTATAAACCAAGGCATTCTAATTCAACTTGTGTCTCCCATGTTACCTAAGACTGCACTTTACCCTTGGTAAATGTTAAAAAAAAAAATCTTGACTTGGATTTGGTTTGCTTCAGTTCAATCAATGGTTAAATTTGCTGGTAAGTTCCAACGTAACTCATCTCTGATAGTGTTTTCCAGGTCCACTTCCAGTACTGACAGCGCCTGCTTCTCACGCAGGGCCTTACCTAGTTAGGAAACAAATGGTTTTTCTAAGTTTTATTGATGTCAGATTTAAGCTCTTCAATCAATCATCATCCAAGGAGAAGTAAGAGCAGTGTATTGTCTTTGGCTGTGAACCAACACTGAGCCCAGACTCAGAGTATACCACAGAGACTTCCTGAGAAGAGAGAGGGGTGGAGAAAAGAAGGGAGAATGGGGAGAGGAAGGAGGAAGAGAAGGAGGGATATTTACTCATAAGGACCCATTGTGCTCCCATCGCATGCAGGTTACATTTTTGTGAGTTACTTCCTCATGGTTTAGCATTTCCTCTTCTCTTATAACACGGAGCCTGGATCCAATTTAAGCATGTAGTGTTTTATCAGGATCTGTGATAAATTCTAGGATAGGAAAAAATGCATTCCATTCCCATTGTGGGATGATTCCAGCCTATTGTGGAAACAAATAAAGTATTTGGATAATTGGTGTCAAATGCTACATATAAACAAAAAATCAACCTTCACAGCCACACTTTCTGTGCAGGCTTTGTGTGCACCGTGGAACCTTCTTTATCCCCAGTCTATGGAATGCTCCCTTGTGACACCATGCCCTCATCTGAGCTTCCTTTCAATACACTAAGTGTAGAAGACAACTCTGGCTTATTCCTCCTCTGAATAAGGACATGATTAAGATGATGGGGAGCCCCTTAAGACACAATTATTCCCTGTGAGACAATGATTAGGTGACCACTCCAACCCATACTGGAAGAATTACCAAAAGAAAAGTTGGGTTGTCTAATCAAATAATGAGCCATAACATGTTTAAGTACTAACTGACCGAGAGGGAACACAGCACAGGCCACAAGGAAGGACAATGGTGGAAGTGGCTGTGACCATGTGAAATGAAGCCCAGAGTCCCATCCCCAAGTCTCTTCCTTTTCTGTATTCTGTAGTGTTTGTATTACCCACAGTACTGCCCTTCTTCTCGCCTATGTCACCTGATTGTTTTGCAGAGGTGTGCTGGTGGTAGCAAGATTTATAATCTAACTCAAGAGTTGACAAGCTGTAGGCTACAGTCCTACTATAGCCCCATATAGGCTTTTATGAATAAAGTTTTATTGAAATACAGCCACACACATTGATTTACATACCGTCTATGAGTGCTTTCAAGCTACAATGGCAGAATCACCAAGTCTAGACAAACACTACATGAACTACCACATAGCCTAAAATGTTCATTACGTGGCCTTTTGTCAACCCCTCATCATCCAAGGGGACCCCCAATATCAATCAGTGTCTCTAAATCCTAAAGGAGGATTGAGCATCAGTCTTAGGCCCAAGACTTGGAACCGAGCATTTACTCAGTAGAAGGCATTGGTTTCTGAATATGAAGAGTTTCATCATAGTGAATGGGAGCATGTTTGATCTTCTGTTGAAGTTGTCATTGAACAGTAAACACAGGAGAAAGATGTAGAGTTTTTAAATGAACAAGGCAGACTGGATCTGTCACTCAGACAGATTTGTCCTATATTAGGAATCATGACGTAGGTTTTGGTGGGAGGTAGAGGCCATCTTCTAGAACAGATCCTAAAGATACTAGATGTTTGTTTTTATCCACACTCTAGGAAATTAAGGTTCTGGCACCTACCAGGGGTTGGCACATTTGCCCAAGGCTTTGAATCTGAAGCTCGTGATATACACAGACAGAGAATTCATCCTATGACTATTCAATATTGGTAACCAGGGCCAGCAGCAATGACAGTGGCACCGAGGACGGGAACAAGAGCTCCGCCCTCACATCCCTCACATCTCCCTGTGACATAAAGCTGCCTAAATTCTGGCCTCTTTGTTTCTCTCGGTTTCTGTTTCCTTTCTGATTCTAATTTTTCTGCATCCCTACCAACCTTATCGTACATGCAAAATACTTTTTTGAGTTTTTAATTTCATCTTCAATGTACTAATTTATTGATTCTAATATGCATAGGAAGTAAACATATTAAATGAAGAAAACCACAATCATATAGCTCTATGAGTTTTCCCAGAGTCAACACAACCACATACTTCCATTCCTGGTTATGATGAAATGGAGATTCATCTACTTAATTGGTTTTGGTCCTGGGAATTACACTTAGGACCTTATATTTAAGGCAAACTCTCTACCACTGACAGCATCCTCATAGGGAGCTCTTGGTCATGTCATGTAATAGTTGTTCTCATTGTTTAAAACCAAGGCTCTTCTGCTTTAATAATGGACAAGGAAGAAAACTGCTTCATGTATTAAAAAACTGTTGTGTGCTGAGAGCCACACGACTCTTTGTACGTGTGTCAACACATGTAGCGCTCACAAGGCCACAGTTCCTGGGGTGTTCCGACCGTGTAGCGGTCATGATGCTCACCCAACAGAACTATTAAATTCCCAACTTATCAACCTAGGAAGGTTAAGTGCTTTGCTGAAGGTCACACAGATCAGAGGTCCCAGTTCCATCTACCTATGTAACTGGGAGCCTAAACCTAGCAAACTTCTTCCAGAATCTGTATACTCTTGCTGTAAGTGGATTGAGTTCATTTTTATGAATTCTAGCTAAAATGGAATTCAGCAGCTAAATGGACTATGTGTTTAAGCATGTGTAGGTAAACCAGCTATCTTGAAAAAAAAAAAACTGTTCTTAGTTACAATGTTTGCCAATTTCCATTGTGTAAATATCCTAACTGTATCAGATTTTAAGCTACTAATGATGTAACCATCTGGCCACAGGTTTCCTAAATGCTTAACAATTAATTGGCTCTTGCAAATCATGTGAACTGGCTCCACCTGGCTGCTCCTCTGCCTCTGTCCCATTCTGTTGTCTTTCTCTCTGTGTGGTTTGCTGCCTTGTTTTATCTCACATTCTAGAAATCTGAGTTGAAAGAGATCATAGAGTCCATTTCATCTCTGTGTGGGCCAACGGAAGATTCCTTTCCTGGCCTCCTTGAATGTTATGTCTACCTTGGGCTCGGTATTTATAGAGGGTAGGAGCTCAGTGCTTCCATGATTCTTGTTTGTGTGAAGTACTCGTCTGTGTTCTGAGTAACTGGCGCGATTTAGGGTTGGGTTTCTCCACTCCAGGCTTCAGCAGTAGACTGATTTCCCTCTTGCCCCAGGAACACCCCGCCCACATCTCCCTGTGGTGTGTGGTCCTCACAAACATCAGCTTTCCCCAGGACCCACCTTCCTAGCCCCCACGTTCAGGGCTGAGGGCTCAGGGCTGTGTGGTGTGGACAGCTTTGCCTTGCCGTCATCCTGTGCAGAGCGGGAACTAAATGCTTTCCGAGTCTTCTGTGCTGGCCCTGGCAGCTTCAAAGGAGGCCGCTGCTTTGGAGAGAGAGATGGATCTGAGTGGCAGAAGTGCTTAGGTAGGAGAAAAAAAAGCTAAGTTTATTAAGTTGTCAGACCTCTCCTCTTGGAGAACATCAGAGTCTTACATAACTAAGCACCATTTCCCAGCAGTGCCCAGAATCATTGTCTCCATTCCTTTTGTTCTGCAATTTGCCATCCCAGGGGTGTTGAGAATCAGCGCTGCCTTACCAACAGAGGCGATGGTTCCTAGAGAAGTCTACAACACTGAAGGACAGACTCCATCGTACGCTTCGCTTTGTACATAGGTCAACAGACACCTCACGGCCTGGTGCATTTATTTATTATTAGTTTAGTTTTGTTGACAGAGACAGCAGGTGCTAACCTTCCTGACAAGTCCCTTCCACTCACTTGTTAGATAACACAGGAAATAAGTTTCACTCTGACATCTCCTTATGTACGTCATCGTATTTATTCTTATCCCCCCTCCCCCACTGCCATTCCCATAACAGATCTCTCTCTGGCCCCCACAGATAGTCCTTCCTTTTGTGCAAATGTTTGATTTGACTTAATTCTATCTTCAAAAAACTAAATTTAAATTTTCAACTTTTAGTTCATTTTCCCTTAAAGTTAGAATGGTTGTTAATTTTATCTGTGTACCAGTTAAATTGTTTTGAACATTTCATAAGAAAACCTATTAAATGTGTGAAAAATAGATTTTACACTTTTGGATTGACTTTGGATTATGTTTCTATTGAGATACATTTAAATGTCAGTATCTTGAGCATATCATATTCTATTTTTTTTAATCCTTTACAAATAGGAGATATGATGTGCAGAACCAATGCAGCTTCTTGCTTGTTTTTGCAAATGCAATGTGTCTGGTATGGACTCAAAGCATCCTCTCACGTTTTATCTAGAGCCCTCTCCCGTTTCCACAGCTGAGTTGAACATTTGCGGCAGAGAGGAATGTTCCATAAAGCTTCAAATATTTCTCATCCGGCCCTTCACAACTCTGTCAACTCCTGCCTTCCTGCCAATGTCATGTAAATTATGGGAAAAGTCTGCTTCTTCCGATTGAGTTAGTGAGTCTGCCGCAAAGCAGTCAAGAAATACAATGCTACTGAGTAAATACACAGTCTGCTACGAGTGTGTAGTCTGACCATCACCCGTCAATCACTGAGATGGGACTGGCTGTCAACAGAACATCTGGGCAGGCAAAACTGTCACTAAATTCAACCCCCTCGACACTGTGTCAGCTTCCAGTCTGTTAAAAAGATGATGGCTCTGCCTATTTTGCTGTTGTCATCATGAAGGGAAATTTGTCAAGACCTATTTCACTAAGCAATGGCTCAGTTGGGGCCTTTCAAATCTTTCCCAATACGTTTTGATTTATTTATTTTGTGGACATGCATGCATGTATGTGAGTGCGTGTACAGCTTATGGGAGTCAGGCCTCTCCTTCCATTCAGTGGCTGCTCGTGGAAGGGGTGAGTGGAGGTTCGAATCCAGCCTCCTCAGGTATAGGCTGTAGGTGACTCTACGCGCTGAACCACAGCAAGAATGTGCCACCTCGGTACTTTTTGTCTAAAAGAATTGAAATTTCTACTAAGTATAACCAGCAGTAAAGATGAGGGCATGCTTAGTGCTGGCTCGGGAAGCCTGTGCCCTGAGCATGGCTCCTCTGTTGCCCACAGCCCTCCAACTCTCCCTTTTCCCTGATGGATGGCTTCCATGTGCACCTTCTGGGACCATGTCATGTGTTATGTCTGCCTTCTCTCTCCCTGGCTGTCGACCCCACAACAAACCCTTTACTCTTTTAATCCCAAGATCTTGACTCAATGACCTCGGCCTGAAGACAGCCTGGGTAGTGTGTGTGTGAGATCCTGTCCCCTGTCTTGAAGCAGGCATTGCTGAGAACGAGATCCCACCTTCCCAGCCACAAGGCTCGCCCTGACTGTCTTGTTTCTAATCATCAGCACAGAATATGATAGTGTCCTCTGGGGCTCTGGCCCTGCCTGTCTTATTAACACGGATCGCTCCATGAGCAGGGTCAGCAGGAATACTTTCTGCCATTCTCCTAAGAGTGATTCATAAGAGAGAGGAAGGATCTCAGGGCCCTATCTCCTGCCCCTTCCTGCCTAGTAATCATGCCGGAGGGTGCCTCATTGGGCACTATTGTATTTTAATTTCAAATGTTTACTAATCTCACTTTTCAGCAAAGAAGGGTCCCAGTTCGGAGTCTCACACAGATCACAGAATGCTCCAGGGATTCAGTACATTGTTTCGTCGTCAGATTTCTTATTTTTAATTATCTTCTCTTCCAGTAAGAAAGACTGGTGTCCTATTTTCAGAAGAGGTTTTCTCTCAGTTCCAGTTTCATTAAAAAAAAAAATAATAAGTAAAATGCAAATTTTGGGTACAATGTTCTGGAAAATGTTCTGGTGTCTTATAGCACAGCAAGTTGAATAAGTTAACAATTATGTATTGTATATCTTAAAATAGAAGAGAGGAAATTGAATTCAGCATTATAAAAATGATAAAAGCCTAAGGCAGTGGGTAAGTCAGTTTCCTTGAGTTGATCTCTAGTCAGTGTGAACATGAATTAAAACATATTTAATGTGTCAATCAAAAATATTTTACAGGAAAATAGCTATAAGTTTGAGGCTAACTTGGTCAACATAGCAAGTTCCAGGCCAGTCAGGGCTACATAAGGAAATCCCATTTCAAAAAACCAAATCCCAAAAACGAAATACTAAAAAAATAAAATAAAATAAACAGTACTTGGATGGTGTCTCCTAAAAGTACTTTATTCAAACACACACATGGCTGTTGTTCTGTGCCAGGCACTGTTCCAAAGAACTCACTAATCAGAAGTCTTGTTGATGAGGACGCCTACTCCAGGTCTCCCAGCCAGGCCTTACTTGGAGCACTGAGGGTCTTCCGGCTCCTGAGACACGGCTCTTACCCCTGCCTGACAGAGCAGTGCAGCCCAAACAACAGAAGCATTCAAGTGGAGGGATGCTGGCTGCTCTGGGAGAAGGTGTGTAGCTCAGTGGGTTGGAATTCAGTGATGAAATTGAATTTTAATCAGACGCCCAATATTTTAACTTAGCCCTCTCCAAAGCCTGCTCCATGCTTTTCCTTTGACTTTCCTTTGATGTTTAATATTCCTTTATATTTGGCCGTGAAAGAGTTAACATTTGAGAGCAAAGTGTCTCAAATGAGTCCCTCCAAATTCCCCTGTCCCAGTTCTCAGTGGAGCCTCTCGTCTTCCCTGTGTCTGTTTTGGGAGGCTCTATAGTTGGAACAGACAGCGTGGCTGCAGCAGCCTTTCCGTCTCCCAGATGTCTGTAATTCCTTCTAAGACTTGCTGCCTTAGAGAGAGGCACAGTGTGACTCAACAATTTTAAGCCATATTTCTTAAAGGAAACCCTCTGTGTATCTGGGAAATAAATAAAAACCATGTTAAAACAATGAGAGCAACAGACTTCTCACAAAAGCATGATTCCCATTGTGCCATCTTTCTCACAATCCTGTTCCCTTTCTGATCAGACTTAACATGATAAAATCTGCTCAGAAAAGGACGAAACCAATTAACCAGCCTCAAACGTGGCTGGTTTTGTTGTTGCTGTTGTTTCTGTTGGTTTTCCATTATGATCGAAGTTTTTTTGTTTGTTTGTTTGTTTTTTTTGTTTTTTTTTTTTTTTTTTTTTTGGCAAGGCTGGTTTTTCAGGCTGGTTTTGTGTGCTAACTTGACACAAGCTAGAGTCATCAGAGAGGAAGGAGCCTCAGTTGAGGAGTGGCCTCCATGAGATCCAGCTGTGAGACACTTTCTCAGTCAGTGATCAGTGGGGGAGGGCCCAGCCCATGGCATGTGGTGCCACCCCTGGGCTGATGGTCTTGGGGTCTGAGCAAGCCAGAGGAAGCAAGCCAGGAAGTAGCTCCCCTTCATGACCCCTTCCTCCAGGACCCTGCCCTATCTGAGTGCTTGCTTCTTGGTCATAGTGTTTTATCATAGCAATAGAAACCCTAAGACAGCAAAGGAAAAATCTAACTCATTGAGACATAAGTTTTGTTTTCTTTACGAGGGCAAGTAGAAAAATCAAACTCAAAGGTCATTTATTTCTTTACATACTCATTCCAGGGATTTTTTTTTAAAGCATTGTTATAGACTTTTTTGTATTTCTTTTTTTTAAAAAAAAATTACTTATTTCACTTTATTTTTATGTGCATTGGTGTGAAGGTGTCAGATCTCTGGAGTTATAAACAGTTGTGAGCTGCCGTGTAGGTGCTGGGATTTGAACCTGGGTCCTCTAGAAGAGCAGCCAGTGCTCTAACCACTGAGCCATCTCTCCAGCCCCCCTTTTGTATTTCAACATAGAGTTTGTGTAGCCCTGGCTGTCCTAGAACTCACTCTATAGACCAGGCAGGCCTCTGTCTCCGAGATCTGCCTGCCTCTACCTCCCTAATGCTTGGGTTAAAGGTGTGGGTCACCACAGCCTGGCTAGACGTTCTTGTCATTAGAGAAATTTCACGAAGATGCTGGTGCAGATTCTGGGTGGCACTGGTGCAGAGGGGACAGGACAGATCCGGAGACTGTCCGCCACAACAACAGAATCAGTGACCTCAACACGTCATCCTTTGCGCCCCACCCCCTCCCCACTTCATCCCATTTAATGCCAACCCTACCAGCTTCTGGGGACTGAAGAGCCCTTCTGAGCCCACCTGAGCCCTGAGGATGCGGGAGTTGAGCCCACGGTCTTCGTTGTTTCTTGTCAAAAAACAGCATCAAGCAGAAAAAGATCATATTGCTATTTAGGGAGTACAGAAGAAATAGGACATGGGAAAATATGTTTAACAGATGAGGCTTGGATAAAACCACATAGTGAACCAAAAAAAAAAAAAAAAATCTACAGGCAAGTTCGAAGCACCGATTTCAACTACGAAGCAAAGAAAAAAAACGGCTCCTGGGTAGATGAGCTTGCTAAATGCTCTTACATACACTGTGTCATTCGGTCCCTTCGGTGAGAGTTTCTGTGTGGAGAGTGCTGTAATGGGCACCAGGAATATAGTGGAGTCTGTGCCTAGAAAGGTCTCAGACCAGTGGGGAGAAAAGCGTGGGAGGGAACTGGACAGAGACCAGCACATGGTCACAAGGCTCTGAGGGCAGGCAGCTGAGGAGCAGAGAGGAAGGGACTGTCAACTCCTTGCAGGGACAATAGAGAGTCAATACATAGGACCGACAGTAGTGTCTTGGCCCAGGGGTGGGGGTGGGGGCGAGGGTGATGGTGCTTAGACTCGGTATAATCTGAAGACAGACTGCAGGATTGGCTCATAGATGAGATAGGGAATACAAGTATTTGGTGTGCTATTGTTCTGATTTTCTGTTTTGGTTTTGTTGTTTGGTTGGTTGGTTTTGTGAGTATGTGTTATTTGTTTGTTTTGAAACAGGGTTTCTCTGTGTAACCCTGGCTATCCTGGAACTTCCTCCATAGACCAGGCTGGCCTGGAACTCAGAATTCTACCCAAGTGCTAGGATTAAAGGCGTGTGCCATCACCCCCAGCTCCCTAGCTTTCTAAATTTTAATATGAGCAATCATTGGATCTTGCGCATGCCTTCCCTGTATCGTCTGGCATGATCATTTGATGTGGTGAAGCACATTGATGGTGGCTTGAATGTTCTGCCAGCCTCACAAACCTGAAATGTCGCTTGGTGATCTAAGATCACTCTCTGTAGACGTTGTTAGATGCACATCCTTTTGCTCTGAATCACATGGCAATACTCTTCAGACTGCAGTGATGAGACGGGACCCAGGAGAACACATGTCTGTCTGGGAGGCCACTAGCCTAATTAAATTGAGAAGTAGAAGCCAGAATGCTCTGATGGCCGCGTGAACTGAAGAGAAGAGCAGGGTGAAGATGAGTTTGGAAGGTAGACTTGTCATGGTCTGGCGGTAGGAAGGTGATGTGCAAAGAAGGCAGAGGCACTTCTACATCTGGAGCTTAAGCTGGAGACTGTGGGCTGCGTCCTTCATCGAATTAGGTTATTCAGAACGAAAGGCATTTGGTACCAAAGATGTAGAAACGAGGAGGACAGGGCCAGACATTACGATGGCCAGACATGTTTGGAAAGAAAAGTGCAGAATATACTAGAGAAAGATTTGGAGGCCACCTAGGTAGTATGATGGTTGGAGATGTGTGTGTTAACACAGAAACAAAGGAGGTCACATCTGGGCAATCATAAAAACACTGGAAAATGTCTAATTCTACATGAAGATAGGGCAGTTTAAAAAATCACGTTTTATGAAGGTGAGAGAGAAACCGGGCTAACCATTTGCTTCTTCTGCCTTTGAACCTGGCCCAGAAGTGCTTCTTACAGGTCTTCAAGGGAAATGCCCCTTCCTGTTATTTAACGGGTTGCCCTGAGCAACCACAGTCCCACTCAGTGTCAGTCCTAAATCCATACGTTGGATTCTGATACATCACAGACTGACTAATGGGTCGCAATGTTTCCTCCCTCTCCGAGCCGCTATTAAAATCATTTGTGAAGTGCTCAGAAGGTATGTGTGTGCGGTCTGTACCCTTCATTTTCTTGAGTTAGGCCTCCCTTAAAATGTCTGGGAACTCTCTGATGACTTCCTGGCTGACTGGACCATTAACTCGGAATATGTGTTTGCTTCTCCAGCAGAAGTCAAAGGAAAATTATTACCGCTATGTCCCGAAATTAAGCAGACAATGACTCCCCCTGGAATATAAGACTAGAGATGAAAACCAATTCGAGTTACCAGATTTTTGTTTATGTTTTTTCCACAGACTTACCAACAGGTCTGCAGGGAGACACGTTTGAGGATAGGGGGAGGGGCAGTATGGTCACTGGGGGGGCACCTTGCGGTATAATGGGCAGCAGAGGACCATTTTGCTGGGAATGGAAAACAACTTGTCCCTTAGAGTGTATTTCCATTTTGTAAAGAAATGAGCCACGGTGATAAAAGTGACCAGGGAGGAATGCGCAGAGACAGGTGGGAAACTGTGCGGAGCGCAGACAGCCCCCCAGCGTCGTCATCCGCCCAGAGTCACTGCCCCAGAAACGAAGCTGTGTTCCTGGAGTTTTCTATATTATTATTTCCTCTCTTTGTTCTGTTCTGGAGGGCCCAAATCACTAATTCAAAACTCCTTACCACACCAGATACTGATTTTAAACAGGATTTTGATAAGGTGGCATCAAAAGGTTACCGAATCGTTTTCATTGGCATGTTTTACTTTTAAAATATCCTACTCGGTGGCCCACCCAGGTATTTGCCTCTATGCTGGCACTGCCAGCGAGAGGGGGATGGGGAGGGGGACCAGAGGAAGGAGGCAGCTCACAGAGGAACACTCAGTGGGAGAAAACACAGAAAAGCACATGCTACGTAATTCCAAGTATATAAAACAAAAACAGGCCAGGAAAGTCCCATAGTGTCAGAGTCTATTCTTTGGGCACAGTGTCTTGTAGTGGGTGGGAGTGGACCTTATGTGCTAGTGCCATTCAGCTCTGTGCCCTAGGTGATGCTGCCAAGAGACGGTGCCTTTTGTAGATATTTATGAAGTGGCACATGTATGGTATGTGACCTTTAATATATATATATATATATATATATATATATATATATATATATATAATTATACCTCAGTAAACAGCTACATGCAAATATTGAGAAAAAATGAATAGTGCCCATGTGACAGGTGCTCTTTTGAGTGCTTACCAGATAAATTAACTCATTTTTTTTTAGTCTCAAAACAACCTTACAACGTAAATACTAATGGGCTTTTGAAGACAAAATAACCTTGGAATGGTCTATTGAAGACACAGCTACAATGCCAACTAGATAACAACACCTCGTGAGCTAGAACAAGGTTCTCCAGAAGGCTGTAGACACTTTCCATCAGCAGCCAGCAGACACTTCTGATTCTCCCGCAGCCAGGATTCCATGGGGTGGAAATGAGACCGCACTACTCACCCTCACCTCCAAACCTACCTGCAAAAATGTTGCTGCTTCTTCCTCTAGGCTCAAGTTCTGCTGGCCTGAGAACCTTAGTTCCCAAGGAAAGAATGCTTCTGTGAAGGGAAGCCATTAACAAGAAATAGAAACTGGAGAGGCTGAGGGTGAGGGTTTGGCTCGACGCCACAGGAGAGCAGTAACACAACACTTGAACTGACACTGCCTTTTTCTGTATGCCCCTGATGTCATGGTCCCTAGTCACATGGCAGAGGTTACACAGCTGGAGATCATGGGCACAACATCTCAGACACCCACCAGCCCATCTGGACCATCCTCCCTCCATGGCACAGATTACACACGAGACTTGGACACAAGGAAGCTCACTGCAACTGTGAATTTACTTCTCCCGAATGGAAACCCCCGCATCCCACTACAAATCACCCTGACCCTTCATGAATGGACTTTTAGATCATCCTGCCAGATGAGCACCCTTAGCCACCTGCAGGTGTAGGGGGATGTAGATGAGAGGTAGCAGAAGGTGGTTAAAAGTACCAATCTGACCATGTGACCAACCATAGGCACGAAGGACTACTCATTATGAATGTCTTCCTTTTTATGTTTTTGTTGTTTGTTTTGTTTCACTGTTGTTTGGTTAGGGGGCAGAGTCTCAAGATGTATTCCTGGCTGGCCTGGGACTCACTACACAGACCAGGATGGCTTCAGAGTGACAGAGATCTGCGGGACGACTGTACGTGCCAGAGAACCTAGACGACCGCTGTGAGATAGTGGCTTCTAAACGCTGTCTTCACGTGGTGCCCATGAACTCTCAGCAGTTTGGTTGCTTGCACAGTGACATACCCGTCAATAAGCCAGCACAGATGAGAGAACACTTCTCAAGGCCCCGCTCCAAGTGAATGGCTGTCAAGGGCTGCTTTGAGGGAGGGAGATTCAGTTTTCTCCATTTTGCTCCTGGTTAGGTTTCCCAACCCTAAATACATATACATATAGGCAACACTATTTGGACTCAGAAGACACACACACCACGCACGCATGCACGCACGCACATGAGGAGTGGGGGAGAGAGAGAGACAGACAGAGGCTAATAAAGATGAGGTAATGAATTGGAGATGGAAGGAACTTGGAGGAGTTGGTGGGTGAAGAGGAAGGAGTGGGAATAATACAAACACTGGCTACTCAGGAAATTCTCAAAATATTAAAGTTAAAAGATTAAAAATAAAGCACATTTTAACTTGATGTTAAGAGAAACTCAAATTATTTCATCATTTTTCTGAGCCTTCCAAAAAGAGCGAGTGATAGCAGTCATATGAGTTATTTTAGGGGACTGTATTAGAAGGGACGCAATTGTCTGACCAAATCCTCCCAGCTCCAGTTGAGGGTTTCCCAAGAGGCCCCAGGTGTGCTCAAATGGGATGCAGGCAGGATCCTACTGGAGTGTGATCACTTCTTGTCCTCTGCAGGATTCATTAGGTCTGGAAATTTGATTGTCACTCTGTCTCTAAGAGACAATAGGCATGACTGAAGGGAGCTGAGACTGATTCCTGACTCTGGATTGACTGGTTTTTCCCAGAAGGGCCCCCTGGGCAGGGGGCTGTGCCCTGTATGGTAATGTTAGTGAATTCAGCAGGACTCACTGAGAGCGAAGCTGCTTGTTTGACTTCTGTCTTGGGATGTGCTCCTGTACCTGACTCAGTTCTTACACCGTTGGTTACATCGTCCTGCTCTGGCTTTCCTGAGGAGCACAGAGCTCAAACGACTAAAGCAAACTTCTCAAAACCCTTCACAGAACTGTCCCGGCTTCATCTCTGCAGAGCATGACCCTGCGACCTGAACACTATGCCACTGGCAGGGGCGCTTTCCTGGTGCGACTGTCACTCATGATGTTGAGTCACTCTATGATAAGCCAAGAACTCTGGAACCGGGATATGAGGGTGACAGATTCCGACAGTATGAAGAGCTCATTGGATTAACCTGAGCTGCATTAATTCCGATGAATAAATACAGCACTTGTGGGTAGAAGAAACATCTGAGCAGAAGATTTGCATCCATGAAATTGTTGCAGGGCAACTATTTATGCCACAGCCATCGTTAGAGTCATGGTGACCTACAGAAGGCCCCGGTTCATAGTTAGGGGCAGCAGAACGAGCGGACAATAGAAACAGCTCTGTCTGTAGTAACGAGGCAGGTAAAGGAGGGGAGTCAACAGAACCTCACCTGAGATACACAATCTCTCATCCCCCCTAAACTGTGTGTAATCCTGTCCCAGCTGACTTGAAAGGAAGATGCAGAAGATTGACTAGTGTTGGGACTCTTTTTGTGAACTGTCACCCATGCTACAGTGGGGGGGGGGGACTTTTCAAGGACTCTGCTGCTCATAAGTCACTCATGCCCCTCTAAGTAACCCCTCCCACATGCCTCGGTAAGTAACCCCAGTACCCTCACTGCTTCACCAAGCTAGACTTGCATGGAATGTTTTCTTTGCTCTATGAGGGCTTTGTGGGATGAATGGAGATTTCTTTACACATCCCCAGGTAAAATCAGATGACAAAAATCCGTCTAATATGCCAGGCTTTCATAAAATGGGAGAGCTATTCACTGCATCCCACAATTGGGAAGACATAAGAGATTCCTAAGAACAGAAACATGAAGGGTCTCTTCAGGTTCTCTGAAAAAAAACGGAATCTCCCTCCCTCAAAGCAGCCCTTGACAGCCATTTACCGAGGGGCAGGGCTTTTAGAAGGGTTCTCTCATCTATGTTGCCTTATTAACTGGTATGTCACCATGCAAACAACAAAACTGCTGAGAGTTCATGGGTACAGTGTGAAGACAGCGTTTAGAAGACACTATCTCAAAGGTCCTTAGCACATCCTTGTGAGAGGCAGATAAGGAAGTCAAGGCTCAGAGAAGCGAAAGAGCCGCTCCAAGCCAAACTGCATGATAATAGTTGAATGTTTGCACTGGAGACACATAGAAGTTGCTTAATTCCTTGTTTAGTGACACTGGGGGATTTATTTTGCCTACTTGAACTTCAGTCTTCCAATATAATGCATGCTTTTATAACAGGATGATTTTAGCTACATATGCTGAAGGTGCAATACAAAATGCTTAAGCAATAAGGACACATTATCATCTCATAAAGTAATACTGTAGATGGATCAATGACATCACTAGAGATCAGGTCATACCCAATTTTCTGCTGTGCCATCCTCAGTTCTGAGCAATGCCTTAGAATCCATCTGCCCTAACAGTCCCAAGATAACAGCAACAGGAAGCCGCCTATGAAATGAAAAAGGAAGGAAGGAAGGTGTCAGCACCAAAGCAAACTCCATTTCCCTACATTCTGGTAATTAGACACTCCTCGGGAACTTAGGAAGCTGGTTCCCCTCCACCGAAGGAGCCATTTCCCTTATCACTGGCAGAAGGGACAAATGGGTCTCTGCGGTGCCTATTAGATACTAATGTACATGCTGGCCTCCAAGGTCCCTCAGTACCACAAGTACCTGCTACACATTTCAGAGTCCATTCTGGCATCCTGGAGCATCTCAGCTCTTCTCACCCAACCCCCCTACCCTAAACCTTTCCAGCTCAGGAGCCTCCTCACCCTCTGCCACCAGCTACTCATTTCTCTCTATACCCTGCTATTTCTTCAGCTCTCTCTCTTTCTCTCTCTGTCTCTCTCTCTCTCTCTCTCTCTCTCTCTCTCTCTCTCTCTCTCTCTCTCTCTCTCTCTCTCTCTCTGTCTCTCTCTCTCTGTCTCTCTCTCTCTGTCTCTCTCTCTCTGTCTCTCTCTCTCTCTGTCTCTGTCTCTCTGTCTCTCTGTCTCTCTCTCTCTCTGTGTGTGTGTGTGTGTGTGTGTGTGTGTGTGTATGTCTGTGTGTCCTCTCTTGGTCCTTTCTTTGTCTCCCTCTCATGCTCTTTCCTGCTCTCTCACTCTCTCTCCCCTCTCTTCTCACAAGGACAAGTCCACTTTGCTAGCCATTTTCAGCCTACTACTTTTGCTCTCTGCTCTGGACTCTGTCAAATGCCTCGCCTCTGGCTGTTCTCGCCTCTTATCTACAATTAAAAAAACCTCCACTTGACCACACCTTGGAGTGGTCATTTCATTGCTTTATACCTCTGGTGGCAAATCCCTCGGTTTATACAGAGGGAAGTGTGGAGTAAATGAGAGATGGATGAAGAAAGAATAGAAGGAAGAAAAGGAAGGAAGGAAGAAAGGAAGGAAGGAAGGAAGGAAGGAAGGAAGGAAGGAAGGAAGGAAGGAAGGAGCAAGGAGAAGGAGAGTAAGAAGAAAGGAAGAAAAGAAAGTAGCTGGGTGTGGTGGCGCATGCCTTTAATCCCAGCACTTGGGAGGTAAAGGCAGGCAGATCTCTGTGAGTTTGAGGCCAGCCTGGTCTACAAAGTGAGTTTCAGGACAGCCAAAAGATGCACAGAAAAATCCTGTCTTGAAAAGACAACAACAAAAAATTACATTTATGCAGTTCATGCCTGTAATCCCACGACTCAGGAATTAGAGTAAAGAGCATCATAATTCATGGCCAGTCTGGGCTACACAGCAAGACATATGATCAAGCTATACCAACCCTGGGTGTGAGCCAAAAAAAAATGAAAGTTAGCATACATTAGAGATGCCTGCACATACATGTTTATTGTGGAACTCCTCACAATAGCCAAGTTATGGAATCAGCCTGTGTGTCCACCAACAGATACGGATAAAATAAACTTGGTTATATATAAACAGTGGAGTGCCATTCAGCCATGAGAATGACAGAAATCACGTCAGTTCCCATAAAGTGCATAGAACTGTAGATTGTGTTAAACCAGGAACAGAAAGACACATATTAAACATTTCCCTCATATACAGAATCTAGACCTTAGCTCCCAAGGGGAGACTGCTTCTGTGAGGGGATGCCCATTGATACGAGACCAGAAAAGAGACTCCATCCAGGTTGCTAGCAGAAGATGCTGTAACTGATGCCATAGAATTGCAGTGATGCTGGGTCACCAAAGAATAAAAACATTTCTCCAAACGGGTTCTTAAAGGCAATTCATTGGGGTTTTTATTTTTCCTTTTGCTCCTAATTTTAGACATGAAGTAATTATAAATTTTTTTCTTTAATACATAAAGCATCAGTGTTTCTGTTTGAGATAAAGTGAGCAAGCAGTACAGTAAGTAGAGATCAGATGTGCTCATGACTCATGTTTTACTTAGCTGAGCACTGCTAATCGCCATATGGTTTTGCTCATAATAGTTTTAGATTGTTTTTCTTCTTAGTCATAGATTGTGTCATTTCTGCTTCTGTGGACTGATGATTATAAGCACAGAGAATGAGGAACACTCATTTTAGAACACAAGAGGGTTAATGAGGAGCATAAAATGAGTATTGGCCCTGAAAATGGTCTGCATGCATCTTGTAACTCACAATCTTCTTATCAGAATGTTTATTTTATAAATGTATCAGTCTCTAGGACTATAAGAGACTATTTAAAAAGCTAACTGCTGGACTCTGTAATAGAGTGCTCAACATACAGAAGATAAACAGATGACAGATCAACAGAGGGATAAAATTAGATGCAGATGATAGATAGATAGATAGATAGATAGATAGATAGATAGATAGATAGATAGATGATAGATAGAGAGAGAGAGAGAGAGAGAGAGAGAGAGAATCAACTTGGCTTTTCATCCTTTGATCTAGCTATACTTCACAATACCATGCAGAGAACTGCACTAATTTTAAAATTCAGAAGGTAATTCTTGATCTTATATATAATTGTGAATGTGGTTTAAGCCAGAAAAGGTAAGGAAATATCACACTGGACAGAAAATGTCACTATTAAATTTTCACTCCTCCCTTTGTGTTAATAAAGAGAACCCCAAACTTTCAATAGTCTTAACCAAAATCCCACTGTGCAGTTTTCAACCCCAAATACTCAAAGCCTCACCTGGGAGCCCTTGAAAAGCACCTGAGTCCTGAAAACCCTAATTCGGTTCCTTTGGGGTAGAGTCTGGGGAGAATATTATTGTCTCATCCAAGGTGATTCTAGTGCACCCATCCTAACTAAGCAACCGCTTCTTTTTTTGATAGGAGAGTTACATATTGACAAACAACATCAACAAAAAATATTTAAATCCAATTTTATTCTGAGAGTATTTAGGAGAAAGAAACATGGGCTCAAGAGCTGAGAGCCAGAGATGCCCTTTTCTGGCTGCCAGCGTTTGAACATCAGCACCTCCCTGTCTTTAACACCAGTGCCAAGTTCTCCCTAGTAACACCAGAGCCCCTTTTCAACATGGTTCAGTTCACTAGTAGACATTACCATGAGTCCTTTACCCAAAGCTTCTGATCATGCAGCAGTCAGAAAAACAGATTAACACTGATAAAAGTAAATGAGGAAAGAAGAGCGGATGGAGGACGAATGGCAGTCTTTGCCACAAGAGTAAAGACAGAAGATGAGGGTCAGGATAAAGACGACTCAGGCCACACGCAGGTAGAAAGTTTCCGCTGGCCTCCTTTCCCCATCAGTAATAGTTGAGATTCCATTTCTGCAGGAATTTGGAGACTACCTATCTCCCTACTTTCCAGCACAAACACAGACTCATTCAAGGCCAAGAAGCCAAGTACTCCTCAAGTTCAGTTGATTATTTCCTTAAACAGAAGGGTTGGTTTTGTTTTTATCGTTTGTTTTAGGCTGTCAAGTGAAAGCTGGGCGTGGTGTTGCACGCTTGCAATCCTAGTGCTGGGAACGCGGAGACAGGAGGATCTTCTGAGCTCCTGGCCAGCTAGTCATGCCGATTAAGAGAGTTCCAGGTGCAGGGAGAGAACCCAAAAATAAGGTGGGGAGAAATAAAGAGAGACACCCAAGGTCAACTCTGGCCTGCCTACCTGTATACACACATACACGCACATTAAAAAAATAATTAGGATCAATTCAGACCAGGCCTATGGCAAATATCTAATAATTATCACCTATGCTTGTTATTAGCACAGCTGCTTCCTGGAGAACCTTTAGAGCTTATGAATTACATAACTTCAGACAGTTTGCATCTTCTCTCATTTCTGCCTCCTCAGCACCTACTATGGTTCTGGGCTCACATCCAGTGCCATTCAACCTAGGTAATTATGCATCCATTATGTGCCGCATGCCAATACGAGTCCTGGGACCCAGTGATGGCTAAATCCTTGATTCTTGCTGAAGACCTTAGAGTTCAGTAGATGCCCCTTAAAGATCAGTAGAAGGGAGGACAAGAGAATGAATGGGGGAGGAACAGAAAGGAGGAAAGGACAGGCTTGGAGTTAGATCCTAACTGCAAAGGCTCTCACAGGCACTGTCTTAGCAAGGGTTTCTACTTCTGTGATAAAATACCATTGATGAAAATCACCTTGGGGAGGAAAAGATTTATTTCAGCTTACAAGTCTTAGATCAGACTTCCCTGAGGGAAGTCAGGGCAGGAGCTGATGCAGAGGCCATGGAAGGGTGCTGCTTACTGGCTTGCTCATCCTAGCTTCCTCGGTTTGTGTTCATCCCTGGATCACCTACCCACAATAGGCGGGGCTCTCCCACATTAATCACCAATCAAGAAAATGCCCTAAAGGGCTGGAGAGACGGCTCACTGGTTAAGCGCACTGGCTGCTCTTCCAGAGGTCCTGAATTCAATTCCCAGCAACCACATGGTGGCTCACAACCATCTATACTGGGTTCTGATGCCCTCTTCTGGCATAAAGTTGTCTATGCAGATAGAACCCTTATACACATAAAATAAACAAATAAATCTTTTAAAAACGAAAGCAGAAAATGCTCTACTCAGAGAGTCTGACAACACATAGAACACCTGCGCAGGTTCAAACCAGATAAAATCCCAGCATGGAGAAGAGGAAGTTAACACAAAGTCCCACTCCTAACTAAGAAGATATTTGCAATTAATAGCTGGTTAGCAAGGGAGAATCGGTTTTCTCCAATAGAGTGTCACTAGGTACCTCAGCCATTCTTCAGAGCAGGCCCGCTGCCCAGGCGCAGTTATTGGTCACCACAAAACACACTCCGTGTTTTTTCTGTGCTTTTTGTTTTTGTTTGGGTTTTTGTTGTTGTTCTTATTGTTGTTGCTTGGTTCTTTGTTTTGTTTTATCTTATTGGATTCCTGTTTGTTTGCTCTATTTTTGGATTTTTGTTGTTGTTATTGAGAGACTGAGAGAGAAAGAGAGGGGGAGGTAGAGAATATGAATTTGGGTGGGTAAGGAAGTGGGATGAGTTAATCTGGGAGGAGTTGAGGAGGGGAAAGAGTATGATCAAAATATACTGTATGGAAAAATTTCATAAAAGAGAATTTTTTTAAAAAGAAAATTAAATTAAAAAGAAAAGAAAATTTCCACAGACTTTAATCCTGTAGGGGCATCTTCTCAATTAAGATTCTTTCTTCCAACTGAAAAAAAAAACTATATGTCTGTCAAGGGATGGCTGGATAAAGAAAATGTGACATATTTATACAATGGGATATCTCTCAGTCATAAAAAATGAAATCATGAAATTTGCAGGTAAATGGATGGAACTAGGAAAAAAATCATCGTAAGTGGGGTAACTCAGACACAGAAAGACAAATATGGTATGTACTTGCTTATATGTGGATGTTAGCTGTTAAGTCATTGATAAGCAAGCTATAATCCATATAACACAGAGGTCGGGTAGAGAAAGGGACTGGGGGAGGGATGAGTCTCCCTAGGAAGGGCAAAGAGAATACATAGCTAGGGAGGTGTGAGGTGGGAAACTGGAATGGGAGGATTCTGCAGGGAATGGGAGAGAAGAGGGGGGCTAGGGAGAGAACATGGGGAGGGATAGCTAAAACTAAGGGCCATCTGAGAGGTCATATGGAAACCTAATATGTTAGAAGCTTCCTATAATATATATGAAGATGATCCAAATGAAATCAACAAATAATGGGGAAGACAGAGCCCCACCTGAACCTCTCATCATCAAATGAAGCTTCCAGTGCCAGGAATGGGCTACATCTAATGGAGATTTGGACAAAGAAAGTCCCATGGGAACCCCCAAACAACTCAGACAAACATTCACCCCTATGGACGAGTGTTCGTAGTACTGGGAGGTACTTAACATGCTACCAAAGGAGAAATAAAACACCAACCCAGCTACAAACCCTTTGATCTACAAGAATAACCTGCCTGCAAGTTGCAATAGTGGCACAAAGCTTACGGGAGTAACCAACAAATGGCCTACTCCTCTGTGAGATGCAATGCTGCTTGGGTGGCCTAGAACCTGAGACCACATAGCCTAGGGACCCACTGGAAAACAAAATGCTACTGCTCAGCTAAAGGAATGTAGCAAGAAAATGACTCCTAGATCTGTCACTGCTCAGCTATCAGAGAAGATTCCTCCAACAGCAGATGGGAACAAATCCATAGAACCACAGCCAGACAATACTCAGAGGGTAAGAGACCTTGGAAGATACATCCCTAAAACAGAGGTCTCCTTCAAATCTCTCCTCTAGGAGCTCAGGGAACTCTGCAGGAAGAGGAGGCAGAAGAGTATAAGAGCCAGAGGGGATGAAAGACCCCGAGGAATCAAGGCTTTCTAGACAACAGGGCTGGCATGCATGAACTCGCAGAGACTGTGGCAGCGTGCATAGGACCTGTGTGAGTCTGCACCAGATTGAGGTCCTAGAGCTGAGAAGAGACGTGAACACACACCCTCATCCCTAACCCAGAAGCGATCTCCAATTGCTGGCCACCTGGAAATGAAAAATAAGTTTCCTCTAAGAGAGTCTCCCTGGGGTAACAAAACACTCTTAAGGGAAGGCCCCATGTGCAGCCGTAGACGGCCAACAGAAAACACACTCAGTGGCATCTTAGTCATGTAATGCTAAATCAGGGCATTTTGTTTCTTTTTTTGACCTTATAGGTCCTCTTAGTATATATTATGTATATTATGGCTTCTGGTTTGGGGTTTTCACAAGATTCCTGAGTGTGTGACCATGTGTGTCTCTGCATCTATATATACATTTCTTGTGCATTTTCTTCTTTTTTTCCTTGTTTGGTTATTTTTTCATTCTGATATGTTTGCTTTTTAGTTATCTTATTTTGATATTTTTCCTTAGATGCCTGATTATTTTCTAATGAGAGACGGGAGAGGTGTGGATCTGGAAGGGAAGAGAGGTGGGGAGGAACTAGGAGGAGTAGAGGGAGGGGAAACCATAAATCAGTATATTTTATATGGGAAAATATCTATTGTCAATAGGAGAAAAAAAATTCCTTCTTCCCAGATGACCCTACCTTGTGTCAAACTGACATAAAAACTATCCGGTACAGGCACTGAGTAAAAGCAAATACTTCGGGAGTGGAAAAAATAAAGATGCATGTTAGCCTCAGGTAATATTGGCTGCAACTCTGAGGAGCCAGCTCAGGCTCGCCCTTCAGCCATGCAGTCTTAGCCATATCTGCTGAACACTGTCCCCTGGGAGCCCAGATGGTATCTGCTGAACCAAAAGTACCTGCGTGAAGATTGGGCACAAACGGCCAGCATCTTGCAGCACACCTTAGCCAAACATTGGTGTATTACTCTAAGAACACGGCTACAGCCCTCTAGCCAAAGTCAGGAGAACATAGATACACAGCAGAAAAAAAAAAAAAAAGATCTACAACTCAGTAAGCGTGACAGAAAGTAGTTTGAATAGGATAGGCCAACTATTATGACAGTCTCAAACCTAGGGTCATGGTCGCAGCCCAAGGCAAGAATGCCCTGTGGTTTTCAGTGATACGGGTACTCCATCTGTCTCTCTGGTCCCTTACATCTCACAGCTCCTGCCAGATCTGGCTGGAAGTCAGGAAAGGGAAAAGAACATGGAGAAGCCTTTCCTGGCCTTCGCTTTCTTAGCTGGAGCCAAACGCCTTTCCTACCCATGATTCGTAGCAACAGGACCACATCCAGATGCAAAAGATGTGGAGAACAAGTTTATCAGTTGTGTTGAAACAGTGGGTTTGAGAAGCATTTAATGAGCTCCTGCCAGAGAGGATTTGAACCGTTTTTAGTGTGGCCGAAATGAAATGAACTCATGGGCCTGTGCAAAAAGGAAGGAAAGGCGCCGTGCGCAGAAATAGCCATGGGTGTCCTAGAACAGGAGCTGTCTGTGAGAAAAGTCCTAGTGAGTGGGCCTCGATCATTCAGAACCTCTCTGAGCACTTACTTCTTGCTATCTCTGTGGAGACAACAGTAGCGCTATGACTCCGGAGAAGTACTTGCGCACAGGTGGAACCCATTGTGACAGGTTCCGATGTGAACACAGATCGCTTCGGTCACGGGGCAGAGCTATCTGGCTCAGCTGGGTAAGTGAGAAAGGTGTATGAACGCTCGGCCGCCCGGCCCCGCCCACAGAGCTCTTACCCGGCATGTTTATGCTGGGCATGGCAAGGTTGAGCAATGCCGAGCTGGGACAATACCATTTCCTGGCAATATAGGAACGCGGATGGAGTCCAGATTCCCCCGGGGTGGCTGAGTCTGCAGTGTGTAAACACTGGAGTGGTTGGAGGCCAGGCTTTACACATTCCAGACTGGAAAAGCCAAAGAACCAAGTGTGAGAAGACGCAAGTGTGAAGCCGCCTTGCTAAAAGTAGGCTGGAGAGTCCCAGTGTTCATTGTGCTGCCTCTGAAGCTAATCAACCTCTCCCTTGAGCTCCATTAACACTGTAGGACCCTTTATAGCAATGACTCCTTCAAAGGTGCTCAGTGTACGTTACTTTACACGGTGCTGCGGTAAAAAGCAAAAGCAACTTCAAGAAGGAGCAGTCTCTTTTTGGCTCACAGACTTATGGTACAATCCATCGTGGTAGGGAAGTCGGGGCAGAGGCTCCAGACAATAGGAAACAGAGGGATGAATGTGGATCTCCGCTGGCCATTTCCTTTTCATTCTGTCTGGGACCCTAGCCCATGGGATGGTACCACCCATGCCAGAATGGGTGTGCCTAACTCCACTAACCTAATCTAGAAACTCCACAGACACTCCCAAAGGTTCGTTTCCATGGTCATTCTCAGGTTGACAATAGGATTAGCCTTCTTCAAAGTTTAGCTGTTTCTCTTGCCTCTAAGCAATCAGGAGTCCTGATAATCATGAATGTTGTCAACCAGCATCTTTCCCAGGCAGGGTGGAAGGGTCAGCAGGAGACAGAAGCCAGTTACAGGGCACATGAGCCTGAAGCATGTCGCTATATGAAAAAAATGTATGCGATGTGCCTTTAATAGGGAAGGAAGCCAGAGGCGCACAGAGACAGTATTTGAAAAGCAAACACACAATTTTGTGTATTCAGGGAACGTTTGTAGGGGACCCACAGGAAACACTACAATGTGGGTCCAGGGAAAGGAGCCAAGCATTGTGTGATGATTTCCCTCTCATATTTTATAGTCTTCTGGTTTTCTTCATGCTAAGCATGTGCATTACTTTGAGGGGTATGGAGGGCAGAAGATCATAACAGCAGAAAGAGCGCATAAAGAACGGAATCCAGGCCAGGTGGCAGTGGCACATGCCTTTAATCCCAGCACTCGGGAGGCAGAGGCAGGTGGATCTCTGTGAATTCGAGGCCTCTGTACACGGAAACCTGAGAAAGCCGGTTCTAACATGAGTGAGAGAAACAGCAAAATAGCAGGATAGAGAGATGAGCTGGCCAGTCAAAGCAAAGGCCTAGTGAGGAGGGGACCTTTCTTTCTTCCATGTCCTTTGGTCTGGGCTACTACCAGGAGGTGCCACCCACAGTTAGAGAGGGTCTTCCCATTCCCATGAGACAAACAAGACAACCCCCCCACCACCTTGTTTTAGCTTGCTCTTTGCTGTTGTGATAAAATATTGGTCAAAACCAACTTTGGAAAGAAATGGTTAATTGATAAGCTCCAGTTGATCGTGAAGGAAGCCAGAGCAAGAACTCAAGGCAGGAACCTGGAGGCAAGAACTGAAGCAGAGACCACAAAATGCCCCCGCTTACTGGCTTGCTCCAGGCTCACAATTACCTTTCTTACACAGCTGAGGCTCGCCTGTCTAAGGACTGTACCACCCACAGTGGGCTGGGCCTTCTCCCGTCAATTCACAGTGAAGAAAATGTCCCGGTAGACATTCCTGTAGTACAATTAATAAAAACACAGAGATAGATACTGCAGTTCAATCTGAAGGTCAGAAAAGCAAAACAGCCAGCCACGGGCTCTTACCTCTACCTCAGTCTGAAATGGCGATCCTGCCTCCAGGAATCTCAGAATGAGACTGACTGAGAGCTGTCTCCTCCTGTTTTATAATCCTCTCTAGGATTGGGATTAAAGGCGCGCACCACTACCGCCCAGTTTCTATGGCAAACTAGTGTGGCTACTGGGGTTAAAGATGTGTGTCACCACTGCCTGGTCTGTAAGGCTAGCCAGTGGGGCTGTTTTATTCTCTGGTCTTCAGGCCAGCTTTATTAAAGTACAAATGAGGTATCATTACATATGCCCACTAGCCACACCAATAGAAACAATTCCTCAAGTGAGGTTCCCTGTTCCCAGGTGTGTCGAGTTGACAACCAAATCTTAACCATGACACTCACAAACACACCCACAGCCCAACACGATGCAGACAATTCCTCACTAGGGCTCTCTTGCCAAGTGAGTCTAGGTTATGTTCAATTGATAATTAAAATTAGCCATCATGACTACAGGGGACAATTGTGTGAGCATAACCTCTCATTTACTGGAGACCTGCCAGGTCGGACTTGAACGAAGTGTGCGTCACCGAGCTCTGCGGGGTTTTCTGAGCTTTAAGACCCATGGCTGGAGTTAGGGAACAAATGAATACAGAGAGGCTGCCACCCATTGGAGGCCTCGTTGTCCCTGTCCCTTTCCTGTCATTTTTAGCCCTCCCCACTGGAAAACAATGTCTGCTACTCCAGACTGACTGGCAACCTCATTGATTGGCTCATTGGTGCCTGAGGTGGTTAATTCTAGCTAGAAAATGGCTGTAATTTTAGGTTCAGAGAACTCTCATTTACATATCTAAAAATGAAGTCTCTTTTTTTTCTTGTTTTCTTTTTAAGCTTCATTTATATAAGGAAGCAACTGTCGGGGGTTACATTATCAAGCAGACAAACTGTTGTTTACTAAAAAAAAAAAAAAAACCTGCAAGACATTGGGCAGGACAGTTTCCAAGGTGACTGCATGCATTCAATCGCCGTGAGAACTGAGGATGGAGACGAGCTCCCTTTGGCTGGGACCTCAGAGCACCCAGATTTTATGCTATTGTTCTCCTCGCTGGTAAGGCTCTGCACACCCCGCTGATTAATGGTTTCTGCAAAGCTTTTGTCAAAGGGGGAAAACTGCAGGCCTTGCAGGATTGCTGTCCAGGTCTAGAGGCCACAACTCAGCCAGGCTCAGGGCCCTCTAGAGCCTGCTGCCAACAGCAGAAACATGACTTCATTAACACACTCAGGTCCCAGGTCCTGGCTTCAGTGGGTTTCTCCTGGCAGCTTTATGCTTCTGTGTCTGTCAGGTTATCTGCAATTACTTTCACAATCCCCAAAGATATTTGGGGCTGTGTTCTACGTGCTCACTTTGCTTAATTAACTAGGAGGTGATGTGGGCTAATAAAACCGGCGGCCCTTTCCCATGACTAGAACTAGAGAGACAGAGACAGTGCTTGCAGAGCCTTGTGAATGTCCTCAAGGTCCCTGAAAAGGATTATGTTTATGTTGACAAAAGTAGATTCATTTTATCTTGTATTTAACAAAATATGAATTACATGCAGCTATCCTGAAATGAAAAAGCAACAGACAAGATGCTCCTTGTCGAGTTTTTTGTTTTTGTTTTTTTATTCTTTTGTTTTGTTTTGTCTTTTTCTGAAAGAAAGAACTGTGTGGCAAAGCACCCAGTAAAAGAAAGTCCCTTGGTTAGCATCTGACTTTGAGGCTATAGACCCAGGTCCTTTGTATTTTCCCAAGATGCAGAAATATGTATTAAAGATGGCTGTCGACTGAATTGTATAACACAGCTCTTGAAGACCTAGACAATCAGGGTTAGACTGAAGTGATGAGGTTGTATCCTTATAGCGCTGGTATCCTAGGAGAGAGGGGAAAGCATGGTCTCATCTGTCTGTCTGTCTGTCTGTCTGTCTGTCTGTCTGTCTGTCTGTCTATCTATCATCTATCTATCTATCTATCATCTATCTATCTATCATCTATCTATCTATCTATCTATCTATCATCTATCTATCTATCTATCTATCTATCATCTATCTATCATCTATCTATCATTTATCATCTATCTATCTATCATCTATCTATCTATCATCTATCTATCATCTATCTATCTATCATTTATCATCTATCTATCTATCATCTATCTATCTATCTATCTATCATCTATCATCTATCTATCATCTATCTATCTATCTATCTATCATCTATCATCTATCTATCATCTATCTATCATCTATCTATCATCTATCTATCTATCTATCTATCTATCATCTATCTATCTATCATCTATCATCTATCTATCATCTATCTATCTATCTATCTATCTATCTATCTATCTATCTATCATCTATCTATCTATCATTTATCATCTATCTATCATCTATCTATCATCTATCATCTATCATCTATCAATTTGTCTATTTATCATCATCTGTCACCTATCATCTATTATTTATCTATCCATCATCTACCTATAACCTATCATCTATCAACCTATCTATCTACCCAATATCTATCTGCAGTCTATACATGTCTATCTTGAAAGTCCTGCGCAGAGACAGTAATAGCATCGGCCTCTATAAACCAGTAGGAGAGCCAGCACTAGCATCACCGTGCTGTTTAAGTTAGGAAGACTGGAGTCTTTTGTTATGACAGCCCTAGCAGACTAACACAAATACAGCATCCACTCCCCTCACCCCACTCCACAGCTACTTAGAATCTTTTAATATTCAAATCATATTCATTTACTGTCTCATTTTGTCACTGATATTTTTCCTCTCTCGGTAATTGTCCTAATGCCACCAATTCCTCATAGGTCAGTTGGCTTTGTGTGGTCCAGCAGGTTCAACAGCACTTGTCATCTACTTCCTGAGGTCAGCCATCTACTTCCTGAGGTCAGCCATCCACTCATTCACTCATGTGAGCGCTAAGCACCAACTATGTGCCAGGCGGGATTTGTGTTTACATTTCACAATAGCTTTTCAATTAAATTGTGGTGTTTTTAACTCAAGTCAATCCTGCACGCAGAACTCCTGCCCACTTCCTCTTTCCCTCTGCTCTTCAGTCCCGCCTGCTCTCACCTTGATCCTGCACCAACTCACTGCTTTACACGCTCAAACACTATCCATGTCCCTTCCTAGCGGAGAAGTCTCTGGGATTCTTGGAGTCAATGCAGCTTTTTTTTCATTTTTATTATGTGATGTATTCAATGCTTTGTCTTATTGTGATGTTCCTGAAACATGCGGACATGATATCTTCATGCTGACAATTCTTCAACAGGTTTTGAACCAATGCATTAACAAATTGATACCAGCAGGTCTATAAAACCGTAAACTCCAACCCAGCAGCACTCACTGCCTGGGACAGACAGTGTTGCTGTGTGGGAAAGACACCGCTGCTCATTCCATGGGGAACGGGAGGGGGGCTCCCTGCCCTTTGGGGTCATTCAGTTCACAGATAGCTGGCTTCCCCACCATTTTCCATGAGCAGATTCCACAGGACCTTTCTGCACAGGCTGCAGCCTGGATGACCTGCTGCTGCCTGGGGACACAGCATTCTGAGTTCACTTGGCTTCTGTTCCTTACGCAATTGCACACTCAGATCAAAAGAGCTGTCACTGACTTGATACCCGCAGGCTTACCACTGAAGTCAAACTCCTATCGAAGGTTATAAAACAAAAGCGGCTGGATATAAATGTTTAGATCGACAGTAAAAACAAAAGCAAAATCAGTGCTTGTTTTTCATGAACCTCAACAGGATGCCCATATCCGCATAAAGATAGCAGCTCTCACACCGAAAGATTCTGTTTGCCGCCCCAGCCCCCAAGTCTCCATTCTGCTTTCTGCAGAAAGCCCTTCAAAGGGTGATATATGCACTAGCTTGTTCCTTGGATAGGAGAAGCAGGGACCCCATGATCCATCCACAGAAGGGGGTGGGAGAGGAACAAATGTTACCAAACCCCAGCAGGGACCGGGGCAGGGATTCTGCTGTGGTGCCAATGGAGTCAGAAGGGTGATTTGAAGTGTGAAAGGACCATAGCATAATTCAAAATGAACCCTTGACCCATGTGGCCTTCGAGCCCGGCTCTCCCTTCCTGGGGTCTCAGTGACATTTAGAGATTTTGCTTTAATCGGTTTTTGTTGCTTGGGTTAGCCAGGTTTGGTCTCTGTCCCTTGTAGATTTAAAGATCCAGATAGATTGGCATCAACCCAAATAAGTCTCCATAGCAACAGGGACAGATGGATTCGGTAACGGAAGGTGAGACGGCTCACCTGACTGTCCATATGCACAGGTGGTCTGAGGATAGGGGCTCACCAGCTGGGCCTTGGGTTTGTGAGATTCAGCAACCCGCCCCACCAACTAGCCACCCCAGAAAGAGATGGACAGGGAGCAGACGCCCTTCCTCATTCTGCCAGTGTCAATCATGACTTAGGTTGGGGACACACATTAATGTACAACACAAAAACCTTCACTGAGAATTCAGACGAGGCACCAGGACAGTGATCCAGGGACCTTAGAAACAAACACTGGAGACCAAAGCACTGGCAGGATATCAGAATACACAGCCCCCTTCTCTGCTTTAATCCCCTTCCTCTCCCCCTTCTTTCTCATTCCCTCCTTTCTGTCCCCCACTCCTTTCCCTTCCTTCTCCTCCCTTCCCTCTCTCCTCCTCTCCCCTCTTTCCTCTCCTCCCCATTTCCTAGACCTGCTCTGAGTGGTTTCACATTCACTCTCTGGGCTTCAAGGCCAAGTCTTTAGATTCTAAAGGATGGTCTTAAATTAATATTCCCTCCACAACATGGGCTCAGGGCCTCAACACACCTTCTATGGCACCCTGAGGTCTCTTGTCTTAGCCTCCAAGTTCATGTGTTTAGCCAGTAACTGTGTTAATGTCAGCTGCCAAGCCCAGGCACTTGCTGTTCCCGGAGTCCAGTCCCACGTGATATGACTGTTTTCCCCTTGCTAGTCAACACTTACAAAGCAGCCGTGTGTCCTGTCCTCCACTGTTTCACCTATTGCCCAGCCCTGCAGGAGGCACAGAGCAGCTGGCAAGACTCGGGGGTCAGCACTGCAGGTCCATCACTGAGAAAAGTGGTCTCTGGGACTGAGAAAAGTGGTCTCTGGGTTTCCTTCCCTGGCTGTGCCTTGGAACTTGAGATCATCACTGTGCACCCTGGGAGCAAAGGGCAAGATCTTCACTGTCTGCCAAGGCCCCTGTAAAATACATAGACTCCCTTGGTGCACAGCCCATCGAGGACTTAGTGAGCTCCTTCTCCAGTTTCGATGACTCTTGCTTGAGCTACAGAGGATTCAGTTTGTTTTTTTTTTTGCTTCCAATAGTCCCACAGAAAGAGCCGGTGGGGATTGGAAAGATGGTCCAGCAGTTAGTGCTTGCTGCCCAATCTTAAAGGCTGATTGTCAGGATTCCAGTGGCTACATAACAAGCCAGGCATCCTGCAAACACCACTCCAGTTCCAAGGTATATGGCGCCATCTTCTGGACCCTATAGGCACATGCACCCGTCCCCCACCACATGCATACTTTAACACACACACACACCTGTGAAAGAGGTTTTTCTTTATTTTTTTAATAAAAAAAAATTCCATTGGTCTGACATATCTGTCCATTGTAGGGCCACATGACTCAGGATAACCAATCAGATCACCTCATCACTCTGCCCAAAGTTCAGGTACAGAGGCCCAAACTAACTTCTTCACTGGGGCTTCTAGGAAAGCAGACTTGGTCTTTGGGAAGAGAGAACAACATGGACACAGAAGATGAAGTAGGTGGGGAGAAAGAACAGGATTTCTATCACTTGTCCCCAAAAGTTGCCAGTTGCCTAGCACGAGGCTATGGGTACAAGAGTCAGACCACAAAGAGAGTCAACCTGCAGGCCAGCCCAGCACACACACACATCCAGGACCATGAAAACCACAGCATGTCTATCCTCTACCATATGCCTGCACCCCAGCACCCTTCCTATTCCTATGACCCACCCAAAAGTCACCTGCAGCTCTATGTGCCTGTGACCCTACTGTGACCTCTCCTCTGGCTAGGAAGGATGCTCAGCCTGCTGGCAGGACTGGTAAAAATGCTACCGTTAACACCTGCTGGAGCAACTCAGCCACAAAGAGGGGGTGAAGGTAAGGAAGAAACTGCCAGTTCCTTACTACTCAGAGGGGCAAAGCTCAGGTGACCCTGAAACTTCCTAGGGGAGCATTTGGGGACCCTCTTCCTTATCCACTCTTAACGGTGTTTCTCCCCTCCCTTCCCCCACTCAACATTCATCATAAAGACACCTCCATAATGAACTATCTGCACCCAGTCCTTGGCATCTGGGTCTCTTTTGCACATACCCCCCACCCCCAGCACCAAAGTACATCTTCAAATTCTAAGTAAAACATAAGATGTCAATTTGAGGTGGCTCATCCACTCCACCTCACGCAGACTCACAGAAGGAAGAAACAACTCTCATCACGTAACCTGAGCTGAGGACAAGAGGATGGAACCCCGGAGCACACGTGGGAGCAATAGGAAGCAGGCTTGCGAGGAGGCCCCAAGAGTGTGAGTCACCTCCATCACTGCCACCCAAACACATTCCAGCCACCTTCTGAGAAGGCTGTATTGTCTTCCATACTGGAACCTTGACTCTCGGAAACGTATTCAGAAGCAGCCTAGGCTATGAATCCTGAGGCTCTCAATGTTGTTTTCCAAGTAAACCCAACAAAAGTTAACAGCAGTAGGGATGGGGAACCAAAGAGAAGTGTGACTGAACCCTGCTTATCCTTTTTAAAAGAGAACATAGGCGATTTCCTACTAGGAACAAGGATAGGAAAAGCGAAACAGTGGCACCCGCGGGGAGAGAAGAGGGTGTCTTAGAAGGCGCGGCCTGGAGAACTCTCCAAGCCTCCCAAGCTCACAGCAGCTCAGGGACACAGTGCCAGGGAGCAGGACAAAGGCCTTTTACAACCCAGCTGTCCAACATTGAGAGATGAAGTAAAAGAAACGTTTCCCTGGGTTGCCATGCCCTTCTGGCGTCTGGTTTTCCTGCAGTGAGGTTCAAAGGACAGAGAGCCAACACTGCACAAACAGCTGTTGGGGATTCTGCCCGGGGGCTGAGTAGAAGCCTGTTTGGAAAATGAAAAGTACTCGTGGTTTCTGCTGGGCAAAACAAACAAAAGCCACAAGACACGTGAAAAGGACTCCTAACAGGTTATGAAGCTCTGATCTTTTCTCACGCGCTAAGAGAAAAACCACAGCCGTGATGACTGGCTTCATCAACTCAACCCAATCTAGAGTCACTTGAGAAGCTCAATGCACTGTTGTCTAGATCCGGTCGGTCTGGGAGAGTATCTGTGGATGACTGTCTTGATTGTATTAACTGACATAGAAGACCCCACCCACCGTGGGCGGCCCCATTCCCTGGCTTTGCATCCTGCAATTGGGTCATTCTCACACTCTAAAGCCTGAGGCAGGAGGCCAGCCTGGACTACACAACAAGACCTTGAATCAGAAAGAAAGAAATATTCAAACTACAGCTGATCCTAATTTCATCCGGTGGTTTGATTTGAGCCATTCGCCTGTGAGCTGAATTTCTTAACAAGCAACTTTTGGTTTATTCCATTGGTATTGGTGTGTCACTAAAGACTTTTATCAAGATCTTTTGAGACAATGTATTTGCCTGACGCTCACCAACTACACAGGGAAATGATTAAATTTCCTGATGATGTTTAAAGTGCATTTTCAGAGCACATATTAAACATATGAAAACATTTCTTAAGTCTTTTGAACTGCATCCTTTAATTCTGCAAAATGAAGACCAGCTTGAGCCCAAGCTTACACAAACTAAAATGCTGAGCTGTGCCCATGTTGTGTAAGTGTGTGGAAAATGAGTGGGAAAGCCTACCAGGAAAGCCCTCTATTTTATCTCTGAGCAGATACATTTGCTTGACATCTTCTTCCTCTTTTTTTCTTCCATTAGTTTCCAGTTGACTACACTGAATGTCAGGGAAGAAAAGAAAGACTAATTCAAAACTATTTCCTAAAATAGAAATGCTTTAAATGGTTATACAGGCTACTGCTGGTGGCACTTTTTAAACATGTATCTCCCTAATCACACTTAGGAAGGTTGGTAGTCAGTTCTCAAGCTCAGAGAGCTTTAAATACATTGTTCTGGCAAGATAGCTGGGTGGTAAAGGTGCCTGCTGCCAAGCCTGACAACCTAAGCCCAACGCCCAGGACCCACGTGGTGAAAAGAACTGAACCTTGGATGTTGTCCTAAGACCTCCACACAAGGACACACACACACACACACACACACACACATACACGCACACACACACATTTCTGAAAATGTTAAGGAGTTTTTAAATGTATTACATTTATTGATATTGACTGCATTGGAGAATAAAAATGAAGAAAAGTAAATGTCTGCTTATTAGTTCAGCTCAAATTACAACAACCTTACTGCATGTGAACATATTTTACAAAAAAATAGCTACCTTTGCCCCACACAAAGGAAACTGGCTGCAAGGAGCAGCATTGCTCTCCGTGTTCGTGGTCAGCCGAGTTCTCATCCACATCTTCAATCTGTCGGTTGTGCTACCCTATTTCATATGAGGCCCACTATAGATACATGTCCATCACGGACCAGGGGAAGGTAGGCCTAGTCATTGCAGGCACTCAGGGTGATGGAGGCCCCCATCTTAAATGTTAGCTGCTTCACTAGAAAACGGGAGATGTAGATAGATCTTTCCAGAATGGATACCATTAAATCTATCGACCCTTGGCCAGATGAATCATAGGACCCAGTTCAATCACATGATGGTAGACCATGTGATTCTCCCATGGTCTAGGAAGGACAGCAACTGGAAATAGTTGGCAGCTAGCCTTATGGCCTACCACAGGAGTTAGAGAGATGACTCCATGGTTAAGAGCACTTGCTGCTTTTACAGACGACCCAAATTCAGTTTGCAGCACCCACACTGGGTAGCTTACAACTGCCTGTAACTCCAATTCAAGGGATCCAATGCCTTCTGGCCTCCATGAACACTGTACACGTAGGGAAGACACAAATATACTCAGGCGTACATATATACACATGCAATAAAAAAACATTTAAAGAGAAAGACTAGAAGAGAGGACATTGAAAGTTTGCACCATGTCGGGGTGTCCCAGAGACCAAGCCCACCCACCCCCATTCCATACCTGCTGCCCAAACAGCACAGCCTATTTTGCCATTGCTCTTGGTTGTCTACCAGAACATGATGGTAAGATCCTATTGCTGAAAACATCATACCAGAAGTGTTATGTAGACTACTGGGGGTGAAATGCCATCAGCAGTCTTACCCCGCTGTGAACATGTGAGCTACAATAAAAACCAGCCTGACACAGACAAACACATGGAAGCAATAGTGGCAGAGACCTTATGGAGATAATAAACCATGCTGTGGTTGCATTTAAGGCCCACTCCGTAGGAGCAAACTCATATTCGATGCTGTAAATCTGACCAAAAATCCATGGCTAGGGAACTCATATGCCCCAGGGATGAACTATTATTTTGTTAAGTGATCATGGTATCTAGCTATCCTCTAAGTATGTATCTCTGTACCATAGATTGATGCATCTCTCAGAAGTTATCAGAGATGCTTCTCTGTGAGTGGATGGTGATTAACACAAACTCACTTGTCCAAGTGCAGAAAATAAATGTCTGTGGAGTGCTCATCTGTAAATAGAACATCTGTATCACACATGCACACACGCCCACACAAAGGTTCACACACACACACACACACACACACACACACACACAGGTTCACACACATTAAGGGTCACACACACACACCTCATGGGACATTATGGAAGAAGGTGGTGGAAAGATTCTAAGATCCAGAGGAAGAACAGGACCAAACAGTGTCTTCTGGACATGACAGGACCACTGCACCCCTGAATTCACAATGGCTGTCTGTCTAAGACCAGCACAGGATCAGGGCAGTCAGCATTCCAGCATAGCCCCTACCCCCAGCTGAGAGTTAATGACAGTTGAGGGTTGGCTGCTGAGGGAAGGACAGTCCATTTTCTTAGGGTTACAGTAGAGGATATCAGTTATGCATCAATGGATGGCCGCACACCCGCGAGTGACGAGCAACACAAACGGAGCTCGGTAGGGAATTTTAAAAGACAGTAGGGTGCTAGAGGGTGGGGAGTAGGAAGTACCTATGAACAAAGTACATTGTATGTATAAAATTTTCAAAGAATTTAAAAGATATTTTTAAAAACACCTCTGAACAGCCTCTTCCCCAAAAGTTTTTCCCATGATGCTTAAGACTGATGTTAGTCAGACATAGGTATTGGGTACTGCCCACAAATATCAACACTAAATAAATGAGATTCTATTAATATGTATGTTTTACATTTCATGTGTCAACTAAAGGTCTAAAAAATAATTTAGAATTCTTTTCTCATGATATTCATAATAAAACAAGTTGTAAGTCATTCCAGTCTTATTTCTAATCTTGTTTCATTCATCTTTGCATTTTTAGTACACAAACATATCTGATAGTTTAAATGTCTTCCCATCCCTTTAAACGTGACTATCTCTTATTTGATGCTTTAGACTAATTTTTGACAGATTTTAATTCTATTGTTATGTCAGTAGTGGTGGTTTAAGTGGGGGTACATGTGCCATTTCTAGCTGTGGGAAATATTGCATCCAGTAATTCAGTAATAGTCTAAATTATGGAATAGATTCTATAGTATCCAGGTTTTACCTTATAATCTATTGGTAGGGGACAGAGCTATGTATGCTCATGCATATATAAATAATATATATGCTTTGTCTGCATTAACCAGGAGGGCTAAACACTGACCACGGTCAAAGCAGAATGAGCATTCTCTCTACTTTGTGTATGCACCTTAATAAAATACAAGGCTGTAAGAGTTCTGATTGGAGAACAATGAATTTTTGCTCACGGCAGGAAGCCACTAAAATCACAGAGATGAGAAACAAATAATCCATGAAAAAACTAAGAGGCTTGCAACCCAAATCACTGGACATGAAGATGAAAGATTATCCGCAACTGGCAGGTGGCTTTGCAGAGCAGAGGAATCTGGTAGTAAGAGAAGAAAGCAAACCCAACCACCCCATCATCTCGCTGGGATACTGTAGAGAAACTGAACCAGAGGCAGGAGTATGACAGGGAACCTATGCTCTATGCAAACTTTTTTCTTTCTTTTCTTTTTTTTTTTAATTTTAAACATTTTTATCACCTGAAAATCTCATGTGTTTTATGGTACTCAATCCCCCAACTCTTCTCAGATCTTTGGTATAGAAAGCAGGCTGAGTAAGCTTCTAGGAGCAGGCCAGTAAGCAGCACTCCACCAGCCCTGCATTAGCTCCTGCCTTGTAAGAGTTCCTTCCCTGCCTCCCGCAGCAATGGCCTGTGTTGTCACAGCAAGGACCACCAGGCCAGGGTGGCACCACCCACAGTAAGCTGGGCCCACCTACATCAATCACTAATTAGAAAATGTTCCCACAGATGTGCCCACAGGCCAATCCAGTGGAGGCATTTTCTCAACTGAGGTTTCCCTTTCTCAAATGACTCTAGCTCATCAAGCTGACACAAAACTAGCCAGCACAGAGACATGAACATCCATGGCCTGGCAATTTCCCTGGAAATCTGATATTAGAACATTTAAAAGTTAGTTGAAAAAGTACAGGAAAGTCAGGCTGAAAAGCACAGGTGTATTTAATATTAAGAACAAAAGTCTCCAAAAATTAGACACTCTCCATGATAACTTGATCAACACCACAGTTTATTTGTAAACATGTTATTTGTGTCAATAATCAAATTGACAAGACTTTATATACAATTTTATTGTATAATATTAACATCATAACAGAAAACAATCCACTGTATTGAGTTACAGTTTTGGTACTTTAAAATCCTTTAATACAAAGTGTATTTGAAACACTGAACATAAAAACTGAAGGTGAATGGCAGAGAAAACAAAACACCCAGGAAGAGAGATTCACTTCCCTCAAACAAACACAAACCATCTGGTTACATATTTTAAACAAGAAAGGCTTTAAGGCAGTGGCTCTCAACCTTCCTAATGTTGTGACCCTTTAATACAGTTCCTCATGTTGTAGTGATCCACAACTATACAATTACTCTTGTTGCTACTTCAGAACTGTAATTTTGCTACTGTTATAAAGCTGTAATGTAAATATTGGATATGTGACCTCTGGGAAGGGGTTATGACCCACAGGTTGAGAACCGCTGTTCTTAAAATTAACTGCCCCTAACTTCTTCAGACACATCTGTGAGGTGAAACTGGGCCCCACTAAACTGTATGCCCTTTATGATATTAGCAGCTCTTTTCTCTGGGTTTCTAAATGTTTGCTTGCTTCGTTCAAGTTACAGTAAGGGTGAGGGATGGAAAGGAGGGGTGCAGAGCAAATGAAATTAAACATTTGCAAAGTAACAAGATACAACCTCTATCCATTTTCTTTGGCAAAGAACAAAGTCTATGTATATTTATTTATTTTTAATCAACTTCACAGAGGTATCTCTGCACGAGCTAACATGAGTAGAACAGGTCATATTCATAAAGCAAAGCACAAACACTCACAGCATCTTAGCTGCTCTAAAAATGCAAAGAATCCCCTCACGAGAGAGGGGACATCAGCTGGGAACCTGACGGTTTCACTCTCTCCACTCACACAAGAGACTAGAGATGAAACGTATCTTTTTAGAACTGTCCCTGAAGTTCATGATCATGGTTAGGTTCCATCTCTTCCTTCAGTGTTTCGCAAAGGAATTATAGCAGCAAATCACTCCCATATTTTAAGCTATAAACTCAGCAATAACTGGACTCATTGTCGTAACTACAACTGTTCAATTCTTTATTAGTGTACATGTCATTGGAGTTGGCGTTCGGCTGCTAATACAAGGATAAATACCTACAGGAAACTCAAACAAAGCAAATGAGATTACAAAGCCCTGATCAAAAGAAATACTCTCACCTTTCAGTTGAAGCGGCAAAGTCACACACACATAACCAGCAGCACTAGGAATGTACAGTATTAGTTACTGGAAAAATAAACGAGTGATTCACAGTCGTAGAAATCATTTTAATATTACTATGTATTTTTCCTTCTACAGACAAACATGACACACATACACAGTTCTACCTTATACAAGACAAAGTAGAAAACTAAACATTACTGCATTTACCCCAAACACAGCACTAACTGTGTTACAAGTAACCTGGTCCAGAATATTCAATTCTACAGATAGGTATTAAATACATGGCCACTTTAACAGTTTCAAGAAAGGCATATACTTCCAGAAGTTGTTAAATACACAAAGTTCAGTTGCATAAATAACAAAAGCCATCAGCAAAACTGTCAGGCTCAAACATTCTCGAACAGTCTAATGCTTCGAGTGTTCCAAGTACACTGTTGACCAGTTAGCTTGGTTAGTTAGTTTCACACCAGCAAGCTAACAGGCACCCTCTAGGGGGAGTTCAATTAACACTGCACAACCCAAGGAAGGTGACCTGAAAAGTCACATAGTCTGACATCTGAGACACTGAAAGAACTAACTCCTAAAGAAGCACGTGAAGTGCTTCCCCACTGTCCCCAGAACTGTGTCCCAGGCTGTGGGTCCAGGTCTATGGATGCAGAATCGCCTTCCCATGGAGCTGAGCTGTGCTGCTACTGCGCAATTCTCAATCCCACCCCTTGCTTTGAAATCAGTCAAGTGTCCTAACAGTTCATTAGTAAAGCTACAAGACAAAATGAGACATGCAACAGCTTCAACTACAAGTGGAAAATAAATTCTATTTTTCCATAAAGACTCCAAGAAAATATAAAGCCCAAAGTTGAGTGCCAACAGAAGTCCACATACAAACATCATTTAAAAATAGAATGTTTTTCAAAGCTTTTCATGAGATGTCAATGAATAGTCAGTTAAGTTCACACCACTATGCTGACCAGGAGTCACTATGCATGACTCAATCATGTTCACTTGGCATACATGATTTATAGACATCCACAGGAACCCTTAATGCCCTGGTATAGACCTCTCACTGCTGGATGCTTGCCACTTTCTAGCGTGACTACCTCAAGAACCAAGAAGCCTGTCAGAAGAAGAGTTCTATCTCCTCCTGTGATCCCCTTAGTGTAGGTAACAAAATATAAAATTAAACCAGGTTTATGTCTGAGAAACTAACATATAAAACTACCACTGCAATATTCATAATGACTGCTTATAAACATAACAGTCATCTAAAGCCTATATAAAGTATATCCTTAGTTTTATAAAAGAAATGTAGATTGTCTCAAGGTAAAAATACAGAGCTGGCTGCTGAAAAGCACTTTGCTGCAGTGAGGTGTGCAACACCGCGGCTTCAGAAAACAGGCACACATTCTGAGCACTTCCTACCAGTGACCACAGCCTGCACTGCAGCAGCAGGACGCTCTTGGTGGCTGACACTGTAAAGCCAAGATTAAGAAAGGAAAAAGGCAGAACGTGTGAGCAGTAAATGGTGTGATCAAATTATTGCAGATGGAGATTAGCGATGAGAAGGGAGGAAGGTGAGCGTCCACTCCACTCCGATAAGATGCCATCCTTAAAGATTAAGTTTTTGGCGGGAAGTGGAACTCCCGTATCAGCACAGGATGACTGTGAAAGCACACTTGGGAAGCCGGGCTCCGAGTGAAGATCCAGAGCTGAAGCACCTTCCTAAAATCCAAGGAACAAGAGAACTAGTTCACATTTAGTTTCAGCAAAGAGACAGAACAGATGAAAAATACATGGACCCAATTACCTGAGAAATGTTCATAGCATGTAAAGTACTATGGAAGGCAAAGAGAACAACCAAAAACAATGGCAGATATTAATATGTGCAAAAATGACAAGCACTTACAATAAGTGCTTTTAAAACAATCAGAAACGGCTTATGAGATGATGGGGGAAAATTAGTTCTCAGCAACTGGACCTAGACCAAAGTACCGAACAGGAGGCCAATAAAAATGCTGTCACCATACTCCACACCTGAACAGGCTTCCCAGATGAACATGTTCAGAGCCACGTTCCCAAGCACGCCTAGTGTCTGACCACAGTTCTAACGTGTCCTCCCTGCACACTCTTACCAGACCCACCCCCACTTCTTCCCCAGCCTTCCCCATTCAACTCCTCTGGCTAAACAAGCATGAGAATCAGTCTTGACTCTTTCCTACTACACCCTCATTATTTCCTTTATTTAATTCATCAAGTTTTACAAATCTATCTTCAGAACATAGTTCAATGATTCAGCATTCACCACAGCCAAGGCTAGTGGATCCCAAAGTGGTGCACAGTATGGAGAATCTCAGAACGGCACCACTGTCCTATGGATCCTTACGTTACACTTCCGTATTACAGTTCACTGGTGTGATGGTCCATGTACAGTACACAGCCCTTCACTAGGAGTAACGCACTTTTTAGTGAAAAGCAGGCTCAGTCACAGCACGTCTTCCTCAGGCATCTGACTGACCCTGCCTCTAGCCTGGGCCTCCCCAATGCTAACACACAGTTACAAGCCTGCCCAAACAGTCTCCCTCCTTCACCAGCCTTCGGCCATGGCTCTCGGCATTTGATATAAACACAAGCTCTTCCACAAGCTCAGGAAGGCCCGCCCCTCTTCAACCTCACCTGCTGTCACTTTCCTTTTTTAGGGTGCTTCTACCATCCGGTTGCCTTTTGCTCCTGTGTGCCAGCGTGTTCCTGACACTAGGATCTCTGCACCTCCTGTCTGTCTGTAACATTCTCTTCTGCCCTACATACAGGCTTCAGTTTACATACTGATCTTTTAAGGTAAGGGCCTCCTGCAGACCCTATCAGAGTACAGCTCCCTCAAAGCACTGACTAAAATCTATAATTACTTACAAACATTAATGTTTGACTTAGTCTACACAATACCACATGCTTCACTAATGTCTTCCACATCAGATTCCTTGACACTTGGTAAAGGGCCTGGCATAGGATAGACTCAAGTATTTATTGAATGAATGAAAAAAAACTCTAAAATACTGTGGTGTGGGACAATGGTCTGTATTCTGTCCATTATATTTTAAATAAATGCCGATTGGTCAGTAACCAGGCAGGAAATATAGGTGGGACAACCAGACAGAAAGTAGAGGCGGGTCAATGAGAACAGGAGAATTCTGGGAAGAGGAAAGCTCTTTCTGCACTCCTTTATCCAGCCAAAGAAGAAGCAAGATGTGACTGCCTCGCTGAATAAGGTACCGAGCCACATGGCTAACATAGAAAGAATAATGGGCTAGTATATGTTATAAGAGTTAATAAAAAGACTGAGCTAATGGGCCAATCAGTCTATAACTAGTGTAGACCTCTGTGTGATTTCTTTGGTACTTAACGACTGTGAGAATCAGGCAGGACCGAAAACTGCAGTCAACAATATTGACTTCAAACTGTTGAATCAGATATTCTAAACAGAAATATTCTATTCTCCAATTTTATTTATGAATCTATAAAGTCTAGGATATCCTTTTTCTCCATACCATTGACCTTAACTTGCACACTGCCCCTCCTGGCAGTGAAGCAGGATCTCGTTTTATTGCATCAGGCAGAAACTTATATGAGGCTGAGATGGGGGGTGGGAGTCTTGGGATGGGGAGAGGTGGAGTAAGGAATAATGGCCAACACAATGTCCTGCCACGTTAGCAGTGGCTGGGCAGAGGTGGGTTTAGGTCGGGCTGTGCTGAGCCACTTATATGTAGAAGTTAAGGCCAGAGAAGGGTCACCAAACTCGAGCTAGGCTCGGGAAGTTACACTGGGCCTCACACGGGACCTCTTGAGGCCCCAAATCTCCCTCTTTTGTTTTTATTAGAACAATGGAAAACATGGTCCATCTTAGTTAACATATTAAATCATGCTGATTACATATCTTGCTACTGAGGGGACTCAAAATCAAACAACCAAAAACAAAACAAAACACTTTCCACATGTTACAAAGGTCTATATAAGCACTGTTTGCATGTTTTGGACTGTGTTACCTGGAATGAATGAACAAAGTTAAGGACTTGTAGAGAGAGCTTTCTACTGGAATGCAAGAGACTTTGAAGGCTGGAAAAAAAAAGAAAATATTTTTAACTAAATGTAATGATGAAAAGTAAACTTTTACAAGTTAAATTTTATCATTTTAAGTAATTTATGTATGAATATGCAATGCAATAAAACCACAAAGTTCTTTAAGTAACTGTGATGCGTTATATCAAAAATGTTTACGTTTTAATAGGAGCTAGCTCTATATAAAAAGGAGGCCATTCTGAAATAAAATATCATACTTTAAATCTAAGTTAAAATATAAGTTTATGTGGTGGTTTGAGTAAGAATGGCCTCATATCATTCATATACTTAAATAGTCACCAGGGGAGTGGTATTATTTGTGCCAGAACAAGGTCCAAGAATGAAATCTCAGTCCAAGGAGTCACGTGAGCAGAATTCTGAGTGCTTGTGAGAAAACTCCATGAAAACAAACAAAAGTCTTGTGACTTCAGTTTCCTTAAAACACAGACTTGTTCTTGGAATGTGCTTTTGTGCCCCACCCAGGTGTGGCCAATAGGAATGAGTTTACTGTAGATAACTTATTATAGCTGGCTAATGCTATTTGTTTATACGCCTCTATGGAAAAACATGTTTTGCCACATGCAGCTTGTCCTTATGATTGTATACAGCTTGAACTCATGAAAACTTTACGTGTGTGATTCTTAACCTCAGAGCACAAACTGTCTGATGCTCTGAATAAAGCTGGCTATTGCATGAGACTTCTGTCCACCTTCCAGGTTCATACCATCTATTAGAATGGTAAGCAATGTTGAAGTGTGTCACTGCGGGTGGGTTCACCAGGATGCTGCTCCTGTCTACTTCTCCAGCACTGTGACTGAGACCGAGCTCCCTGCCATGAGCACAATGGACTGAGCCTCTGAAACTGTAAGCCAGCCCTCAATTAAATGTTTTCCTTTATAAGAGCTGCTGTGCTCAGTGCCTCTTTACAGCAAACACAACAGTGACCAAGACAGAAGTTGGTACCAGGAAGTTATTTTTTCCAAAAGAACTATTTAAACTGTTAAAACATTTAAGCTATTTACACATACAAATATTAAATAAAACAAGCTTAAGTCTCTGACACATTTAACACAACTTACCCATACATAACTTTCCAGATATGTGAATTAGTACAAATTATAGTGATAATCTTTGAAGTTTCATACTTAAAAAGTACTTACGCTTTTAGAAACATGGTTGCTATTGGAATATATATAGATATGCATTCTGGTTACTCTCTACCCATACCTTCCTCCCCCATCACCCTTACCTCCTTACCTCCTTTCCATCCTCTCTCAATCCCTACTGTTCCTTTCCCAACTTCATGACTTTGGTGACTCATTAAGTTTACCTAAGGCCATCTGTGTAACCACTGAATTGTAACTAAACGCTGGAGACTGGAGGGGCCACCAGTTGGTACACAACGAAGGCAATGCTTTCCCTCTCCATGGATCTATCAGCAGTAAACAGTCCAAAAGTGAAGGGTGGGATCTTCTCTGCTTCTCTTCCATCTATGCTTGACTGTTGATGGGTTCATCCTTTTACAAAAACAGTGCAGATATCTAAAATGATCTGCCATCAGTTGTGATTACAATGGCTGTGTCTCGCCCAAGAGATGACATTTTATATTCAGTTCTCTTCTTCAACATTCCTTGACCCTTCGGAGCTATAAATCTGGTTACTATAAATCTGATCAAAACCACAGCAGAAGAAAGAATAGGTCTCAGAGAAGAATGACCACTGCTTAGCGAACAGGCAGTGTCAAGATGCTCTTATACCCACAGGCATATGCTGCACCCAGCCTTAAAATCGCAGAAGTTTCTCTTCCCAGAAATAGTAGTGCATGCCAAAATTCGTGGGTGCAGAGAATAAATAACGGGTCTCAGCCCCAAACTAGTATTTATACTTTTATTTTTACATGCTATTTTAGAGAACGGTTGTTGACATTATCAGTTGAACACTCTTTTACTTTATAAGTCAACTTATAAAGATAAACTTAAGTTTATCTGCTGGCCAACTTTGTTTTCCTAAGTTTAAAAAAAAAAAGAGGACTCTATGAGTATCTCTTCTAAACCACCCTTTGGTGACAACTGGGCTCAGTGACTCTTTCTTCCATTGCCTCAGAAGCTACTCCCTAAGAACTGGAGCTGCCATGAGGTAAAACCTGCCTACCATCTCTGAAAGGCAAAACATGAATTTCAAAATAATATATATAAAAAAAATTAGAAAGTCACCAGAATTCTAACTTAAGTTAGATGGAGTAGGTGTGGCCTTATTGGAGGAAGTATGTCACTGTGGGGGTGGTCTTTGAGGTCTTCTATGCTCAAGCTATATCCACTGAGTCAGACCACTTCCTGTTACCCACATATAAAGATATAGAACTCTCAGTTCCTTCCCCAGCACCATGTCTACCTGCATGCTGCCATGTCCCACCATGATGATAATGGACTGAACCTGTGAACGGTAAGTTACCCAATTAAATAAATGTTTTCCTTTGGAAAAGTTGGCGTGGTCATGGTGTCTCTTCACAGCAATTGAAATCCTAAGACAATGTGTGGATTAACAAAAATTCAAGCTAGAGAAACAGAGATGGCAGCCTAAAATCTGAGATGGAGAAGACGAGCCCTTACCTCTCTTTTCTGCAAAGGCCATGTGTTGCTATTTTCTGACAAACTTTTCGGTTTAATTCAGAACTGAACAACGGAATCCCAAAACACAGCTCAAGAGGAACCCAATCTGCTTCAGTTGTGGTTCCTAAAAACAACACAGACAGACTGAAAATTATATACTCATATTCTGTATGAGCAGCAGGTCTTCTAAACTGAGCCCCCTAGAGCCCTCCCGCCCTCGTGGCACCCACTAGTGAATTCAACCAGGGATGGACTTAAACAGGGTCATCCATCTCAAAGTGGAAGAGAATATCTTTTGATTATGTACATATGTCTGAGAAAAGATACATAGCTTTTCATTAAATGTTCCAGACAATCATTTGCTCAAAAGGGATATAAGAGGACATCTGCAAGATGATAAAATGAATCTGAGTATTTATCATACAAATAATGAAACTGAAGTCACTGTTCTCAGCTATAACTGTTATATATTATTTCAATTATTCTAAATGTATGAACATGTTTCTTAGAAGTACCACATTAACACAAAACTCCACTAAAAATAAAACAACATGCAAATAGTTTAGCAGAAAAGCCCCAGAAAGACACCTAATAAAGTTGCAGAAGATTTTTAACATCTTACCAGAGTTTTGTTTTATTGCTGAATCTGTAGTAGCTTCCTCGATGACCATTTCAAATGACTCTGTACTCCCATTTACATCTGAACCAGAAGCCAAATCAGGTTCGCCTGGTAATTTAAAGGATATAACACTCTGAGGATTCTAGTACTCAGCAGAAGTCAATACAAAGAGAACTTCAAGAAATAATGACAGAAAAATAAAAAAAAAATCAATTATCAAACAATAAAAACGTAAAATTAAAAGAAGAAAAAGAAAAATCTGTTAAGGGCAGTCTAAGACACAACAGCTCTCCACAGTCAGCCACATAATTCTATATAGAGTTGCGACCAAATGTTATGTTACACAGATACCATTTACTCTTTCTCCCTTCTCATTAAATGACTTTAAAAATGGGAAATAGGTTAAAAAGATGATTCATCTTTGGCTTAAGCAGTAGACATCTCATAAAGGTCTAGAGAGAGTTTGTGAGTGTGAAAAGGATGTGACTGATACCCATTGCCACTCCTGATAGCCACCAATATTAAGTATCTTACCCAGTGACACTCTTGATAGCCATCAATACTAAGTATCTTACCACGTGTATAAAATTTCCCAAGGGTCTGCCGGGCAGTGGTGGCGCATGCCTTTAATCCCAGCATTTGGGAGGCAGAGGCAGGCGGATCTCTGTTAGTTCAAGACCAGCCTGGTCTACAAGAGCTAGCTCCAGGACAGGCTCTAAAGCTGCAGAGAAACCCTGTCTCGAAAAACCAAAAATATAAAAATAAAAAAAATAAAAAAAATTTCCCAAGGGTAAAATCAACCATGACCTGAAAAATCCAAAGTCACGAAGCAGAACACAAGTTCAGACTTCCACTTCCTTTATCCCTAAAGCCATGCCCAGAAACACACAGTCTAAATATCCTTCAAACTTCCTTTCTGAACCCCTCTATCCTTCAGCAATGAGATCCCTAGCGACCTCCTGTACTCATCTATTCACCAACAACTCCCCTCTTAGGCTAAAAGGAGCCACACTATTTTCTGCTTCCTAATTCCCTTAAAACAACAACAAACAAACAAACAAACAAAAAACCCAGCAATCACCTTTTGACTAACTTCTTCTCACTTTTTAAAGTTCAGTTCAAACTCTGCCTTCTCTAAGATGCATTCCCCATGGCTCCCAAGGGTGAGATAGCCTCCTCTGTCTCCCATGTGTACGCCAAGCAGTCCCACCCCTCTCAGCTTTTAACTATGCAGTACAGGCAGATTCATTAATTTTCCCTAGTCAGGTTTTACTCTTTGAACTAAAATTAAAACTTAAAAATTAAATGATTTCAGAACTTAAGACAGTTAATTGCTGTTTAAACATCTGTGGAATAAAAGACTTTAAAAACTGAACTGCAATACACCCACCCGAAACTCAAAAGGAGACACTGGCTAACCACTAACCACACATCCTTGGGATTTTAAACTGAAAGAATCATGAATATAGTCAACCAGTGACAGTCACTTGATACTTCCAGGGTCGCTAATGAGAGCTGGCACCATGGCAAGCAAAGCTATACACACACCACCATGCCAGAGCAGAAACAACTGCTAAGCAACAGCTGATCTGCTATGGACATGCAGAACGATCTAGAGAGAGAAGAAAGAAGAAAGACTACACGAGGAATGGTTGCAATGTGTGCTTTAAGGTATCAAGATTCAGACTAAACTAAGAACTAAAAAAGGAAAAGGGACTGAATAGAAAGGTAAGTGAACCCAGGTACATAGTCACAAGAAAAATGGCAACTACTAGGATCTGACCTGGGTTCGAGTCCCAGCACCTACACAGACTCACAATTGCCTTCAACTCTGATTCCACAGGAACCAACAGTCTCTTCTAGTTTCCCCCAGCACCCAGCTATAGTACACACATATTTGCACACATAACTTGTTTTCAAAAACAAAGGAGACAAGAATGAATATAAGAGTCATTTCCAAAGTTTAATTTGTGGAATCTGTAAATTATTAAGCCTATTTTGGAAATGTTTTAAAATCATCACTCCCTAAAGCTAATTTGATTCAAAGTCTATGAACATAGAGGCAATGGTAAAAGGCTAGCCAATAGCCATTCTGTATCCCATACAAGGTCATATTCTATCTCCTTATGAAAACTATTAAGTAACTCAACATTTCCACAGAGGTTTGCTGTGGTTCACACATAAAGACTGTGTAAACTCAAACCCAGTTGTTTTATCCAGAGACCCAAACAGTGACTGACCTCTCTCATCAGAAGCGTCACTGAGCTTTCTACTTGTGAGCTGGCTAGAAGCATTCAACATGGTGACATAGCCACAGAAATGTTGCAAGTCCACTTTGTTCCTCAAAATCTGCAGTGCTTTATGAACACCCATACTGGCACGGGTAAACTCTGGGAACAAACCAACAACAACACATTAATGAAGCTTTATCATACAACATAACACCAAAAACTAATGCATATTTTACTATTTTGAACTACTTTTAAACATTAAATAAGACCAATTCCAATGAAGAAACATAAGATAGCTCTTTTCTGTAAACATTTCATCAAGATGCCACACAAGCTCCCACTTATTAGTTCTTGAGTTTTTGTAAAACGGAAGATCCTGATGTCAGTGTCTGGCATCTTCAAGACTAAAATTTAGAGAACTAGAGGACTAGAGAACAAGGTTATCTGTGCTCACTCACACACACACACACACACACACACACACACACACACAATCACACATGTAGAACCATGTGCACACAGCATAATAAACTTTGCCTCGAGTACTCTGAAAAAGAGTGTGTTAAACTCTCCAAGCATAAATAAATTGTTCCTGGTAGCTTGTCTTCCCTCCCCGTCTCTAAATAAACCAACAGCAAAAGGGAACGACTAAAAGGCTCCACATAGAGAAAATCTCGTGCTCACTCTCTTCCTCTCTAAGGCACACGGCCTTTCCAAGGTTCTAACCGGCTAAAAGTTCACTGGCAGAAACTCACACAACTGAAAACTACCTTCTGCCAACTCTTTAATTCTGGTAAAAACACAGAATTTAAAAAAATTTAAGAACACACTTCCTGTCAGTTTCCACCAATTATTGTCAGGAATAATGATAAAGTCAAATGGATAGAATTCAAAAGGTACCTCCTTGCAGCTCTGCTTCATCAAATGGAAACGGTATATGGACAATTTCTCCTACCCCATGCAAACCATGTCCCTACAAACAGAAAGAAATACATGTGGAAAGGTGTATGAGAAACCAACATTTCTAATAAATGAAGACAATAAATAAAGTTGTGCCACATCATGGCACATTCTACAATGATATTGCATCGAGATGCCTTTGGCAATCTTGTATTTTTCACTTCTTAGACAGTATTTTTCAAACAGAACATGAAAAGGAATTAGAAGGCTAACTAACTAACTAACTAACTAACTAACTAACTAACAGGCAAACCAGACAGGCCTGAGCCAAGTGAGAAATGAAGTGCATGCTCACAGCTCAGTCACAGTTCTGAGGAAAACAGGAAGGCAAAGACTCTAACTCCTACAAGGAAAGGATAGGCTTCCAGAGATACTTGCTAATAATTACATATACCAGAGCAACCAAAATGCCTCACAACAGATGATTGGTTAAAATTATGGTATATATTTTCAGTTCAGCTGCACAAAGGAAAGGAGAACACTCTACAATCTCAACTGGATCTCAAATCACCAAAGAAGTACAGGGAACATCCAGCTTGCATCCGCACATCGGATACAGCTGAAGATAAAGGAAACTAGGTAGAGAGGGTGAAAAGGAAAGTGACTTTTCTCTGTGCATCTTTCATGCTTTATCACTGAACTGTGTGAGTGACTCAAAACATTTAAAACTCATTTCCTCTGTTGGGGTACGGTTTGTCCCTCATCTCCAGAACCAGTAATGAGTTACTTCTTTCTGAGTTCTTGGCTAATGGAGTCCCACAGATACCCAAATATAACAAGTTACCACCACTGCTCTTGGTTTCCCTCTGGAAACTGACGTGAGACCCTACTGCTGAAGATACTACTTACTTCAATCATAGAGCATTGAAAAACCAAGTGGGTACAGACCCAGAAGTTTCAGCTCTATTGAAAAGGGCTATACACCAAAACATCCTCACCCAGATGTGAATATTGTGAGTTACAGTAATGACTTGCCAGGCATGACATGCCCACTGGTCCAACAGTGTCACAAATGTTAGGGCGTAACCAACCATTTTCTGATTGAATTTAAGTCCTGCTTCATGAAATGGAACCTATACTTGGCACTGTTAATGTGGTCAAGAGGCCAATGTCACAGACTTTAGGAGAGAACTATCACTCTGCTAAATGATTACTAGTAACAAAACAACTCCTTTGACTTTAATGCATATCCATACAAATCAGTGCATCTCTCAACCCTCAGAAACAACTTCTTGCAGTAGATGGCAGTAACACGGAGACTCTCAACTAGCCAATGTGAGAGAATAAAGACTTTGGATTGCTCAGCGCTAAGTGGGACATACATATTACACACCTCCCTTCATGATTCAGGGATCTATGTGAAAAAAGGAGGTTGGTAAGAGCTAGAGATGGTGAATGACTTCAAGCAAACAGTGTTTTCCTTACACAACTGGGCAGTTGCAGATATGAAAGCAAAGCAATTGTTACAGCATGCAAGAAACCTAATCACACTCAAGGAAGACAAAAATCCTAGCATGAAAGAAGGTAACTGGGCATGAAGTCCCTCCCCTAGGTGAAGGGCTATTAGCATTTACTGCTGCTAAGGGAGAGAGAGTTAGCTTCATGGTGTGACACTGACCATACTCCAGAGCAGGCCCCATACCTGGGAGTAGTCGGTTTGGGAGAGAGCGAGAATGAATATGGAGTGGGTGGGTAGGGAGGCGGGTGGATCTAGGAGGAGGTGCAGGAGGAGATGAATCTCCTCAAATACATTATATGAGATTCTCAAAGAATAAAAATATTATTTAAAAATGCATTTGGGCTGCAGAGATGGCTTAGTGGTTAAGAGCATTGCCTGCTCTTCCAAAGGTCCTGAGTTCAATTCCCAGCAACCACATGGTGGCTCACAACCATCTGTAATGAGGTCTGGTGCCCTCTTCTGGCTTGCAGGCATACATGTAGACAGGATATTGTATAAATAATAAATAAATGATAAAAAATTATTTAGAAATACATTCCCTCACATTACAAATTATTCATCTATCACATTCAATTAATCTTCATTTGTTTCAAAATTTTGTCTTGAGTTCCCAGAGTTTAAAGTGGCATAAAAATAATCATGAAAAATTTAATTTTATATCAACATATATCCAGCATTATTATAATGGAGAATTTAAGTAAATATTCGGGATATATAATTTTTTTTTTACCCTCAAAGGAGACCTATTATTTAAACTAAAGAAACACTGATGAGTGTGGTGTTGGATCGGTTTGTTTTTTACTATCAACTTGACACAACATAAAGTCACCTTGGAAAAGGAAACCTCAAGTGAAGGACAGCCTCCACCAGACTGGAGCATTATCTTGACTGCTAATTGATGTAGGCAGGCCTGGCCCACTGTGGGTGAATGGGCTGTGTAAGAAAGCTTGCTAAGCACAAGACAGTGAGCAAGTCAGCACTCAGTGTTCCTCTATGGTTCCTCAGTGTAACCAAATAAACCCTTGCCTCCCCAAGTTGCTTTTGGTCAGTGTGTTTTATCACAGCAACAGAAAGGCAACTAAAACAGATGCAGACACCTGGAATCCCAGATTTGGGAGGCAGAGAAAAAGAGGTGCACATCAAGTTAAAAAGGCAACCCCAGGCTATGTAAGTGAGACCCTGTCAAAATGGCACACAAAAGAAGAGTGAAGAAAAGGAAGTGGGAGGTAGAGGGAAAGTCTACAGAGAGGAAGGGGGATAGGGCCGGTACATCCAAGAAATCACACTCCATATGCAAGCACACTAAGTATGAAAGGCACTCATTTAGACAATTTATAACGTGATTCTGACAGAGGTCTCATCTGTTCCACAGATATTTATGATTTAACTCAAAACTACAAAGCTGTAAATAAAATTGTAGTTTTATTAAAAATCTTAATTGTAGTATTTTTCAAATTTCAACAAGGGAAATTTTTCTGTAAAGGAGGTGTTCTTTTCTAGTAAGAGCAAAACTTGTGAACAGACACTTTACCAGCTAGTGGTTTACCTATAGCAACAGATTCTATCACCAGTCTGACAGGACCAAGGAGACGACCTTGGGAGCAGGTCAGTGAGGTTAACTGGGATGGGAAGCCACGCCCCATGAGAACAAGCACTCACCTCCCACTAGGGGTGGTGTGATCAACCTCCTGCAACCACAGCTCCCTGCAGAGTACTTCCCTTCAAGCTGTGCTCTACAACAAACATTTTCAGGTTGCTTTGGCCTGGCACTTCATTGCAGCAAAGAGGAAAGTAACTAGCAAACCCATCTTTTCCTATTCATATTCTATGACACCAAAACAACAGCAGCAAAATATCTATTATTTGCCCTGACTTATTATATATTACATGTATAATGGACCTTGGCAATCATGCTTACTTCATAGATAGGAAAACAACACTCAAAGAAGTGAGTGGTAAGTCACAACGGTAACAAAAGAGGAAGCAATGCCCACAGCTGCCTCACCTCACCACCACCAAACATGACATCCCCACAGACTGCCCTGTGTCAGGCACAGTGCAAAGCACTTTATGCCAATTATCCATCTCAGGCAATTTCTTCAATAACTTGAGAAAGACAGGGGTTTCTATTACCTCCAGCTGACAGCTACATATCGGAATTCAAAGAGGTCATTTGCCATGTTGAGATAGCAATCAGCAGTGGAGCCGAGATGTGAATTTGGACAGTCTCACTTAAGTCCATGTCCAGCACATCCCACCGTTTGTCACCTTCTCTCACCATCCCTACCACACATTTTCCCTAATTTTATTTTCTCAAGGATTCAACTACCACCTATATGCCAAGGCTAATACATCAGTCACCTCTCTCCTGCAGCCTCTCATTTGAATTTCAGAATATTTTCAATGGCCTGATCCCCAACATGTCCAAAATCCACACATCATGGGCCATATATGTAAAATGTCCAGAATAAGCTATGCAAATGTAGAGACAGCAATGTTATTTAGGTTTAGGAAGAATGGGGGACAGGGGTCAGAGTGAAAAGCAGATGACCAGAACAGGGTTCATCTCTGAATGGATAAAAATACTCTAAAGTTGAGTTGACAGCTACACAAATCTACAAATAAACTAAAAACCACTGAACTGTACAATTTAAACTGCTTAATTATACCATGTGAAATACACATCAATAAAGTATTTTTAAAAAAACAAAAGATAGCTGTACAACAATGAAGCTTCAATTAAAGTGTGGGTTCAGATTCACTGTCCACTTTGCTCTGCTACCTCCACAAAAATGGTCCTGCACACATGAGTCCTTGCAACTCAACTTTGAAGTAAATGTCATCTAACTACAATTTAGCTGCACACGGATTGTGTGATATAAATGATAAAAACCTAAATTTATTTTGTTGCAAACGAGACAAAACATACCTGAATTAGCACTGCAGAATGTGTTAAAGCATCATTCAGCATCGTGAGCACGTTTGATGTAGGAACTACCCCGGGATCATGGCCCCAAGAAGTTATAAGTAACCGATCATAACCCTATAATGTAAGAAATGGCACTTTAAAAGAAGGGGAAAATTAAGAAAGTGACCCAATACTGCCCAGCAATTTCTACTTTCTATTAACACAGCTCACAGTGCCTTCCCAACATGCATGAGGCCCTGGGTTCAATCCTCAACAGAACAGAATGGAACACAAGAGGAGGAGAAAAACCTCACACACATACCTGGAATATATCTGGCAGTTTCCGAAGTCTTGTACCTTTGGACAATAAGAGAGATGGTGGTCCTTGCCCAGTGACATGGTAAATATACAACTTAAACCAGACAGAACTCACTTCTGGGATAGCTGGTCCAATATGCTATAATCATAAAATAGGTAAGATAAAGCTGTAATACTTATCAAAAGAGTCAAATTTCAAAAATGACCAAGTATAATCTTTTAAGTAACAAATGCTTCATACATATTTTAATTGATAATTTTCTTATGAAGATAAATGCTACTTAACCCAGTAAAATAGATTTTTCTTCATACTGGTATTACGAAGACACACCACATATCACTGCACTGTTGAGGGACTGAACTTTGGATTGGCCTGCCTCAGGCTGAGGCTAGGCGTCATCCCTCCAGCCACAACACCTTAGTGAAGTTCCTTGCACTCTGAAAGCGCCTCACTTGCTCCATCTACAAAGGCACAAGAGAGAAGCTACCACATGAAGATGCTGTGCAGCTGCTTAAAATAGTGCCTGGTAAATAAGCTCCGCATCACATAAGTAGTTATCATCATCATCAAACACATGGTGTTTTTTAGAAGCAGGATGATGTCCCCTCCATCTATTTTCCCATTTGTGCCAACAGTTCACAGACTTCTACTGTGTGAACACACTGAGTTAATAGAAGGGAGTGTAAAGAATTATATAAAAGGTGGGTTAAAAGCAAATCCAGAACCATTGCTGTTAACACAAGAACAAAATTTTGGCATGGAGTGAATGATCTGTGGCAGCTAGAGCACACAGGTTCCAAAAACAAATTTGGTACCAAAACTCTTTCCTCCCTTCTCTATCACCAAGCCCTGACCATTGAGGAATCCAGGCAGGATGGACCACTGCAGAGTAGTATGACCTCCACTCTCTGAAAATGTTACAAGTACATCTTCCTTGCTGAGCATATAAAGACACACATCTTCAAAAGCAAAGACCAGAGGGCTGGAGAGATGGCTCAGTGGTTAAGAGCGCTGCCTGCTCTTCCAAAGGTCCTGAGTTCGATTCCCAGCAACCACATGGTGGCTCACAACCATCTGTAATGGGGTCTGGTGCCCTCTTCTGGCCTGCAGGCACACGCACAGACAGAATATTGTATACATAATAAATAAATATTAAAAAAAAAAAAAAGCAAAGACCAGTAGTCATTCTGACGAGTTCTATGGTTAACTACAAAAGTTTAGCTTGCAAGGTCTGTCTTTTCTTCTCAGCTAACTTAAGCATCACAACTCTATTATTCTGAAATAGCTGATTATTTTCCTAATTAAATTCATGCAAGCTTTCTGGAGCATTCAGAATGTTCTCTTAAAATACTTCACATGGACACATTTTTAATCTAATGTGTCACAAGTCAATTAGTGATACACAAGCTAAATATACCAATTACACTTCACAATTTGACTATGGCAGCATCTTAACAACACAAAACTGACCTGTTTCCTTATTAAATAATGGCCATTCCCATCTGGGTCCTCAAGTGAGTCATTACCTGAGGGGTGCAGCTGCTGACTGGCCGGATCTCATTGGTAAGAGGAGCCATGGAAACAAGTAGTGAGTAATTTTTGTTTAGAACTCTGCTGCAAGTCGCTGGGTCCAAACCAAGAAGGCTTTCGCAGCGTAAGAGATCCAGGGGAAAACCTGAGTTGTGAGACACAGGGAATAAAGATCTGACCGTGTGAAACAAAACTGCTGGCGATCAACTGCTGGTCACTGCTTAAGACTTAGGTTTTTCCTTTTTATTGAAAACAGATTATTTCCTCACATAGTATTAGTGCCCACTCCTTCTGCTGCTCCCAGTTTCTCCCCAAATCTCCTCCCATCCAGATCCACTCCCTTTCTGTCTCTCAGTAGAAGAATGAGCTTCTAAGAGATAATAATAAAACATAACAAAATAAAATATAATAAGATAAAACAAAACCTATCACATCAGAATTGAACGAGACGAAAAGAACAAAGAGAGTCCAAAAGAAGGCATAAGAATCAAAGGCTCATCCAGGTGGTGGTGGCGCAAGCTTTTAATCCCAGCACTCAGGAGGCAAAGGTAGATGGGTCTTTGTGAGTTTGAGACCAGCCTGGTCTACAAGAGCTAGTTCCAGGACAGGCTCCAAAACTACAGAGAAACCCTGCCTAAAGAAAACAAAAGAGCATTAAAGACCCACTCATTTGCACACTCGGAAATCCCATAAAAACACTATGAAAGCCATGATATTTATACAGAAGACCTAACATAGACTTCTGCAGGCCCTGTGCATGCTGCTTCAATACTTACAATTTTTTAAAGGTACAATAACTACCATAAAGAACCAAGTTTCCAACAAGACCACCAAGACATTTTTAAGATTTAAAGCTAAAGTTTTTGGTCTAGAAAGATGGCTGTCTTCTAGTAGAGCTTCTTCAGACTCCTTTAAGGAACCGTGCTGTTCATTCCAGTCCCACCCCAAGTGCTCTGCAGTATATTCTGAGAGCCAAAGTGCCAAGGAATGCTGGGTCTTCTCTCTCCCAGACTGCAATCTCTAGAGCCGTGGTTCTCAACCCTTTCACAGGACTGCCTACGACCATCAGAAAACACAGATATTTACTAACAGTAGCAAAACTACAGTTATGAAGTAGCTATGAAAATGATATTCTGGTGGGGTCACCACAAGAAAAATTGATTACAAGGTTGCAGCATTAGGAAGGTTGAGAACCGCTGCTCTAGAGAGACTCACAGCTCGGGTCCGATCCTATCATGAAGTAAAGCATCCTCCAGTTAGAAACTTGTGCTCAAATTGCTGGTCCATAAAGCAAGGGCTCAGCATGCATCTTAAGCAACCACTGCCTGTAGTCCTCTGGAAGAAACAGCACACCCTATTGCTCTCTAGGGCTAGAAGCCAGCTATGCAGGTAATGAACAGTACCTGCTGCATAAGCCTGATTACCTGAGTCTGATCCCAAAGCCCACAAAGGAGGACTCCTGAAAAAGTTGTCTTCTGACAGACACATTTAAAAAAAAAAAAATCCTACTGCTCTCTGAAGGACGTATTTTAAGAGTGAAACTAACTTCAGAGGCTCAGTCAGCCACTTCCCCTTCAAATAAGAATGCTTCTAAAGAAGTGTAGAGCCAACTGAAAGTACAAAGATGCTCCAAGCGTAGCTAGTACCAGGACCCTGGTCTCTCACACACTGGAATGTTTTTTTTAATAGTTTTTGTTTATATAATATGTTCTGATTACAGTTTGCTCTCAACTCTCTACCCACCCAAATCTACATCCTGTATGTAAACAAGCATCTTAAAATAATAATAAAATAAGATAAAAACTGGAATAGGACAAAACAAACTAAAAGAAGAAAAAGCACAAGAAACATATAGACACAAAGAAACACGTTAACACACACAGAAATCCCGTAACAATGTAACATCGGAAACCATAATATATACGCAGAAGACTTGTAAGAAAAAAATATATAAAAATAACGTCCAGACAAAGCATTATGAGCTGAGGAAGCTTCAAAAAACACTGAGCTTGTTTTGTGTCGGTCAACTAGTGAAGTTTAAAGTCCAACAGCTTCTTGAATGAACACTAAGCCCAAGCAGATTCAAATACAACAGGTTAGTAATTAGAAGAAAGCAAAAGGAGGACAGAGACCCAAGGGCACCAGAGAGCAAGCTCTAGCTACAGTCCTGTCTGCTAGCCACAAAATGTCTGAAACGTGCTGACGAGCTGAGGAGCACGGTCTGCTAACGTCTGGGAAAGATGCTCGTGGTTGTGTCTTCACAATCAAGTTGATTTTCATACCGTAACTGGGCTGGTCGGGCTGAGAAGTCTGAGGAACCAGATCTTTATTATGACGCAGAAAGAGGATTGTGTTCCTCAGAGTAAGCGCATGATCGAAGTATCTCTGCGCTTCTCCTTCACCAGTACTCTGAACCTAAGCCAAGAGAAAATAGAATTTTTATAAAAATACCACTCTCATGCCATCTACCCTAATAATCATGTAACATATGTATAAAGATACTACAAAAACAAAACACAACAAAAATCCCAAACAAAAAAGTAATTAAACTTACCCAGGAAATACTGAAACAAATCACCTTAGCCAATTTTGCCTAAGTTCCTGTGGTAGTTTGAACATAACTGGCTCCTCACAATCTCACAGGGAGCGGCACTATTGGAGGTGTGACTTTCTGGAGTGGATATGGCCTTGTTGAAGGAAGTGTGTCACTGTGGCGGTGAGGGCTTTGAGGTTTCCTATGCTCGGGATACTGTCCAGTATCTCAGGCGACTGCCTGTTGCCTCAGCTACTTCTCCAGCACCACATCTGCCTGCATGCCACCATGCTCCCTGCCATGATGATAAAGGACTGAACCTCTGAACTGCAAACAGTCCCCTCAATTAAATATTTCCTTATAAGGGTTGCCATGGTCAGAGTGTCTCTTCACTGTGACAGAAAACCTAACTAAGACAGTTCCTCACATAGTTCATCTATGAAGGTGATGGGAAGGATGCTAAGGACAACAATTTTAACAATTAAATAAACTGCTAAACAGCACATTTATAATCTCTACATCCCCTGTATGATTCAAAGAGGGAAAAGTTCTAAAGCTAGCTCTGCTTCATCCAAAACATGTACAAGAGTAATCAAGAGATCAGAACATAAAATGTACAGTGAGGCAATAAAACAGTAACTAGCAGCACATCTGGAGGAATAAGAAATAAAGACTGAAAACATGAAACCAATTGGTAAGGATTAGTTCATATTTCTTTGCAGTAATGAATGCAAAAATCCTATAGGATAGTAAAAAAAAACTATGACATAAAGAAATTATAAAATCACTACAAATCCTATAAATAGAACATTTAATATACAAAATGCTTAACTAAATCATAAAAACCTACCAAAACTATTAGCCAGGAACGGATCTGATAACACATCATGCAAAGAACAGAGGACAGAATAAAACATTCAGTGAGAAGAAGAACCAACAAAACATGTGAGGCTGGGCTTACTAGCAGGGAGAAGAGGGTTAAATACAGCTGATGTCTTCAAGACACTAACAGGAGCCGGGCGGCGGTGGCGCACGCCTTTAATCCCAGCACTCGGGAGGCAGAGGCAGGCGGATCTCTGTGAGTTCGAGACCAGCCTGGTCTACAAGAGCTAGTTCCAGGACAGGCTCCAAAGCTACAGAGAAACCCTGTCTCGAAAAACCAAAAAAAAAAAAAAAAAAAAAAAAAAAGACACTAACAGGGACAGTGACAGTAGATACAGATATGATACTCAGGAACACTGTTCTAGATTGAAGACATCAGGAACAAAACTTAAATAAAACTGCCTCAGAGTTTACTTACCTCAGTCATACCAAATTTAAAAAAATGAAAGATTAGAAAAAAAAATAAAGATACTACACATACTAAGATATCTGCTGTGGGACAATGGTCTTATACCTGTCCCTTGTATTGTTTTGATAAAAGACTGATAGGCCAGCAGCCAGGCAGGAAGTACAGGTGGGGCAACGAGAACAGGAAAATTCTAGGAAGAAGACTCATACAGTCATCACCCAGACAAAGAGGAAGCAAGAAGAACATGCCTCACTGATAAAGGGTACCAAGCCATGAGTTAACACAGACAAGAATTATGAGTTAATATATGATGTAGGAGTTAACAAGGAGTCTGAGCTAATAGGCCAGCCAGTTTATAACTAATAGAGACCTCTGTGTACTTCTTTGAGACAACAGGCTGCAGGACGAGGCGCGACAGAAACTACTGCCAACAGATATCCACACCCATTTCTCAATATATCAAAACATATTAAGAGTTAGTCAGTCACCTTACAAATCCCAGAACTCATTCACTCCTTCACTGTGTTGAAGTCTAGTGAGCACCACAGGATAAGATGGGGTAGAGACAGGAAAAGTGGGATATTCCAGAGACCCACGACAAGGGGCAGATGAGCAGAGCTGCCACCACAGCAGCAGGAAAGTGCAGACATGCCACCCTGGTGCACTGACCTTCTCTAGCTCTATAAGGAAGCTGTCCAGAGACTCATCCGAGAGTTTGCCTACTTCAAACATGGTGACTGCATGGCTTTTCAAGTTCTGCAAAAAGAAGCACAATAGTAAAGCTCTGGTTCTTCTTCTGTATGTTAATAACATTTCTTATGCTTTCTGATTTATTTAAACTGAAAGAGACAACATGTGCAGCTGGTTCTTCCTACAACAGCAGTCCTCACTGGAAAATCCCTCTGTTCGAATGAAATCTAAGACACAGTTGGTTGCTTTCAGGAGAGCTCTGAACTTAAAGACAGCTTTAAAAAGCACTGAATTATTTTATATCTCATCTCTACTTTAAACATCATTCTACTAAAACAAGCATTTGACTTACTGGTGAAAGATTTCCCATCATTAAAAACGCAGTAAGAGTGGAGTCAAATAAGAATGCAATACGCTTTGTATATCCAGTGGACAGACTCAAACTGCTTATACTGGCTGTGTCAGCTGAAAAAAAAAAGAATACAAATCAAGTCAATGAATGCTTTGTTTAGCTTATCATCTAAAATAAGTTTTTGCTTCAGGTTTATCTGATAGCCAAATAAACTTAATTAAATATATATTTTAGTCTTAAGACATTCAAGTTTTTTTTTTTTTTTTGAGTAAATGTGGTTTATTTGGGAAACAATCCCTGACAACACAGACAGTGTTCTCAGTAGAACAGTTTGTCAATTTTCTAACTTTCTTTAGCATGTAGAGGGCTGGCAGACCACTGCACCCAAGCATCTCACAAAGTAGGTGGGTTGCCTTGGGGGTAACCTTTACCTGATCAAAAATTCTTTTCACATTAGCAGTGAGGACTTGGGCGTCACCCCAAATCTATGTAGCACAAACTGGCCTTGAATTGCAATCCTCCTGGATCCAGCTTCCCAGTACTATGATTACAGGTATGTACTAACGTCTGATAAGGGGAAATTATTTTAATTTTAAAGTCATTTAAATTTGTGTTAATGTCCTAAGTTAGTCAACTTGACACAACCAGAATCATTGGGGAAAGAGAAACCTCAACTGAGAAAACGTCTCCATTAGACTGACAAATCTGGGGGCATATTTTCTTGATTAATGACTGATGTGGCAGGTGGTTCAGGGAAGTCTAAGAAAGGTAGCTGAACATAAGCCTGAGGAGTAAACCAGTAAGCAGCATTCCTCCATGGTCTCTGCTTGAATTCCAGTCTGCAGATTTCTGCTTGAGTTCCTGTCTTCACTTGTTACAGAATATTAATTTAAGATGTGTTACATTTGTTTATGCTGTGGAACAATTGTTTTAATGATGTAAAGATGTGTTGCATTCCTTTATGTTGAATCTATTTAACTCTGTGAAGCTGTGTTTACTGTGCCTGTCTAAAACACCTGATTGATCTAAAAAAAGAGCTGAACAGCCAATAACACAACAGGAGAAAGGATAGGTGGAGCTGGCAGGCAGAGAGAATAAATAAAGGAGAAATCTGGGAAGAAAGGAGGTGCAAGAGAAAGAGAGGAGGACATCAGGGGTTGGCTACCCAGCTACACAGCAAGCCACAGAGTAAGAGAAGTAAAGAACGATATGCAGAAATAGAGAAAGGTAAAAGTCCACAGGCAAAAGATAGATAGAAAAACTTAAGTTAAGAAAAGCTTGCTAGAAACAAGCCATGCTAAGGCCAGGCATTTATACAAAAGAATAAGCCTCTGTGTGTATTTATTTGGGAGGTGGGTGACAGGTCTCCCTCCCAAAGAGTAAAGAGTAACAAAATAATCAACTACGCTGGATTCCCTTCTTGATGAATTATAAGTTATAAGTGAAAATAAACCCTTTCCCTCCTCAAATTGCTTTTAATCATGGTATTTTATCACAACAAAAGAGCAAACTAGTAACAGCTAATTTCCTTGAAAACCAGGAATTAAAATTCTTGACAATAGCCAAATCAATAAGTGTGAGTCTTGGGTAACAAGCAAAACAGGAGAAAAGATACCCCAGGTTCCTCTTCCCTCAACTTTAGAGCCTGTGTGTCTCCCTTTGGGCTTGGCCTGCACCTTTCCCTTGCACTAACGCGGCCTTCCCTAACTGGCCAGTGGACTTGCAGTCACTTGAATCCATGGCCTCTTACTGAAGATAAAGGAATTTGGGGTTTTTGTGGGGGTTCTATTTGTTGTGGGTTTTTTTCTTCTGCTTTTTATTTTTTGTTGTTTCTTTGTAGCCCCAAACACCACAACTGCTTGTTTTGGGAGCTATGCTCACCTCCTCCCCCCTTAACTTAATTTCTAGAAGGCAAGTGCCATATTCTTATTATCTTATCCCTTCAAGACTTAATAGTGTTCCCAATATCGGTAAGGACTCAGACTACACACTAAATAAGAAATCTAGCACAGAGCTATAAAGGAGACAGAGGGCTGTGTCTGGAAATATGGCAGACCTACAGATAAGCTCTAAGTTAAACTGAGTTGCTGCTAACCTGGGTCTTCTTGACTATTTGTATCAGTGTCAGTAGCCGAAGAAGCTTCTTGCACAGGACTCCTACTTTCCCCGCCATCCCATGATAAAAGCATCTTTTGTGGGTCTAAAGTGCTCCTATTAATGAAGAATACATTCACTTTTTAAAAATCACACAAATGATCTCACATGAACATAGCTACTGAAGTTGGTATTTATAACTATGAACAATCCACCGAACAGAGGCCAATACACAAGTGTGAAGCCGAGATGAGCTCTCAAATTGCTTTATAATTAGAGCTCAAGCATAGGCTTCAGGGAATCTAAGCTCTCCTAACTTACACATTTTATAAAATATCATATGTACTATTGTCCTAAACAAAGCGTTTTTGATTTTCATCAGATTATACAGAAGGTCCATCACACTGAGAAGACTGAGAGTCACCTCAATGGCATAGTGAATAAGTAAACTTCCTGCATGCAAAAATTCTTTTCAAAAGGAAACTATCATATTGAATAAATGAATTACTTTAATCTGTTCACAGATGGAACATTCTTCCATGATGAATGAAGTTGATCCAGATTTATTACTTGTCCTTTCTTATGGGCAAAACCCAATCGACAATACATTGAAACAGCATTCTGAAAGGAATATAAGGAAAATTAGCATTAAAACAAACATCAGAACATCTGTAGAGAAAAAATACACTGTAAGAGACTATGCCTCTGGTGACATGCAAGCATTTCCGTATCTTACCTGCAGAGCAGTCTGACCAGGACCGCCATCCCTAAACCCTCTTCTAATGAGGACAGAGGTGCAGTATGGCCACTGACCGGGCTGCCTCCTACTGACCACATTAATGTAAGGACTCTATTCTACCTGGTGGAAAACAGACTTAGGGCTTCTCATCTCCCTCTTTCTTTCTGCAACCATCTTTACCATGCAGATTTCCTCATGCAGCCAATAAGGATCAGTAATGTACCATGGTAAAAAAAAAAACCAACTAGCAAAATCCACCCAGTACTCCCACTATGAATAAAAGGTAAAAAAAATAACATACCTTCACCAGTGATAAGTCTATCTCAAGGACATTTGCAAGCTAGGAAACAAAACTGAAAATTACTGTTCCATTCTCAAGAATTATCTGCATATCCTTTCAAAAATGTTTTTGCCACACTTACCTCTGCAACATTAGTGTGCTCATCTATTGACACAAATATCTTATAGAGTAGAGTTTCAAAATAATCCCCTTGTACCCGATTCATTACAAAACCTTCCAGAGGAGGAACTGAAATAAATGAAACAGACTTTTCTCAGGCACTAGTTTCCATAAAACAGAAAGTGTAACTCAAATGCCTATGCAAAGAGAGAAATCATTCAGACAGAACAGAGCTTTTCTGCACTTCTTCCGCTCCATAGCAACCTTTCCAAAGTTCCCAGGCAAGGCCACACACACCATCTACACAGAGCTGTCTAAAGGGTTCACATGGAACTCTCAGAATTACTGAGGAAGGAAATACTAGACAGTGCAAGCCTGGTGAAAACAGATGGGAGCAGAAGCCTACAAAAGGCTTGTGACATCTGTGCTTTTGATGCCTCACAGGCCAAGAAAGTGAGCAGCAGAAGACTGTTGGAAAGAGTTTATATTCCTTAGAAACAGAAGTCACTTACATCTGCTCCTCCTCAGTGGCCAGAGGTCAATCCTTTCTTTAGCACACAAAGCGGCCAACCATGGTGGAATGCTCACCCACTCAAGCTATCTCTCATCTAGACGCTTTCATCTGACTTACCAGCAAGCTCTGCCTAGTTAACAGTCAAGGAGCACGCTTTTGTTCGTTCACACACTTCCCCTCTAAAATATCCTGGAGAACAGGCTGGCAAAATAGCTCACTGGGTGAAGGCACTTGGTGCCAAGCCCAACAACCCCTAAGTTTAATCACCCCCACGGCAGAAGACTGCACTGTGACCTCCACAGCATGCACCTGCGGCACGTGCACTCGCGAACATAAAATAAAATGTAAAAAAATAAAACCTCATGGGAAAGTGGGGTGCATGGGGCACTAAATTATTCCCAACAATAAACACTAAAGGTTTCTTCTTAGAAATATTTTAGCAATTTCCTATTTGACAACTTAATTCTTATCCTACAATACCACTATGTGCAAGCATTTACTGAATGAATGCTTGCTAGGTGCTAAGACCCGCCAGGTAGACATACACCATTTTGTCTTCTAGCCCTGCAAGTTGTACAGTTTTATAATCATCCCTTCCTTGGAGATACCAAGGTACTGAGAAGTTAGGAATTTCAATATATAATTTACATCTAGGATAACAGGATGAGACAACTCTTTATAGATATATAAATCCATTTCTAACATGCATTACATTAAAATAAAAAGTATGAACCAAAGCCCAACTTCTTAAACTATGGGTCAGAATCCGGGGTTGTATTTTTTTTAAGATATTGGTCATCCAAAGAGAATGGAAGCATTATTTCATATCAAGTATAAAAATATGTTCCAGACAGACTACAGATGTGACAAATTATTACGAATTTCTAGTGTGCATATATAATTTTTCGATATTATTTAAGAACTTCGTTAAAGAATTACAGAACACAGGCCCTGAAGCATAAAATACACACGTAGAGAAAAGACTAAGAGCCAAAGAACCAGGACATCTGCTGTGAGACAGCATCTTCTTTAAAAAAGACAGACAGACAGACAAGAAGTGGGGGAAAGGGAGATGATCTGGGAAGACTTAAGGGGTGAATGTGATCAAGTAAAACTGTACAAAATTCCCTGAGACTAAAACAATATTTTATTTTATTCTGGTATTTTGAGATAGGGTTTCTCTGTAGGTTTGGAGCCTATCCTAAAACTAGCTCTGTAGACCAGCTGGTCTCGAACTCACAGAGATCCACCTGCCTCTGCCTCCTGAGTGCTGGGATTAAAGGTGTGTGCCCCCACCACCCGGCTGTAAAAGTGTTCCTTTAAAGCAGAATAAATGTGTTGACACTGGAGTCTTCCACAATCACCCCTCTAATAGTGTTCATTCCTCTGTACTTGACTGTCCACCACCACAGTGCCAGATCTTTGTGGACCATCTGGAATGCCTCTTCTGAAATAGCTTGCGAATGTTTCATGCTGAATTTGATGGCTTTGCCCAACTTTACCTTTGTGGGTTATTCCAAGGAAAGGACCAGACTAGAGAGGTGGTATGCAAGCTGAGTCAAGCATCTGCCTGCACCAGCTAACTGCCAACTACTGAGTGAAGCAGAGCAGAATACGCCGCTGCAGTGAAGAAGCCGTCCAGTCAACCCTCCTCTGCTCTCTCCAATGAACTGAAAGCTACTATACAGTCCAGTGTCATGGCACACAGGAGGCAGAGGCAGGAGGATGAGTAATTTAAAGCCAGCCTCAGATACATCCAAGTACGAGGCTATGGCTTTGTTAGAACCTCAAAACAAAAAGGTGCTAATGGGAGTCAGTGTTAAAACTGTAAAGTCAATATTAAATCGTCAGCAGTTAAAACAGACTGAACGAACAAATCCACTAATACAACTTCTGAGTGAATCTCAAGTCAAATCAACTTTATCGGGTAAGAATAGGGACTAGAATAAATCTTGCACACATTTCCAACAGTGAGAAAAGTTCTACCACCACTTCTGTCTCCAAGAACTCATTTCCTTGTTACAGTCTTCAAGTTCAAACCTTACTCCACTTGATACATCACCAACTTCAAACCTCAATTAACTAAGCTAGTGTGCCACTTCCTTTTAACTGTCTCTCCAAGCTTCAACAGAATTCACAGAAGCATACGGTCTATAACGCATTACTGGGCTGAGGATGAATCTCCTAACATGCTAACTCAAATAAAGATCAAGATGTGCCCCAGCCTGAAAAACAAGAGGAAATATTTTTGGGACCAGCCCAATTACCATCTGTTTCTCCACATGGAGTCATTCTCTGGAGTCTGACCCTTCACTTTCTTTCTCACTAATATTAATCATAAACAGTGACAATAGCTGAATGACACTAGAAAACATACTGACTACAAACACCTAACTATAAGTTAGTACTTCTACAAAATTTAAAATTTTAAAAATTTTATTTGGGATTGTAGAAAATTTATTTTGAAGTTCTACTATTTTAATACTATATATATATATAAATATATATATATATAAATAATGTGAGAAATAAGATATTATAATAAAACCACAATGGGTTAAATATAAAAATAAAAATCTTCTTTAAAAAGTCTAAATATCTAAAATTACAGAATGATTTGTGTTAAACTTATTAGGTGATACATAGCATTTGACTTCAAGCAGTCATTCAAAATAGAGTACAAAATGGTAGCCCAGACTTACCAGCTATACAACTGTCATCTGATATGGGCACATCCAGATAAATAAAGCCTTTGTTATACAAACCTACAAAAACAAAAGCACCTTATTTTAGATGAGACACTATACAATAGCGTTTTTTCCTACAAGCCTGACTGCTGGTTTTCTATGTCTTAAACTGAACACTACATAAAGAAAAAGAAAATAGTATAAGAGAAAACTAACTAGATTTTCTAAATCTTGATTTCTTACATGGTTTCTGAACTACATATCTCTTACTATTCATTTGTGTAAGACTGTAATTAGTCACACCAGAAAATAAAGGACTAAGATCACATTTCAAGTAACATGACTTAGGAACAGACTCAATTTGGACTAGTGCGGTAATTGGTATAAATTATCAACTGTTTTTTTTTTTATAAAGACTTGCACTTTCTTTTTTTCTTATTTATTTCATGTGCATTGGTGTTTTGCCTGCATATAGTTGTCAGATCCTCCAAAGCAGGAGTTACAGACAGTTATGAGCTGCCATGTGGGTGATGGGAACTGAACCCAGGTCTTCTGAAAGAGCAGTCAGTGCTCTTTAACCACTAAGCCATCATCTCCTCAGCCCAATTATCAACTGTTTAAAACAAGTTTTTGCATTGACGAAGACCATGCCTACTAAGCACTTACTGTGCACTACGTTGTAATCTAGTGACCCAGCAAGCTGAGGGCCTGAGTCGATGATCTTATCAATAGCGCCTTTCTCAGGAAAAGTGCATATCTAAGAAAAAAATAATAATTTCAATTAACTTCTGTAATCACATTGGAACCCATGACTGACTACATGTATGGAATGAACCTTATTGCCATTTATCACCTTAGAATTTAAACAATAAAACTGTTGCCAACAGCTTAGATAACAAAATCACCATAAATACCAACATCTGCTAGTTAGTAGTAAATGCTCGCTGATAAACCAATGTTTATTCTTTTTCTTTAAAATGGAATCAGATACATGAATGCAAATCCTTATCAAAAGTTCACTGAGAAAAACTACCTGGACAACAATGGTGCAGTTAGGACAGATTATGACAGGCTGACAGCTCCGTTAGGAAGAGCTTCCAGTGAAGCAAAATACCTAAAGCTTCCCACTTTAAAATGCCCTCCAGAAGCGCAGAGACAAATAAATAGGAGTGAAAAGGTCACATATATCCTTCAACCACACACAGATAGATATTCCATGGTCGCTACCCTTTCTTCAATTAGCTTGGATGAACTTCTGGAAAATATCACTGCTCTTGATCTTGATACTACTACCCCATCAAGGTACCCACCCTATCTCTGTGTAATTCAACAGGGACTGGACTACCTGAGTATCTATCAACTTGGGCCCTTTCTGTCCCTATAACTGGAGTCATTTAGTTAGCAGCTTTGTGTTCACTTTCCTCATCTGCAAACTGGGGTACAAACAGTACTTTCTCCTGGGGTTGTCATGAGCCTTAAAGGAGACAAGAACATAGTTACATTAGTGTGCAGCACATGTGCACACAGTCAGAGCTCAGAGTTACCCATTTTATTGTGGCTGCTAGGTATGACATCATGTGTCCCTTTACACAAGACCACTAATTAAATAGACCATTAATTAAGAACCCAAATTACTGTATATGAAACAAATAATGCCTCCTGCACCATTAAAGAAGATTTTGCAAACTCCATCTAACCTACTAAGATCATTTTGAATTAGTTTGATTTTCTGCAGGAAAATCAAATGTTACCTTTTAAAACATTATGTAAGCCGGGCGATGGTGGCGCACGCCTTTAATCCCAGCACTCGGGAGGCAGAGGCAGGTGGATCTCTGTGAGTTCGAGACCAGCCTGGTCTACAGAGCTAGTTCCAGGACAGGCTCCAAAGCCACAGAGAAACCCTGTCTCGAAAAACCAATAAAATAAAATAAAATAAAATAAAATAAAATAAAATAAAATAAAACAAAACATTATGTAATTAAAAATTATAAAAGTAAGTTTAAAAATAAATATTCTGGTTTTAATCTTTTCTTTTTCCTCTGTTTTTAGTCTATAAGGATCTCTACCTTGATGTCATCTTCTGTGATATAGCCAGCCTGCACCACCCACCATGCCTCGATGGCTATTTCCACTGGCTTTATTGGCAGAAGATCGCGGGCAGTTTTCCTTCTGAAAAATTTCTGCAATAGTACAATATTTAGGTATTTACAACCAATCCAAATTACCACTTTTTTCTACTATCATAAGACATTATAACAGGCTAAATCTTTTCAAATTTTCATGTTTAAATTGCTAACTCATCTATATACTGTAGAATCAATCTTAATTTATTTTAAAATAGTCACTTAAACCTAGACTTCAATCCAAAAACAAATAAAATGAAACCCCAGAGGCTAAAACTGCATTTGAAAATGAGAACTTATTTTACCCATTAAATGAATCCTGGAGCTAAAATGGACAAATAAAAACACAAGCAAAGAGACATTAACTTCTAAAAATAAATGTAACATGTTATAACTCACTAGCTGCTTAAGCTACAACCTGGTGAACACTGAAAATCTGTGCACTGCTCCTATGAGATGCACGCTAACTGGTTCAAGTTAGAGTCTGTTAATTCTACCACTCTAAACCAAACTCTGGGTATCTAGTTCTGACAAGGAAGCTGTAAGAACAGAGGGGATGACCTACCTTTGAAGATCTACACTGGTTCATCAGGTCAATATACTGGTTTCTTCCTATGCCAAGAAGCCGCAGACCTGAAAGTAAGTCTTTCCTTTAATACACCTTGAAATGTGAGTATACACTCAATGACACTAGGAAAACTTCCCTGTTTATAGTCTTTTAATAGCTGACTGGCATGATCCATCAATATCAAAAAGAATTCATCACACAATACAGATGAAACCTCAATTTGGGAGAGGTGAATCCAAGTTGTCATGTTTGACAATGCTAACGAGGACATGTTGAAAAGCAGAAGTCCTCCCAGTTTTAAGAAGTAAAATTATGCTTTTCTGCAGAAGTTTCTTGCGTACAGAACTACATCACGTGTCACATATAAATTTCACTAAGATAAGCATAGTGAAAGACAGCAGAGCATGTCTGTGGAACTCTACGAGCTACTGTAAGATTCCTGTGAGCAGGCTGTCCTCCTTCCATCAGCTATAGAATAGCAAGAATTTCATTCTCTAGAATAAAGGTTAGTGTGGAGCCTATTCTATCTTGACTAATGGTCAGAGAGTTGGAACTCACTTCAAGGTTATTGTCTGTTTCTACCTCAAACAAAGGTTCCACCTTGACTGAGACCAGAAAGTTCTGCTCTCTCAAGGTTGTTGTCAACAGGTGTGGCTAATATCCAGACCTGGTATTTCAGGTATTAAGAAGTAGATCTGTTTCTACCTCAAACAAAAGACTAAGGATCCAACTAAGTCTCTACTCCCTTAGGGAGATGACTAGGGAATCCCACCCAGGGAGTGGTTTGCCTACAATTCTGTTTTGGTCTAGGGTGTGAGCATTAGTCTCATTCTGGCAATAAAATGTTTCACTGAGAATGTATTCCTTCAACTGGTCTGTTCATTTCCTTGTATCATATTAACAAAGTTTTTATCTTACTCCTACCTTTTGGGGGTCAGGGTATTTTAAGCAAATGGAAATTAAACACCAGTGATTTCAGTATTCACTGGAGCTCCCTCCCGGTGCCGTCCTATGTTTCTGTTTTATTACTTTCACTCGCTTCTTCATTCTCTGTACTTATTATTCCAACCCTCATGCCCCAACCCTCGTAAGAGGTGCACTTGTCGAAGCTGGTCTCTGACAGGTTAGTCCTAACTTTGACTCCAAACTATTCTTCCCATTGATATTGGGCTAAATATCACATCTGATTTTTTTTTTTTTTTTTTTTTTTGAGACCAGGTTTCTCTGTAGCTTTGGAGCCCGCCCAGGAACTCACTGTCGACCAGGCTGACCTTGAACTCACAGAGATCCACCTGCCTCTGCCTCCTGAGTGCTGGGATTAAAGGCGTGCGCCACCACCACCTGGCACCTGCATCTGATTTATATTGTGCAATAAAGTTCTCATTAATAATGATGCTCTCAACCTTTATTCGGGTCAGAAGCACAAAATCCTAATAGACAGCATACATCCACAAAGTCATAATCTAAATGTCACTCCTTAACAAGTGGTACTCACAGTCAGCAGCAGTGAAATTAGGCAACGAATCATAACTTTTCTCACTGTTCATAATGTCCTTTGAAAAAGAAAAAATATAAAATATGAAAGGTAACTTTTTTACAATTTAAAGGAAAAAAAAAAGAAAGGTAACTTTCCTAGATAAAAGAATATATATTGCTACAGCCGAACAGAACGACAACTATTATAACAGGAAACAGTTGAGTCACAGCTGACACCCTAAAACACGCATGCACCACTGTGGTACTAAGCCTGTGGCCTCAACACAGTAAATGAAGGGTGTACTTTTCAGTCTAGGTTTCTTAGAGTATTCTCTGAGTCCCAGACAGCTGCCCTGTAGTCTCTATCAGAGCTCAGGGTTCCAGTTTTTCCACACTTCATATCTGATCCTACATTCCTACCTTGAGAGAAGGCCAACAGTGTGTCAACTCTATCAACATGTATCCAAAATACACATTTCCAACCAAGATTCAAAGTTACCTCCAAGTCTTTGCTCCTATCTCAATTAGTATCAAGTTAAACTTAGTATCTGGCTTTTTTTAAACTCCAATCTTCTCCAACAACACCCAACTATTGGTTGTTGATAAGACCCATTTTCAACCCAGTTCTTGACAATTAAGAACAAAGCCCAGAGAACAGTGAGCAGGTGAATGTAACTGAGACGAAAGCTGGTAAATGTGAAGGATTCTATCTGCTCTACCCCGAACCTGGTGGAAAGTGGAAATAAGAATCAAAGAGACAGGGAAGGAACTCATCAGCTACTATTTCATTACACTCCATACTACTTCACCATGCTACAGGGACCATCACAACGCCAATCGAGAACCTGAGACCAGACTGTACGGAGGACCAGCGTATAGACCTAATGAAGGGAGCTCAAGTCAAGGGCACCAGGCACTCACACGAGGGCACTAGCCTCCTCGCTACTGCAGGTGCTTAGCGTGTCTGAGTATATGCTTTTCTCTGCTCTTCCAGTGTCCAGAGAGCCCAAAAGCAGCACTCAAATATAAACAGTCAATAAATACTGCAGATATATGTCCATCTTTATAGAAAGTTCACTTTTTAAAAAAAGTGTTATTCAACAAGAACCAAGTACAAACGAGCTAAAAGTTAATAACAGACTAACGCCAGGACAGTGGAAACAACTCTCCTTCCTGACATGTATTATGTCTATAAAGCTGGGTCTGCACTGTCACTTTTTTAGACAAGGTGGACAGTTAAATACTATTTCCCTGATCTTACTGGCCAAGTCTGCAACCCATATTTTCAATCTTATAGATTACAAGCAATAAGTGTACCAACTGCTGGTGTAAATAGCTAATTAGTGGCATAGCTGCACCAAGGGTGAACACCTTCAGAAACATAGAACACAAGCAGCCTCCCTTCCAACACAAACATCAACAATGGCAACCCTGTGTACATGTGTGCCTCAGCCACCTTGTGACTAGCCATCCTTGATACACGCTAACTGGACAGGCAACATCCATGGTAGCTGAGAACGGGGAAGCTGCCAGTCTACTGTAAGGTGTCCCCAACCTGGAGTCCCACCCCACTGTTAACTGTCACTCACACTAGAAACTAACCTCCATGATCCCAGTGTAGTATGCAAACGGTGTTATCCTCAGGCCCTTCACCATGATGTCGGATAAGTGGTAAGGGTACAGCATGAGGTGCTCGCGGCTGTACTTCAGCAGCTCTTCATAGTATTTGCGTTCATCTTTCTTGACATGTTTAACTGCAAGGAAAGGAAAATGTCCAGTTTTCTCAGGTTTCTTACTGTTTCACTATAAATATAGTGGGAAACACAACTTTTTAACTTTTGAAACAGTATACAAACTAGACAAGAATAAACTGCTCTAATAAAACAACAATTTTATCACAAAAAAAAAATAGTCTTCATAGTACATGTAAGTAAAATATAAAAACATGTAAGTAGAGAAAAGAATTCTTACCAAATCAAGAAACAAGCACAGAATCAAACATAAGCTGTACGCCTCATACCCTTGAGCTTATCACTTCATGGGATAGTCAGACCACACACTAGCTTTCAATAAAGTCCGTTTTTAAAAAGCATTTTCTTTTTTGTTTGTTTGTTTTGTTTTTGTTTTGTGTTAGGGATTGAAACCAGGGCATATATCCACCATTACTGAGCTGTAACAAAACTAGCTTTGAATTCACTCTATAGGCCAGGTAACCATCAACTTGCAATTCTCCCATGTCAGCCTCCAAAGGAGCTGAAATTACAGGCCCATGCCAACAGGTTCCCTTATTTATCTGTACACGCATACATGTAAGGTTGTGTGTGTGTGTGTGTGTGTGTGTGTGTGTGTGTGTGTGTGTGTGTAGGCCAGAGGTCAGCCCCATGTATTATTCCTCAGCAATATTAACCGTGTTCATCTTTAAAATGCATTTGTGCGCACACACACAAATGGAGTCAAAGCATAACTCGAGGGAGCAACTTCTCCTAGTGGTGTGGGACAATGGTCTGTACCCTATCAATTATACTTTAAATAAACGCTGGTTGGTCTGAAGCCAGGCAGGAAGTATAGGCAAGGTGACCAGGTAGGAAGTAGAGACAGGGCAACGAGAATTCTGGGAAGAAGGAAGTCCTAGTCTGCGGTCGTGACCCAGCCACAGAAGAAGCAAGATGTGACTGCTTTGCCATATGAGGTACCGAGCCACATGGCTAGCATAGACAAGAATAATGGGCTAATAAAATTAAGAGTTAATAAGAAGTCTGAGCTACTAGGTCAATCAGTTTATAACTAATGTAAACCTCTGTATGATTTCTTTGGGATTTACTGACTGCAGGAACCGGGCAGGACAGAAAACTCAGACAACATCCTAGGAATCGAATTCTGATGGTGAGGCTCAGCAACAGCTGTCTTTCCCAACAGAGCAATGAATCTATCCTGTAGGCCCTTTCCTAGCAGGATTTCTCAATGGGACCTTAGGCTAGGCAAGCTGTTCAGAGGGTCACCAGATCTGTCTGTCTCTGCCTCCTCAGGGCAAAAAGTTGAAGCATGCTACCACCTCTACACTGAACTCAGGTACTCAGGTGGTTAAATCCTTTACCAAACTAAACTATCTCCCTTGTCCCTCCCTGTGTTCTGTTTTTCAAATGTAGAAAGCCCTCTGACTTCAACAGAGTATGTCTATATAGTAACACTCTGGAGTATTATGCTTAAAATAAAATACATACTATCATGACAGAAAATAACCGAACTAATTTGACAAAAAATAAATAAGCTCGCTGGGCGGTGGTGGCACATGCCTTTAATTCCAGCATCAGGAGGCAGAGGCAGATGGATCTCTGTGAGTTCAAGGCCAACCTGGTCTATAAGAGCTGGTTCCAGGACAGGCACCAAAGCTACACAGAGAAACTCAAAACCCTGTCTAGAAAAACCTAAATCAATCAATAAGCTCTTTAAATGGAGAAAGACAAACAAACAAAAACCCTACAGCACTAACTATACTTAAGCCTTGTTCCAGTCACAGAGTTTTCATTAAAGTTACAGGACTCAGGAAAGTTCTGGTGACAAAACAAAACTGAGTCTGAAAATGGCCAAGAGCCAGTGTCTTTTTCCTCCTTTGGCATTCTCTCACTCAGATAGAAAAGACAGTGGATCAAGACTAAGATATTATAGAGAAAACAGACCTATAAACAGCAATCTAAAAATGGATTTTGATCACAATTAGAAAACTCCACAATATGAGTTGTTATTATGTGGAATCAGTACAAATGTTCTTAAAGCCGTACAGTACACACAGAAAACCAAAATGACAGAACAGCAGCGGTCATCTCCACCCGGCACCAGAACATCTCCACTTACCTAGGTTATTTCTGTAGCGCAACTGGTTGCGGATGCTGTATAAGACAACCTGCTTTTCATATTCTCGCTGTGAGTTTCCAAGACTCTAGAAGGAATTACACATGGCTATTAAGCAGTTTCCAGATGAACAACAGTACTCCGTCTGCCATAAAATTACACATAAACAAAAAACATGACCCCTATTTTACCCTGGCATTTCTAATGGCCAGAGCTGAATAAGGAATACTTTCTTAAGTTTTATTATGTTAACTTTACTACTATGATATTAAAACAAAATCCCACATGTTCTTTGTAGTGTTCCTTTTTAGAATGATTTACTTAAATTACTCAAAATAGTTACATAAAATAAAAAAGCAGTATAAGAATACAACTACACTGGTTAGCAAGGCTGTTAACAAAGATTTCCTTCCAGAATATCCCAGACTGAAGTGGGACGGAAAGATGGATAGATGGACCGATGAGTGGATGGTAGGGGCTTCTCACACCTACACCTATGTGAATTTAAGAATATAACTAAGGAAGAACAGATTGACATCGCAGTCATTTTGAAATGAACCGTGATTACCAGAGATAAAGATTTCTACAGAATGTCCATTGCGAATGTGCTAAAACTGCGTCTGTAAATGCTCTTCCCTTACTCCTGCTCCAGAAAGCATCTGGGCCGTCCTGCCATTCTCGCACACAGCTCCTCACAGCACTGACGCTCCAACCCTAAGAATACCAAAACCCAGACACGATCCAGTCCTTACATCAAATGGCGTCTGCACACACCACATTTTCCTGCATAGTTTTAACCATTTTGAGATTACTTCTAACATCTATTAACAAGCTGACTGACTCTATTGGCTATGGAGTAATAGTAAGAAATAAGTCTGTACACATTTGGGATAAACCATCTCTTTTGATGTCAGTGGTCATTGAATCAGCAATATATATCCTACAGATAGAAACACAGAACTGCACAGTAATAAACAAAATACTTTCTAGCTGTGCCCACAGTGTTTTAAGTTCAAAGTTGAAACTATGAAAGCAAAGACTAAACATGCTTAATCATAGTTAACATTACATTCATGTGTGGCCATAAAGTTAATTTAGTATCTGACTGCTCTCTCACTTCTAATTACTGGGTACAGTTCTTTTCCTAGCACACTATAAACCTAAACTAGACCTCTTTAATGATAAAGTGATTAGAGGATTCAGCTGGTTATTTTTTATAGGTTCTTAAAAGCCAAAGTAAATGTCCATACACCTACATTTTGCAATCAGATAAAAAAAAAAATAAAACCTCTAACTTTAATAAACTGTTCCATAATTGGTGAGGCTGCAGTGACATGATGTGAAAATTGCATTAGTCTATCACAGCTGGAGGGGCTCCAGCTATTTCCACCTGTAACACCCCAAGTGTTGAAGGAAAGTACACTGTGGAGAGACTACCCCATCACCCTGTACACAGAAGCAAGGCTGTCGTACTGAAGCTCACTTAGGGTTCAGAAGGATCTGCCAAGGTTCCTGCAGCTCTGATGCCAGGTCAAAACCTCTTCAGGAGACACCACACACGCTTGCTGTACACAAGCGTGACATCCCGCTACAATCACAGCAAGTTCCAAACTGTGAAGCTTTGATATTCTGGTTCAAAGACAGTCTTAAGTCTTTAAACTCATTTTTTTAAGTTTTTAAACTCATTCCCTAGAACTGGGACTCAAACCACAACAATCATAAAACCATTACCACTACTATTCCATACTTTCCAAAACCACATCTGCTGCCCATCACCAAGTGGAAACAGAAATCAATGGAACTGAGAGAAACGGCGGCCAGCGACAGTGCCTCCCTTACAGGTGGCACATCCGTTCTGAAGACTTTCAGCCACCTGTCGTGTTTTGTACTCATTCATCAGTCCATTTACTGGCTGGCCTGGCTAAAACTAGTACACTCTGTGGGGAGGCAGGCTCCTTGGCTGCTGCAAACTCTCTGTACCCCAAAGCAGGCATAACATCTAGGAGGTGCTCAATAAATACCCGTTAAACAGCTGAGCAAAACTGCTAGTCAACGTAAACGTTAGACTTCAAAAGTCTCAGGTCATGCTCCCGTCGACACATTCCTTATAAAGCCGGTCTGTCTAAAGGACAAAGTCCACCAACACAAAGCACACATACCCTTCCAAATCAGATCCTGACTGCCCCTGGCAGCCTTACCCGCTACCACCCTCACACATTCAACAAACGCCTCCCGATGCATCAACACACACACACACACACACACACACACACACACACACACCCCTCCAAACTTTGATGACTCGCTACTTGGTGGAGACCTGTTCTTCCCTCTCTCTGGGAGAGGGGGGTCTTCGTTCCTTATCTTGCACGGGCCAATTTAAACGCTTCCGGTTACGCATCCAACTATAGAAGGGCACCCTAACTCCCACTCACGCTACAGAGGAGTTTGAACTGTCACCCTGCGTTAAAAGCACCGTTCCCATCTTTCTTCCGCCACCCTTACAATTTTGGAGCCCAGGGGCTTTTTCTGAGATCTCAGAAGCGCAGGTCCCTTCCTGGGTTATAAAGTCTGCGAGCCGAGGTAACCGGGAGAGTCCGGAGGGGACATCACTCAAGCCTTCCTGACGACCGAGCACTCCGAGCCCCGGTTTTCCCGAGCCCCGGACGGTCCTCAGGGCAGGAGACAGCGGGGCGGGGCGGGGCCGAGCCGTACCTGTCTCACGTTAGCTGGCAACTTGCTCCAGGGGTAGTTGTGTCGGATGTGGAACTCAACGTCGATGTTCATGATGCCGGAGCCCAGGCCAGCGGTGGCCGCGGCTCTCACGCCGCCTCCCGTCCGCACGCACCCGGCCCGTCCACGGAGACCGTACGCCTAGGCTGTGCGAGCCCGGCGCCGCCCCATGGCCAGGCCTCCACAGCTCCGCGCGGCGCCGGCCACGGGGCACGGTGGCGGCGACTACGACCCGCAGCTAAGCGACTCTAAGTTTCTTCCTAGTTTCGGTCTGCCGGAAATGGCTTTGCGCCGACGTCACTTCCTCTCGCAAGCGCGATGCCGAGGGGCGGAGCTCCGGGTGGGCCTGTCCCGCCCCCTGCAAGTGGTTGAGCCGGGCGTGGAAGGCGGGGTTCAGAGACCCCGGGAGTGTCCGCCGGCTGCTCCTGCTCCGGTTCGGGAACGAGCAGAGCCGCGGCGATCGCTGAGCTTCTGTGACTCGGTTTCCCAAATGTGCGTTCCAGGTGGCTCTGGATAGGCGGCTGAAGGTACTGCTGTCGGTTGTCCGAGCAGCAGGGCTGCTGGGGGAAGACTACTTTTGCCACCCCGCCGAGCAGGACAGGGTCACCGGGAGCACCGAGTGTGACAGGGCGCTTACCCATTGGGCGAGCGTCGCCAGCGGCGTCATCCCTTCCAAGCATTGGCTGTATCCTGGGGATGGCATTGGCTGTATCCTGGGGATGGAGAACGTTGGAGTCCTTCCAAGATCCAAATTCTTAAGATGTGGGGATGTGGAGAGTAGAAATTTTAGCTAGCTTCGATCGCTTTTTAAAAAGGCGGAACTCAAGCAGGGCGGTGGTGGCGTACGCCTTTAATCCCAGCACTCGGGAGGCAGAGGCAGGCGGATCTCTGTGAGTTCGAGACCAGCCTGGTCTACAAGAGCTAGTTCCAGGACAGGCTCCAAAGCTACAGAGAAACCCTGTCTCGAAAAACCAAAAAAAAAAAAAAAAAAAGGCGGAACTCGGGTGTTATTGTTATCGCTTCAGCTCTCCTTAAATCTTTGGGGATGGTTTCTTCCAGAGCATATGGTACTTCCTAAGCAAGCGCATTGATGGTCCTGCCAACAAGAAGACCCAAGTTCAATGTTTTTATTTTAAAGCAATGTTTTTAGGTCATGTTTCGTTATACACTACAGCTACGAACTGAGAACATTTAAGACACCTAATCCATACCTCAACAGCTGGCAGGTCTGAGGCATAGTAATTAATTGAAACTTGGGGTACACACTGCTCTTACGTGGGCGCATTGGTCTCTGGTTATACGATTGTAGTAGCTTCATGACCTGTTGTGACCCTCCTCAGCATAACTAAAATTTACTGAACTCTTTCAACGGGTCAGTATACAAAAGTACAGCCTGCCTGCAGGGTATCAATTCCTTAACCTTGCAATAGACGGCCATCTCTCAGGATGCCGTGAAAGATTGCCGCAGCTACTAGCCCTATTAGAAGAATATAGTGCGGGCTGGCAGGTTACACGCCTAGTTCACAAGATTGCTGTGTGTAACAGAGCCCAAGGGGGTTTGATATTATTTTATATAAAAGAGTGTTTTGTCTGCATGTATGTATGTGCTCCACCTGTGTGCCTTTACCTTCAGAAGCCAGAAGAGGACAGAGATATCAGTTTCCCCTAGATCTGGGTTGCAGACAGAGGTGAGCCTCCACCTGGGTGCTGTGAGCTAAACCGAAGTCCTTCACAAAAGTAGCAGGTGATCTTAGCCACTGAGCCCTCTCTCCAGGCCCAGTCCAAGGCTGTTTAGTAGAACCACCCTTGAATTTCCCAGGGACAGCCTTCCCAGAAGTATTCCTCCTCCTACTCTAGCTTAGGAAGTTCACTTAGAGTCAGTGACATAAATTCCCCTCTACATCTTTAAGGATTCTACGTGTGGACCAAACAGTGTTCTTCAAAATCTATGTATCTAGTACAGTGTAAGTAACAAGAACATTAAAGACATCTTTGTCTTCAAATCCCTACAAATCTTTATTTCAGCTGCTGGTGCCAGTTAAGCTAGCGTGAACTTATGAAGTTCATTTTTGTTTGTCAAGTTATATTAAATCTAGCTGGGACTCAGCAGAAGCTGGTTATGGTGAACGAATGCCTGCTAAATCAGTAAGGTACAGACCCACAAAAAGCAGAAGGAGGAAATAATAGTAGGTCGAAGCTGTGTGGACAGGAAGGAGACAAACAGCAATTCCATCAGAGTCGGAACTGGCAGCAGTGCAACTGGTGAACACACAAGATGCTAGTGGAAGGACTGGACTTGCTCCGTTTCCCTCATGGGGACTGGGAAACTAAGCTATTCTGGTTGTTCTTAAACTAACCCACAAGGTCCAGTGACTGCTATGTGGGAACTCCAGGAACAAGACAGCTCCCTAGGCATCAGGAAGGAGGGAAGGGAAAAAAAAAAAAACAGCTGCTAATTGGGTTCCATGAACAGCACTGGTGACTTCATTTGTCCTTTTTGGAAAACAAAAATATCCATTCCTTTAAGTTTTTTTTGTTTTGTTTTGTTTTTTTAATTGGTTTTTCGAGACAGGGTTTCTCAGTAGCTATGGGGCCAGTCCTGGAACTCTGCGTCGGCCTCCCGAGTGCTGGGATTAAATGTATGCACCACCACCACCTGGTTTTTTAAGTTCTTGACTGGGGCCTCTGCCTCCTCACTTGGCCTCTGCCTTTCAAATTTTAAAGAGATTGAAACTCTGTGAGTGTTGTCGCCAGAGCCCTTTCACAAGGACACCCTCTAAGTAAACAATAGATTCAGACACGCAATCGAGTAAAATTCCTTCTCAGCCCGCTAGATAAGATCTGATTAAGGAAAATTACCCAGTTGGTTTGTGCAACCTGAGATTGTTTTTAAAAAGTAATGGCACAAGCCTGAGGCAGGAGGATCTCTGTGAGTTCAAGGCCAGCCTGGTCTACTGTGCTAGTTTCAAGACAGCCAGGACTGTTACACAGAAAAACTCTACAAACAACAAAAAAGTAAATAAATAGTGATAGGCCTCAAGAGGTTCAGGCTGGCCTTGAACTCACCGTAACTAAGGTCTTTGGATTTCTGCCTCGCCTGCTTTTACCTCCCTAGCATTGGGATTATAGGTTTGTGACTCCATACCTGGTCTGGTAGTCCACTCCTTAGAAAGACTATCAAATTATGGTATTCCCAAAATTTCGAGAGAAATAGTGAGACACGGTAAATTTTAACCAAGGAGCTGTTGGAGAGCTGGACTCACAGAGGTCAGGTTAACACGCCCCATGGAGGGAAGAATGATGGCTCCTGAGGATGCCCACATCTAGAACCTAGAAGTGTTTGTGACAATGTGATTAAATTAAGATACGCTTAAGATGGGAAGATTGTCTGGGGCTGGCTAAATGGGCATAGGGTAACCGCAGAGCTCTTAACTAGGGAAGCAGAGAGTCTGGGTTCAAGAAGGGATGGAAGCGAAGTCGTGATTTGGAATCACAGCCAAGGCTGTGGAAAGCTACTGGGAGCCGAAAAAGGAAATGAATTCTCCCCTAAACCTCAAGAAACACCCCTGCCAAGACATCTGAGTTCCCAGTCTCCTAGACTTGGAATTAAGATAAATTCTTAATTCCAAGCTTTTAGTGTGGGGATTTGTTAGGAGAGCAATAAGACATTACTATAATCTCCCAATAGAATCTTGTTAGCTGCGTTCCTCGGCCTCCAATCTGCCAAGGTGCTCTTAGGTTTGCTAAACCCTAACAATACTCCCATACCCAAACAAGTGATGTGTACAGTTTTATAATCACAGTCTTCCAGTTCCATATGCAAATGCCCTCTGGAGGAATCATCCTTTCTTCGCATTAATATTTGAGGAACAGATGAGTTATATCCTTTTCAGAGAATATTTTGATAGAAAAAGAACTACTCGGGGATTAAATGGGGATCAAGAAATAGTTTCTAAAATGAAAAGAAGGAAGCCGCTGTATGTATTTTAAATCTCACATCTTTCCTGGGCCTACCGTCTGTTAGAACAGAAGCCTCCCGAAGTCAGGGGCTTTAGTCTGCTTCAAGTTCAAGCTTACATTAGCTGATATTAGGCACTCAATAAACACTGAAGGAATGGGCACATGGAGCAAAATACTAATTAAAATCAGATTAGAGGACTCTCTTGAAAAGTCCTCAGCATTTCCCACACCAGCCAGTGGCACTGAACAAAGGCTAACCTTTTAAGACATGTGGACCAGAAACACCCCTCAACCCCCACCACCCCGTGGTTCCTACTACCCTCTGCTATGGTGGCTGTTCATGGTGGAAATCATCTACACTCTGTGCTGAAGTGAAGAAATGCTTCTGAACCTTTATCTGTATTTAAAAGAGAAGACAGTGTCAACTAGACAGGACATCCCAGCCATCCTCTCCTGCCTCCCCTACATACCCTCTTTGGAAATATTAATACAGCTGCGACCCCCTTTACCGGTCCCACTGTTTATTTCCTTTGGGGTCTGGAGCATGGAGTGCCCATCTCTGTGATGCTCGTTCCCATTTCTTTACCTGGAAAACTGCATAGTGGCACCAAATGAAATTCTAAAGAAACCAAATACAACATTGGAGAAGGTAGAGAAGGCAGAGTAATGTTTCCTTTGCATTTTGAAGTTTCTGTGAATAGCGGGGTGTTGTGGGTCACTTCTGTAATCCTAGCACTCCAGGGGCTGAGACAGAATGATTGCTGAAAATTCTAGGCCAGCTTGAACTACATCGTGAGTTCAAGGCTCACCTGGGCTAACAACAAGACCCTGTCTCCAAAGAAACAAGCAAAGGGGTTTCTGGGCTATTTCCTTTTGCAAATAATGGTCACAGCTAAGGAGATATAATTTATTTTAGGGAGAAGCGGGTAGGTGCTCTGCCATTACAGCCTTTTTAAGAAGTCCATACTTCATATCTATGTATAATCAGGGAATGTTCTATTTCTGCCATCTGGAGTCAGTTTATGTTCCAAATATTCTCAATCTGACGTGAAAAGGGAGGCTCAGGGCTCATGTGCCAAACCAAAAGGCTTCCTCCCCAAAGCAGGACAATTGCAGTAGTGAAGGTGGCCACCAGGGGCTGATCTCATACAGCGTTTCTACATTTAAAACCCCTGACTTCTGCTTTCATCTGTCACATTCTGATAGGCCTGGCAGTCCTGAAACTCCTCCTCTAATTCATCTTCAGTAATCATTAGCACCAAATACTGTTGACTGTCTTCAAAATCATGTCACCTGGGCTCCCTGGGGGGTGATCCAGCTGAAGTCAGTCTGGTCTCAAGATCGCCATGCATGCCTTTAAGTAGCTCCCGTCCACAGGACAAGCTAGCCAGCTATAAAGCTCACGTTATTCTTAGCTGAACATGTTTTCATAGTATCCACGATGAAAAGTGAAGTCACATTGAGAATGAATGGATATTCTGTGATGATTTTGGCTTTTTGTGTATGTGCGTTTTAATGTTGCTTTGGTTTTGGGTCCTGGGTTAGCTTTGAACTTGCAGCAATCCTTCTGCTCTGTCTTTCGAGGGCTGGGGTCATGGTGTGAGCCCTCATACCTGCTTGGGAAAATGGAGACAAAAGAGATGAGGTGTTGGAAGCAGTGACAGTGGCGTAGTATTGGGGAAGCTCCCCTATTCTGTCACCATCCCTTCAGCAAATTAACTCATTTAAATAAGTAGATAATGTCAGGGGCATAAAACACAGAATTTTTAAATGTTCATACTATTTTTAAATACAGAGGTAGTCCTAATAACACTGGAAGCACTTGGGAAATTTGTTTTGTTTTTCTTTTTTTTTTTTTTTTTTTTTTTTTTTGGTTTTTCGAGACAGGGTTTCTCTGCAGCTTTAGAGCCTGTCCTGGAACTAGCTCTTGTAGACCAGGCTGGTCTCGAACTCACAGAGATCCGCCTGCCTCTGCCTCCCGAGTGCTGGGATTAAAGGCTTGCGCCACCACCGCCCGGCCTTGTTTTGTTTTTCATTACCAGCGTTCAGACCTCACACCAGATCAACCAGACTTCAAACCAGAAGGCAGCTGTCAGAATCCCCGAGGTTGGAAGCCAGGAGCTGCATGTTTATAAAGTAGCCCCGGGATTTCTGGTGCTCAGGAAGGGTTGGCAACCACTCGTAAACATCTTTGAGCCTTTGTTACATGAATTTGTAAAATGAGGAGAGACTGGACAAAAATTAATAAGATCCAATTCTAATTCTCTAAGTCAGTAATTCTATTGATCAGATATAATAATCAAATCTGTCATATAATGCGCAATAAGAAATTAATATCCTCAACGCAACTCATTGTTCAGCATCCTGTGGAGAGCAAGGAAATACTTTTCCATCCTTTGATAGCAATCAGGAGAGACATAAGTCGTAAGTGTACACTTTTGAGCCAATATGGAAGCCACCTGAGTTTGTTTTATTTACACACTGGTCCGTTTTGTTTTGTTTTGTTTGCCTTATTTGGATGTTCTGCCGCAGTGGCTTAGGGCTTGGTGGAAATATATTTTGTTTCCTTCTACTTTATGTCACTCAAAGTTTATCTTTATCACTAAAGTCGCCTTTAGCAACAGGTGAATCTCCACGAAGTGCAAGCTTGTCTACTAATGTGAGCTGCGATCAGAGATCAAGTTCACGCAGAGCAGGATGGGCCTGTGATCTTGCTAAAGGAGATGTGGAGGACGGAAAGGGAACGCTATGGCTGTGATGACGGACTCTGGGAAAATGGCAGTGGCTGCTTCTTGTATGGAAACATCTGCTCCCCACTTCACAGAAATGTGAAACTCTCTTTCCTGTAGGTTCAATTAGTGACTATGTCTTTTAAGGAATTATACAACCATAATAGACAATAATTTTTGTTCTTTTCTTTTTCTCTTTTTTTCTATTATAGGAAGTCTTTTGAATCACATACCTAGTAAAAATACGCTCAGGGGAGCAAAACTATCAGCTAAAAAAATAATTTAAAAGTCCAGAGATACTTATATTGCCTTTGAAAAAAATGAATTGTTATAAAGACATCCAAGGTTAACTTTTGAACATGAAATAGAGTTTTTGAGTCTAGGCCAGTCAGTCATGTTGAAAGTTGGGCTTGGCTAGCAGGGGGCTTTCAGAATTCATTTAGCTCCCCTGTCAGATCTTGAGAGGAAGCAGGGACAAGCATGAAGCCTTCAGGGCTTCCCAAAACTTCCCAGCAGAAGTCACTACCCCAAAGAGATGACAGCATTTCAACAGAAGGGGCCAAATCCAGTCTTTCCATTAGTAGGGTTAAGTCATACACAAACACACACATGCTCATGTACACCCACTCAGCCCACTGCCCTGTGGGGTGAGGGCACAAGGAGAGTTATGTCAGCCCCAGTGAAGCAGCAGCAAACATTCTTGTGTGTGGAAATAGTCACATGTGGCCGTCGTCAAATCCCAAATAATGGCCTGGTTTGATCTGAACGAAGCCTGTTTTCTGCACAGGAGATAAAGGGTGAGATTGAACCAAAATGGCAGTCCTATTGCTATCTGTGTTCTGAGACATCAGTACCGTGAGGCAAGACCTCAGGAACATCAGGGCCTGCCAGAGTTGAACAAGGAAGGTTTGCATGGATACATGGAAGAAAGACTAACTCAGAGGACCCCCCAAGTGTGATTTCTAAATGAGAGGATTTCACATTTCTAAATCTAAAGAGTTCATGTGGCTCCTTCAGGCAGATAATTCTGACCCATCCTGGGAAGAGGCTAAGGATCAAGGCCATTTCATGGACACCATCAGTGAGATTGATGTGAAATATGTGATTAATTTCCAAGTGTAAGAGAAGCACATTTATTATATTTAGGGATAAAAAGGGAAATATCTCATTCCACAAACAGGGGAAGTAAATAAAAAGCTCTTATATCAGAATTCTGTGTGAACCCCAAGCTTCACAGAGCAGTAATAGAGTATTAACAACTGATTCTTCTCTGCTAGCAAATACTAACTTGAGTCTAGAAATGAAACTCAGCTAAGAAGCATCAACTTAATTAATATAGTTTTTCAGCCAATGTGGTCCAAGTAGTTTGAATATGCCAAGCACTATGTTATGAATTTAGGTAGGTCACAGAGCTGAGCAAGACAGGATGCTACTTTCTTTTTTAATATTTATTTATTTATTATGTATACAATATTCTGTCTGTGTGTATGTCTATAGGCCAGAAGAGGGCACCAGACCTCATTACAGATGGTTGTGAGCCACCATGTGGTTGCCGGGAATTGAACTCAGGACCTTTGGAAGAGCAGTCAATGCTCTTAACCTCTGAGCCATCTCTCCAGCCCCCATGATGCTACTTTCAACTAAGGAACAACCTAGTAGGGTTGAGAATCTGGGTGCACAATTTAATATACTGTAAAGTATAATGTAGGAGTGAGTCTAAGCCACTAGAGCAAGGAAATAAATCTCATTAAAGACTTAGAGAAATCCTTTTCTGATAAATATCAATGCTGGGATAGACCAGAATCATATATCAAAGGATGTTTTGTAGCCAGGAATTATATAAAAGATATCATGAAAGACAATAGTACATAAACAAATTTTTTAAATATCCAAGGGTGGTAGTACATGCCCATAATCACACAACTAAAGAGGCTGAAGCAGGAAGATTATATGAGATGCTGTGTCAGGAAGAAACAGGGTGATGCCGCTGCTAGACTCAGATCAGTGTTTTTAGGAACAGAGCTCACCTGGAGATAATTTGTTGTTTATTTTTGACAGAGGTTCACGTAGCCCTGGTTAGCCTTGAACCACTAACCCTTCTGCTCCCACGTCTCAAGTGAAGGGATTAGAAGCTTACTACTAAGCTCAGCTAAGTCTTTCCTTTAGTAATTCAACTGTATGTACACACACACATACAGACACATATATACACACACACAGGCATGCACGCACACTGATTTTGCTTTCCTTTAAAAACCTAGGAACATATTCAAATAGAACAAATCTAGTTTATAACCAGTCCTATATTACATGGAGCTAACAGCAACAACAATAAAAGCCCTTGATATGTCCACAAACCAAGAAAGAAACACACTGCCTTTTACAAAAATTGATGATACTGACAGTTTCTTGCCAAGCTATAAATGCCAAATAGTCTTGCTTCTAGTGTGGCCACTGGGTTCTAGAATAACAAGGAGCTGACATTTCGGTTTATAAGTAAGCCAAAGTTAAAGATTGACTGCATATTGCATGAAAACCCAGTAGCTGGTACAAGCTGGTACCATCATCTATTTATTACTGATATGAGAAACTAGACACGCCTACTGTGGGCAGATAATGGCACGACACTGTGGGCGTATACCTGCGCTGGTTGGCCATGTTGCTTCATCACGACAATTGCTGATGATAGCTTCCTCACTACGAGACCGCAGCATTCTCTAGACTGGTATTTCTTCACAGGTGGAGGTTTTGTTCCCAGGACACATTTGACAATATCTGAATATGTTCTCTGTTGTCAAAACAAAGAAGATGACCCTGTCCTGTAGCACACATCTGTAACCTCAGCACTTGGAGAGGGGTAGAGGAAGAAGGATCGTGAGTTCAAAGTCATCCCTGGTTACATAATAAATTCAAGTTCTCTGTAAAGCATTAAGTGCTATTAGCTGTTGAATTACCTCTGCAGACTGCCCCCCCCCCAACCTTAGTTTTTGAGACAGAATCTCTCCCTGGGACCTGGAAGTCACCAAGTAGGCTGAGCTGGCTTACCAGTGAGCCCCATAGATCTGCTCACCTCTCCAGCGTCAGCACCAAGCTTTTAAGCACACACCACCATGGCAAATTCTTTAAAGCCTGCGCTCTGGAGGATCAAACGGGTTACCATGACTGCAAGGTAAACATTTTACTGACTGAGCCACCACCCCAGCCCAAACTTCAGATCTTCAACCGCCTCCTCTCTCACCCCTTGTCGCTGGGAGGCTTGTTTGAAAGAGAGGGTAGAGCAGCCTCTGCCTGCCCCCATGTGACAGTAGCCAGACTTCAAGACACTCTCTTCTGCTAGCTTCCCAAGAGGCAGCCTTATTCCCTGATTACAGCAAGCTATCTCAGTTAAATATTTTTGCTTGTGTTGTTTCATCTTTTAAGGTTTTTAAAATTTTATTTCTTTATGTATGACTGTTTTGCCTGCATGTAAGTATATGTACTACATCCATGACTGGTGGTGCCCCTGGAGATCAGAAGAGGGCATCAGATCCCCTGAAATTGGAGTTATGGATGGTTGTGAGCCACTATGTGGGTGCTAGAATACAACCTGGGCTCTCTGAAAAAGCAACAATTGCTCTTAACCACTGAGTCATCTCTCGGTGGTTTTATCAACCCTTGATGTGGGATTTCCCCTTTGTATGCTGTGAATATGTTTTATTACCATTGGTTAATAAAGAATCTGCTTTGGGCTTATGACAGCACAGAATAGAGAGAGGCAGGAATGCCAAGCAGAGATAGAGGAGAAAAGACAGAATTAGGGAGACGCCATGTAGCTGCCGAAGGAGAAAGGTGTCAGCAGTCAGACAAAACTTTACTGGTAGACCACAAATCTTGTGGTGGTACATAAAATTATAGAAATGGGTTTATTTAAGATATAAGAGCTAGCTAGGGGCTAGAGAGATGGCTCAGAGTTAAGAGCATTGACTGCTCTTCCAGAGGTCCTGAGTTCAATTCCCAGCAACCACATGGTGGCTCACAACCATCTGTAATGAGATCTGGCGCCCTCTTCTGGCCGGCAGGCATACATGGAGGCTGAACACTGTGTACATAATAAATAAATAAATCTTTAAAAAAAAAAGAGCTAGCTAAAAATATATTTGAGCTATTAGTCAAACAGTGTTGTAATTAATATAGTTTCTGTGTGATTATTCGGGTCTGAGCAGTTGGGAAAACGAATGAGCAGTCTCCGATTATGAAATGATGTTAACGTGAGGCAGCTACATCCACATAAAACCTGAGAGAGTTTAAAAAGAAATTCTAGACACAAAAGAACAGAGTTAAGCATGACTTCTTGGTAGCTGCATTTTTTTCCCCCAGATTGGCTTTGCTGGTGGCAAGCAGAGGCACCGCAACTCCTTTAAGAGAGGTCTTAGCAAAGGCTTCAGAACGTCTTTAGGCGAGGGCTTCCTGATTTATACTAGTTGCACAAATAGCTCTGGCTCTTTCAGGAGGCCGAGCACTTAAATGGAATCTGTGAGAAGCGTGTTACAATTTGCTTAATGGTGACATAGACCCTTTGCAACCCTGGAGCTGGGGCAATGTGCATGGCTCTCAGAGGCAGTGAACATGCCTCCACCATGTTGGACTGGGAGGAACAAGCAGGCGGAGCTGCAGAGTTGGTCCTAGTCATGCCCACTTAGCAATTAAAAAAAAAAAAGCTAATAGGCCAAGCAGTGTTTTAATTAATACAGTTTCTGTGTGATTATTTCGGGTCTGGGCAGCTGGGAACAAATAAGCAGCCTCCACCTACAAATCCTGTATTGTCTGACTATTTTCTACTTCTCCTTCTAGATCTTACCATAAGGTCATCTCCTTCTGGAAGCTCTTCCCCCACACACACACACACACACACACACACACACACACACACACACACTATCTGCCCACTTCTTAATACATCCACATCATGTTAGATATCCTATTGCACTCGGGTAAAAATCCAACCACTCAAAAACTAGTCCCTCAGCCCTTGTCTTGTAGGAAACGGATGGATAGACTTCCATGCCAACGTGATGGGGTGGGGGTGGGGCATACACTTCAGACAACAAGAGTGAAGGGTGGAATGTGAGGCAGAGAAGGACAAAAGGCAAATGTTACGTTACTGAGGTCATAGCTTCTCAGGAAAGGCTGGCTTCTCAGTCCTCTGTCACATCTTTCAAGAGCAGTGTAAAGCCGCTGTACTCAAAACAGTTATCTAGAAGAGAAAGGCGAAGGAAGATATCTATCAACCAGTACTTTCCTGCCCTCAAACTCCTATTAGTCAAAATTTGAGTGCTGAGACATTAACCTCCCGCCCAAATGTGGTTCCTGGTCTACCTAGGCCGCAACAGAGCTGCCTCCACCACAGCACCGCGTTGTGTGAAAGTCTGCTGCTCAGCAGTTATCAATGGATGATGGTGGCGTCTTCATCACTTACAAAAGTGGCATTCTCTAGCGCCCCGCATGGAGGGGAGGGGGACGCAGGCTTTCTTTACAGCTCAGCAGGCAGTCCTTGGCAGGTTGTCAAGGGACAAGGAACACAGAGACGGGTTGTTGTGACAACTTTGAATATCAAACCTAGCTTTTGGATCAACGACACACCCTTACCAACCCAAGGGTACACTGACCTCCAGCCTTTGTCTGGATCCCAACTTCTCCTGGCCTCTCGGTAGGTGTCACAGGACAAGCACACTCTGGACAGGTGGCGTAGACCAAATGGCCTCAAGTTAAACACTCAGCAAGTGTGTGTACTACTAAAATCAGGCATCTGGAATCTTCCTGCTGCTGATGCTCAGCGCTGGTCTCAGGCTTATACTGAGCCCTTGAATTTTTACAGAGGGTTTTAATGTATCTCTTCAATCACGGCTATTTCTCCTAACAGTCTTTGGTGTACAATTCATTTCTAGTGATCTTGACACCAAAACCCTCTACAATGGAGCTGAGTCAGCAATACATACAACTGCTGTACAGAAAACGGTCCAGAGGTTCCTGACAGTGCTGCAAACCACAAGATGCCCTTGTCTTTTTAAGCTTGAATGATACTCCATTAAAGATACTTATAAATTTATGTGTGTGGATGTAAATTTCTTTACATTAATACATTGGCAAGGACTGAGGTTGTTTCCCTCTCTCAGATGCTGTGAACATGGAAGTAAAAATTTCTCTATGTGAAATAAGCCAGTTGCAGGAAGATCACTGCGTGATTTCACTCACATGTAGGTAGGTGAGTGTGTGTGTGTGTGTGTGTGTGTGTGTGTGTCTTTGTATGTGTGTGTGAGATGTAGACCAGAGGTCAGCATGTCTTCCTCAGATGCTCTCCATCTTACTGTTTTTAAACATACTCTTGCGTAACCTGGAGCTCTTCAGTTTGTCTACCCCAGCTGGCCAGGAGTTGGGGGACTCATTTGTTTCTACTCCACCCCTAGTACTGGAACCCCCAGTACTGGAGCTACAGGCACACACTACCACACCCAGCTTTCACATGGGTTCTGAATATCCAAGCTCATGTCCTCATGCTTATAGAACCTTTTGAGAAGCCAAAAACAAATAAACAGAGACCAGAAACCTAGTCATCAAGTTCAAGAGAACAGAGAGATGAGAGGTGTAAGTCAAAGGTTACAAAGTTGTAGTTTTGTAGGATGAATAAACTGAGAGATCTCATCGACGTTCAACTCAAGAACCAGAGCAAACGCTATTGTGCCACCCTCTGGAGCTGATTTTAGGAGCTCTAGCTACACACGGATGTGTAATTCTGCGAGATGGTGGCTGCATCCATTGCTTACTGCAGTAATCCTCTCCCTGTGCTTATGCGCGTGAAAACATTGTGCTCTGTATTTTAAATATATACCATAAAAAGACTTCAGACGGGCCGGGGAGATGACTCAGGGATTGAAGCACTAACCAGACCAATGGGAGAACTGGAGACACAAGCCTCAGAACCCACTTAAGTGCCACTTGGGTACTGTGGCCAGTTTATAATTCCAGTTTCAGAAGGTGGAGACGGGATCCCTAGAGAAAGCTATCTAGACTAGCCATATTGGCAAGTTCTGGGTTTAACCGGGAGGCCCTGCCTCACCGAAAGAGGTGGGAGAGCAATGGAAGATGATTCCTGACTCTAACTTGGACCTCTACATGAGCACACACACGTGCGTGCATGTGCACCCACATGCAAGAATGCATATACACACATACTCACCATCACTCAGACATGAGCATGAAAAATGGGGAGGAACATATTTAGAAAGGAAGAAAGAAGCCCCCTGTCCACATCTTTGTATTTGCTCTGGGTACAATTACCGTGTACAACCCCTTAATTCACAAGCAATTTTTGTCCAAGTGTGTGTCTGTTTGGTCAGCTGTCTGTCAAGCTTTCCCTGAGTGCACGGCAGCAGGCTAGACATCTTCCACATCTTCAACTCACCAATGACTTTTAAGGGGTTTCGTGTTTCTAGTCACATCCCATGCACCCCAAAGTAAAATACGAGGACCTTCAACTTCCTCCTTCCGGGGTGATGGACAAACTCAGGAAGAGGACTGAAAGAAGAATTTAAAAAATAAGTTCTGAGAGGTAAAATAAGTCACGTGTCTCAATCAATTCCTAGTAATATTCGATGCATTTGTTGTTTCCGGCATTGACTCCGAAAGTCTCCACAACAGGAAACAACAGGAAGCCATCATTATCTGCTGAAAGAGATGATTCCCCCACTCATTGCACCATGTGGCAATGAAATTTCCATCAGCACATTAGTCAGCGGGTAATTTATTGCTTCCTGTTCTATTAATCATTTATCTGTTACTGCTCTGCATGCCGATATTATAACTTCCTCCATCCCCCATTGAAAGAGCATCCGGGAAGACACGTACCATCTAAAGCAGCTACCGAAAGACTTCTTTGGCGCTGTAGGACTTGGTGTTAATGGTTTGCCATATGTGGATGATCAAATCTCAGCCGGGCTCTTGAGTGGAGCCCACACAGGATGTGTGTGTCAGGGGGAGAGCAGTGGCCTCACGGGGACCTTTCAACGTGTGCCTTCTTGACAAAGTGCTGAGCTCGGGTGGGCCAGCGACACAGAGCCAAGGAATGGGGAAGTTCAAAAGGCAAGCAACTCTTATCTCTGGCATCCCAACCCCAATGTCCCCTCATAAAGTGAAACGTTTTGAACATAGATCAGGCTTTTAAAAGCCATTAAAAAAAAAATCACAGGACTCTGCAAATGGGGCTGTTGCCTCCCGATATTGGCATTACTCTGCATAATATCATGAAACCAAAAGTCAGTAATAAAAATATTCTTGGACACAGTACTATAGGCGAGTAAGCACGGTTCTGGAACCAAATGCAATGTTTTGTATGGATGCAAACGCATGTCAGTAAGACAGGGCTCTGTGAGTGCTCCTAGTTGGGATCACAGAACCTGGAGATGGAAGTGGGCTCATGCGCCGCCATGTGGTCTGTTCTTTTGCTTCAGATGTATCAGCGTGGAAGATATAAATAGAGTAGGCGGGCTGGTCATCAATCACTCAGCTGACGGCAGAAACTGATGGAGGTGTAATGAGGTGCATGAGACAGAGGGAGAGCTCCCCAGGGACCTCTGACCAGCCACCTGCTCTTCCTCCTTCCCACCAAGCCAACACTGACTCTCATCAAACCTCTTTGCCTAAATCAAACTGGTTGGTTTTAAAAACTAAATCAATTAAGGATTTATTTATCTTCATTTAAAAAATAAAATTACCTGAGAAGGGTTTGTTTTTGTCCAAATGATACGTGTATTTCTAAGAAGCAATAAGGTTAGTTTTTGAAAATAAGGTGTATTTTGGGTGCTTTGCTCTCTTCACAAGACTCGAGTACTGAATCCCATGAGCAACTTTCTGTCTCCTTGTGTCCCCTCGCCTTGGTTTCTAGGTGCCACATTCTTCTCCCTTTGCCCCTCCCTTGTTTCCTTTGCAGTCTCCCCACTTCTTACAGTGCATAAGCACTGGCAACTGAAGCCTCTCCCCAATACTCTCCCCTGCAGGCCTTCCCCTTCTCACCTCTCCCATTTTCCAGAGCAAAACCAACCTAGCTTTTGATGTACACAAGGCGCTGGCTCCCAACTTATCTCTAACTTATGTCATTCCCACTCAATGACCAGCTCCACGTCTTTCCCTGAGTAGTGCCTAATAAAAGCCTCAGACTTAACACAAAACCAAAGCCTTTATCTCTGGGCTCCACAATCTTTTCCCTAGCTGTCTCCCTCACTACAGTTAATGTCATCACCTCCTGGGAGATGCAGGGACACCCTTGAGTTTCTCTGGTTTCTCTTTGATCATTTTTCTAAAATCTAAATGGAAGCATTCTTATCTAAACAAATTCCTCAATTCCACTTTGGCATCACCTCATATCCCCTCAAAATACCACCTGACTAACCAGCCCCTCATCACTTCGGGGTATTGGCCACTCCCAAGGCCATCCTTCTTCACGTCCCTCCCCACCCCTGCCACTTCACTAATCTCAAGTTATGGTACACATACCCCGCCCCCAGGACTCTTCTTTACCGTGGCTACTAGTTCTCCTTTCCCAAATCTGCAGCAGTGTTGCCTGGAACAGTCATTTGATACTTGAGTTCTAGCCTGTCTTCTGTTACACACTTAAGTGTCTTCTAGCACACAGGTGGATCTAGACATCCTGGTGGGCAAGCACCCTTGTTGTTAGCTTCATTTCTTCTGCCTACTAATTCTGAACACAGTGTTTGCTGTAGCATCCACATCGTTGTGTTAATGGGATTAACATAAGTATTTTCTGCCTCCCCCTCCTCCAGTCCTCTGATCTCTATCTTTCCTGTTCTTTTCTCTTCCCTCGCTTTCCTAACACTCCTTCCCCCCTCCCACTTCTGTAGTAGATACTTCTTTATCAGGCCAACTTGCCATCACATCCACTCTTCTGTGATTAAACACGAGGAGATGAACTCAGGGATTGCCAAGAGACCATGCAGACTGAGACATTGTTAGTTGATTACCTAAGTCCATCTATGCCTCTCAAGTTTTAGGAGCCAACAATTGCTTGTTTGCTTAAATTATTGAGGGTTAAGTTTCTAGTCACTACTAACCATAAGAACCATACTGAGTATGCCTTCTTCTGTAGACCAGGCAGACCTCAAACTCAAAATCCTTCTGCCTCAGTGTCCCAAGTAGCTGCAATGGCAGGCCTGTGCCATCAGGCCCTACTCTGATATGTCTTCCTAAATGCAAGTAGTTCTTTGTGTTTTAGGCCTGCCAGTAAGTGAAGAGATGAAGTCTAGCTCTTAGTTTTTCATAATAAACACCCGAGAAGCCAGGCAGAAATGACTTTGATATACGTATGGGTCCCAAATTCAGAGCTTTGTTCTCTCAGTGTTTCTTTCTGACATTAAATGCAGATTTGATTGAGGTGCATTTCCCCATATGGATGTGTTATTTTCCCTTCTGGAGCATGAGAATGGCAGGAACCGTCACATCCCTGACCTGTCACATGTCCTATAGTCCAGCAGCTGCATGCATGTAGGCTAAGTTCCCATTCGCACATGCTGCCCGAATGGGAGGAAGCATTCCATTATGTGAGATTTGGGGTTGATGCTTGGGCGAAGCCCGTGTGACTTGCAGGGTGTTTTTTGTTGGAAAGTGTAGAAGTAGAGACACGTGCTGCTTTCAACAGCTACAATCCCTTCCTGCCAACGTCAGCATTTTTGTCTTTGTCAAGTAACTGTTTCTATGAAGAAACCTCTGTCTGCAGACACGTGGGTACCGAGCATGTCAAGCAATAGCCTTGTCTCCGCTCTGGGGACTTTATTAACTACCATGAAGGCGGAAAGTGTAAACAAACACGACAGAAACACTAACAATTTTGCTTTTGTTTATGTGGAGGAAGATGTCAGCCCAAAAATCAACACCACATAAATGAAATATCTTTTATTCTCTCTGCACTGAGAAAGACTGAGCAAGTGTTCAGCTTTAGAAAATTAAGAGTCTATGTCCATTTTTCTGTTTTAACTAAGACTAGATGACTGGAAAAGAGCCTGAGACATAAGTGGTCTTACTGTGGTAAGTTGAGACCTGCTCGTACTTATTGAGAGACAACGCTATCCTAAGTGCTGAGAGGACTGTAGCCAACAGAAGATCTCTGTGCCCTCTTTTGTTTAAACTTTAATTTATTTATTTTTAAAAAGAAAACAAACTATCTTTTTTTCATTCTACATACCAATCCCAGTTCCCGCTCCTTCCCCTCCTCCCATTCCCTTCACAGATCCCTTCACCCTACCCCCCCTTTCATTCCTCAATTAGAGGGTAAGGCACACTGCCTTGGGGAAGGTCCAAGGGTAAGGGGGAGGTGGGGGAGAACTTGAGGAAACCAGATAGTCGAGATGGAGGAAGGACAGAGATGAGAGCAAGGAAAGAGAAATCTTGATTGAGGGATCCATTATGGGGCTAGCAAGGAACCTGGCACTAGAGAAATTCCCAGGAATCTACAAGGATGATCCTAACCAAGACTCTAAGCAATAGAGGAAGGGTCCCCGAACTGGCCTTGCCCTGTAGTCAGATTGATGAATATCTTAAATATTACCATAGAGCCTTCATCCAGCAACTGATGGAAACAGAGGCAGAGACCCGCATCGGAGCACTGGATTGACTCCCAAAGTCCAGCTGAAGAGTGGGAGGAGTGAGAATATGAGCAAAGCGGTCAAGATCATGATGGGGACATCCATGCCCTCTTGAGGCTTGTCCCAGTGAGGGAGAGAAAGACACACAAAGGAAAATAGTGTATTTGGTACTTTTACCATCGCCCTGACCAAAATCCCTGACAAAGCACCTTTAAAGGTGGATGGATTGATTTGGTTCAGGTTCAGAGGGCTCATTCCGTCATGCCAGGGAGGGCATGGAGGAGCAGAGGAGCTCACATTTTGACTGACATGAGAGAATACAGGAAGGATTGGAGTAGGGTACAGCCCCCCTCCAGACATGCCCCCAGTGACCCATCTCCTACCTTTAGCCCCTATGGGCGATACCATTGCATCACGGCTCCCATAGGAGACTAACCCACTGAGGAGGCCAAAGCCTCCTTATCTAATCAGATCTGGAAATGCCCTCATAAACACACCTGAAGTTAGCTGCACTAATCCTCTAAGTGTCTCACAGTCTGCTTCCACTTGACAATAAAAATTAACTCTCACCAATCCACTGAGGCCGTCATGTTCTCTCCCGCATGTATAAAAGGGGTAGGGGTGTGGGGGTAACTCATGATCTGAAAGGGAGCTTTGATGGAGGAAGGAGAGTTTACAAAGAGTAATAGGAAAGAATAAAATCAAAATACCATATGTAGAGCTGGGTGGTGGTGGCACATGCCTTTAATTACAGCACTGGGGAGGCAGAGGCAGGCAGATGGTCTATAAGAGCTAATTCTAGGACAGGCTCCAAAGAAGCTCTGTCTCAGAAAAACAACAACAACAACAACAAAACCTGTATGTATCTGTCATAATTAACTCCTTTGTTTTAAATAATATATGCTGAAAAACAAGGGGCTCATGAGTATTATGTAAATGGCACTGTGTTCCATACCCATTACCATAAATTAAAATACTGTATACTGATCTAATGATAGGTAAGGGGGGGGGGGGCAGGGGACGAAATCCACAAAGGAGTAGGAGCTTCAGAAGGGGCGACAACACAGAAGCAGGGAGATTTTAAAAGATGGTCAGTAAAGTCTATTCTGAGGTAATATGTCAGCTGAGGCCTAGAGGAGGGGAAGCACAAGCCATAGAGACCGGCGACTGCAGGAAGAGCTCACCAGGCAGAAGGGACGTGCATGCAAAGGTGCCAAGGCCGGGAGTGTGGCTGCGGCATTTAAGGAACAGCAAGAAGGCCGCTAGGCCTAGAACACAGCATAAGGGGAAGAGAATGGGAACGGGAGAGGATTTAAGAGAGGAAATGGGAATAAGGGAGACACAGAGCATTGGAGAGACTGAGGGGCAGGTAATTCTAAGATTGGCTTTCCCTGGCTCTCGCTAGGAAAGCCACCTGAAGGTAATAGCCAGGAGAGCCATATAACCTAGACTGATCACCAGCTCATTTATACGCTAGTGAATAAAGACAGAAACCGGGAGACGTGTTAGGGCAGCAATCCTGGAGGACGGCTGTGGTATTCGGACTGTGGAAGTCGAAAGGTGGTCAGACCCCCCCCCCCCCCCCGACTCTGCTAGTCACCATGACAACCTAGATACTCCCACACATTGCCAACAACCCCCTCGGCGTGTGTACCTCCACTTTATGAACCCTCAAAATCCAAGACAAAAACCCAACACATCCTTTCTATTGTGCAACACCTATTACAGTTTATAATAATCAATTATTTGTGATGATGCAGGGAAACCATCATCACTGGGCCGGTGACCTTTACCCCGGCAGATTATGTTCCCTCATTCTTATTCTTCCTCTCCCCTGGAACCCAACAATCTCAGAAAAGCCTTCAGTCCCCAAGACTGCAGTTGCTGGGTGTATCCCAGCTACCGCCATCCATCTCAGGAAGGAGAAGACACCTAGGAGAGTTTAATTCCAGCCAGATGGAAACCTGACCTCAGGAACACGCAGAAAACCAGGATTGCTCTTGGCGGTGGTGATCCTGAAAATTAAAGGCTGTGTCGACTTGGACTATTTCATTTTCTATCTTTCGCCTCCCTGGGGCCATAAATTCATAACTGGGTATTCACGTGTTCAGTGACTAGGCACCCTTGAACACAAGTTATCTCCACAGCAAGATGTGTATCTAATCGCTGTGCTCATTCTCCTGACCTTTGAGTTTCTAGCGTCAAACCTGAAGGAGGGGGAACCAGGAACCAACACGGATTCTCTGGAAGTTTCTAGGAGGGGTGAGTGATGCATAGGGCGTGACTCCCAAGCGGTGCAGAGGTGGGGCAGGGAGGACTTGGCCCTGGGAAGCCTGGAGCTGCCGAAAGAGGTGGAAATTGGGCACAACAATTAGAAAAAAATAGCAAGGAGCCACTGTGTGAGTCATTTTTGTCTTCTTTTCTTCTTCCCACAGTGAGTTCTTGGAGACAAGAGACTTCTGTATACTCACCACACATCCCTTCGACCTAACACTCTGCCTGGAACCCAGTTAGTCTTCGAGCTTTGATTCCCTCCAATTTGCAAAACTTTTGCCTATTTTGAACCTTAACACAGGCTACTACCATCCAGTCTGGAATATTTTCAAATGAGAACACCTTGTCCTTTAATTCATAGCTTAAATATTAGCTATCTATCTGGGTAATCCCAGCACTTACTTGGAAGGTAGAAGCTGGAGGATTTCCGCTTGAGGTACAGAAAAATGCACCTCTCACCTCAGAGGTAATAAGAGATGATACCAGATTCTGGAGTCAAATGAACATCACCATGGTCTGGGAACATCAATTTAAGGTCTCCTAAATACTGTGTTCTATATGGTAAGGAGTTTTGGACAGTGTTTATAGCTACATAAGATAAGAAAATCATCAATAAAGGTGCTTTAGAAATACCATGGGAACATCAGGCAAGCAGGTTATAGCAAAGAGGAGACAACATACGTCCTAGCCTTTGGATTGGTGGACCAGTGGAGATGTCTCTGTTTCGGGCCTCAGATGTCATTTGATGATTCATGCCCTAGCCTTTGGGTTGGTGGACTAGTTACAAAGATATTAGATCAGATGTAGAGATGGGCAATGGGTAACCATTAAGGAGCCAGATCTGAAACATTCCAAATCTTCATAATTATGAAGTTCTAGCCAGGTAGTCAGTCCTGTAGAATCTTTAGCACAAGTTAAGACACTTTTTAAAAAAAAAATCTAGAAACTTCAATTCACAAGATTACCCTGGGCTACATGGAAAGACTATCTCAAATATATGTTAAATAAATGTTGGCCCCTCTAAAGTCCTGTTCCCTTTAAAAGGAAATATGACACACACGGCAATCTCTAATATGACATCCTTTCTTTATCTAAAACCTTGTTTCTGATACTGGCAGATATCAGGGTTTATTGGATACCTACCAAGATTCCTGTGACTCAGAACAAGGGATCGGTCGGAGACACATAAGTAGTAGCAAGCAAAGCGAGAGGATTTATGAAGAAAGAACTCTTCAAAGAAAGGAAACAGGCCAGAGCAGAGAGGAGGAGCCTGGAAACCCAGCAGCGCAGTGCACAAAGGAACCTAGACTTTCTGTTACATGCTGCGTGCTTCCCGGCTCTTTTGTACATGGACTTTCTCAGGCCCACTCCATTACATGTTGGTCTTGGTGGTGATGGGGGGTGTTTCCAGCCTTCCTCTTTGCCAATAGGTTTTGCTCATATGCTAAGCCTGTAACCCTTGACTAAAGCTTCTGAGCCTCCATTTCTACCCTACCTCAGCCTCGTGTGTACCCCATATAACGGCTTGTTGGTACTTACTTGTTTGTTTCTTACAGAGAACTGTAGCCACGCATTGGAGGAAGAAAAATAAATCCTTATCCGTCTTTCTCGATGCTACTGTCCCAGCAACTAGCATGTCTATGGCCATAATCTATAAAAGTTAAAATAACAACAAAAACGAACATATTTAGAAGCAGGATTTAAGAAAATTGCATAGAATTTTAGTTTTAAGTTGTAAGAGAATTTAGCATAAAATAATGGTGGCATTTTGTACCAACAGAGAAAAAATGAATTATTAACAAGTTATTGAGTTTCAACCACCTAACCAAAACTAATCCTGGCTATAGTCACTGTGTTTCCTGGCTGGCTAGGGTTGGGACAGAGTGAGGAGCAAGAGTTGAGGTAAGGCTGTACATATTCCTAGCCCCAGAATGGGGGTCTTATCATTTGACACAGGCGATTTAACTTCAGGGCATGAGAGCAGGAGAACTGACCCTGCCCCTTGCTGCTTACTACATATGATGAGCTCTCTATGGCAGTACTGGAGAGCTCACCCTCATGCTGAGGATGAAGGAGAGCTGAAGGGATGACCAACCCAGCAACCACCCAGACCCTGAACCAGAGCTATGAGTCAGTTCATTCCAACATCTGTCCCATCTATGATCTGTTGGAGCACATGAAGAGGCAGGTCCTACAGACCCAAGTATCCCCATGACACAGGACAATGGCAGAATATCCAAGAGGACTCCCAGTTGAAGGCCCAGTATTGATGATGTAGCAAAAACCAGAGACCTCAAACCAGACCAACAACTCAGTGCCATGAATACTTGCAAGTAACAATGTACGGACTGAAGGGCTGTGTGATTCACTGTGTACAGCTTTTACAATGAGATTTTTCTTTCCTTTTTCTCTTTTCTTCTAAATTTGATTTTGTTTTTATCTTGGAGGGGTGGTTGCAAGGTTGGAGGGCAGATGAAAAGGGACTGGGAGATGAGTGGGATCAGGATGCATGATGTGAAATCCACAAAGAATCAATAAAAAGGAAAATTTGAAAAAAAGGAAACAACACTAAAACACCATGACCAAGACAGTGGCCTGCACTCAGGACACTTGGGGAGGGGACCTAGATCATGTCACACTGTCCTTTCCCACCGTTAATGCTAGAGCAAAGCTCGCCGACCCCTTTTCGAGAATTCCTTCTACAAATGCCGTTAGCATCTGATGTGTGCCTTGCTCCGGCCTGGACCCTGGGTGTAGCAGCGACCAAACCTACAAGGACCCACCTTTGGTGGGGCTCTGGAAAAAGGTAAACATAAATAAACACCAATAGTTGGGATTGGAGAGATGGCTCAGAAGTTAAGAGCCCTTGTTGCTCTTCCAGAGGACCTGGGTTCGGTTCCCAGCACCCTCATCAGGTGGCTCACAACCACCTGTAATCCAGTTTTAGGAAGTCAGAGGTCTTCTTCTGGTCTCCACAGGCACCAAACATACATGTGGTACACATATACATGCAGATTAAATGTCATACACATAAAAGTTTAAAGTATATGTTTAAAAATACTCTAAAAATAGAAAGCCTAAATACCTGTGGGATTTTTTTTAATTAAGCAATTTAAAGACGTTTCAGGTGGGGCTGGTGGAACAGATCTATAATTGCTGTTACTCTAGCGGCTTGAGGCAGCCTGGGCTACAGGGTGAGTTCAAGGCCAGTTTAGGGAAAACAAGTGATCCAACTCAACTGTAGGGGGCTGACCTAGCACCCAAGGCCCCCAATTTAATTCCAGATACTGAAACAAAGGGAACAAAATAAAACAACAACAACACCAAAAGCCTTGGGAAAACACAAGACTTCAGCATCTCAATGCAGAAAAAGGGTTTCTAAGCAAGAGAAGATAGAGACTGACATATTCAAACACACTAAAACACCACAATTTCCTCTCATGTAAACGCCGACATATTCAAACACATTGAAGCTCTGCAATTTTCACTCATAGATATTTACATGCTCAAAGCAAAAACAGACCAAAGGCAAAATAAGATATTTTTAAAAACCTGATGAAAAACAGTTGTTTCACTTGGCAATGGCCTCAGTTTTATTATAAAGTGTTTTATGAACAGAAATGCAAAGACCAATAACTCAAATAGAAAACAGGACATGCAGTCAGGTGGTGGTGGCACACGCCTTTAATCCCATCACTTGGGAGGAGGCAGAAGCAGGTGGATCTATGTGAGTTCGAGGCCAGTCTAGTCTACAAGAGCTAGTTCCAGGATGACTAGGTCTGTTACACAGGGAAACCCTGTCTTGAAAATCTGGGAAAGCCGGGCGGTGGTGGCGCACGCCTTTAATCCCAGTACTAGGGAGGCAGAGGCAGGTGGATCTCTGTGAGTTCGAGACCAGCCTGGTCTACAAGAGCTAGTTCCAGGATAGGCTTCAAAGGTACAGAGAAACCCTGTCTCAAAAAACCAAAAAAAAAAAATCTGGGAAAAGAGAGAGAGAGAAAGGAAGGAAGGAAGAAAGGAAGGAAAAAAGGAAGGAATGAAGGAAGGAAGGAAGGAAGGAAGGAAGGAAGGAAAAGAACATGTACAAGAAAACAGAAGAAAAGTCCACAAAATAGCTTTAAAGGAACTTAATATATTATGTCAAAGATATTAAATGAGGAACTATTTATCAAATCACCATTCTTCCTCTTTGAAATTGGCAGGAATGAGAAGTTGGGCTGTGGGAATGCTGGCATCAAGTGGGAAGGAACACAGTGCCATTCTAGAGTGTTTACTCTGTCTTTTCAACACAAGGCCTATGGGTCAGCTGACCCTCAACTATAGTCCAGCATTCTAATGCCTATGTAGAAGATAGCAACTACTAGAATTTTAAGTACCTGTGCCCTTCATAAGCAATCTCATTTCAAGAGTCAACCAATAGACAAATAAAATCAAAGGTGTAAGACATTAATGCAGAAGACCCAAAACAATGGTGGACTGGTTAAATAATGCCAAGTTTGTGCTTGTAACATATTAGCATCTCTTTAGTATAGGAAACACACAAGTCAAGGAGCAAAATGCATCATGAAACCCTTTTGTTGTAGATACATATACCAGACAATTAGATAGATAGATAGATAGATAGATAGATAGATAGATAGATAGATAGATAGATAGATAGATAGACAGATAGATAGACAGATGAATGGGTGGATGGGTGGATAGATGGATGGTAATAGGGAAACCAACATGGGTGCATATGGATAGACATTTTGGGAAGGATTCATAGAAGCAAGCTTCTAGAAGAACGGACTAGGAGATCAGTAGGCTTACCTCTAATGATTATCTTTCTAGTGAAAAAACCTTACCCAAATCTGCAGTTGTAATTTTTAAATTTAAAAACTATTCAGATTATAAAAATTATAACCCTGTACAACTCAATGTACCCATCAAAATTATTTTAATAAAATATCAATAGTTATATGAATAAAATGGGAACTTCAGTATATTTGGTTAATGCCATGATCATGATGGTGATGGTGATGATGGGTTTTGAGACAGGGTTTCATTATGTAGCACTGGCTGTCCTAGAACTCAGTATACAGACCACACTGGCTCTGAACTCACAGAGATCTGCTTGCCTCTACCTCCCACGTGCTGGGATGAAAGGTGTATGCTTTCAAACTCAGCAATACTTTCAAGATATATCTATATCTACATATATCTAAACATAAATACATATAGATATATTTCTATAGATAGTTATAGATATAGATATAAAGCCCACAAATCCAAGAATAACTTGGGACTGTTGAGATGGATCTACAGGTAAAGGTGTCAAGGCTGATCACATAAGTTTGATTCCTCCTCCTCGCCCCCCTAGATATACATATCAGGGGAGAATCAACTTGCAAGTTGTCCTCTGACCTGCATATGCTCTCTATGGCATGCCCATGTTCATACACACACACACACACACAATACATAAACATACATACATACATATGTACATATGAACATATGTACATATACACAGAATTTAATTACAAAAAAACCTCACACCAGGAATGGGAGTACATGATTATAAGACCAGCACTCTGGAGTTGAAGCAAGATTGCTTCCAGTTCAATACTAGTGCAGGCTATATAGCGAGAACCTATCTCCAACAAGAAGGGGAAAGAAAGAATAATTCTTTCAACTATTAGAAGTGAGGCGAGCTTAACCTTTTAGTTGTGATTATGTAATTCATCTTAAAAGGTCTACATTTCATTTCGCTGGGTGTATTTTCTCTCAGATGGCCTGCCCATACAGCCTGGGTAGCTAAAGCCCATTCAGAACTATGGCCACTCCCTATCTATCCCCAACAGTGTATTCAAATCCAATGCCAAAGTTACTTATTAAACACAAGAGATATTATGTCCTGAGAAACCCATTATAAACTTTATCTGTGGGTGGCCTGGTCTCTTCCTGAAACCCAGGACAGCCATCTCAGAGAAGAGGAGATGGGGAACCGTCACGTAAGTATTCCCTGGCTTTGGGGATCAGCTTTCTGTTTGGTTAGCCTGTGAAAGAATTCATCTGTGAACTCATGATTGATATCCTCACGCTTCATTGCTTTGGTGCCCCCTCCTTGCTGGCTTGAACAAGAGTGTACCATGCTTTTTAAATGTATGTGGAATATATGTCTCTCCTGCTGGGTAAAAGTCTTGTAAGAGGGGCTTTTAAAAGGCGTCTGAAATAATGCTATGAAGATTGCAGAGGGCGAACGGCATATGGATCTCTAGGATGTATAAGTAAAGCTTTTAGTTTGTGGCAAAATTGCACAAAAACTCCTAGACTATTCCTATTCAGAGTTCATGTGATAGGCAGATTCCTGTTGTTGAAAATATCACTACAGCAGGGTAAAGATACTCCTGTGTGGCCATATAATTTAGACTACAAGATGAAAATCTTCTAGTGTTATTTCAAGCGGCTTCAAAACACCCAATATTTGCAATTATTCATGGCACAGACTATTCCATTTTTCCTTCTGAAATGTCTAAGCTAATGAATAGCATGTCTGAAATGATCAAAAACTGACCAAAATACTTACTGTTTGGAATCTTTGGGGGCATAAGGTGAATAAGAATTAAATTGGATTTTTAAGCTGAGATAGGAATATCTTAAGCTAGTCCAGTAAGAATTTGAATAAGGTTGTGTGCGGCTACCACAGTTTCTCACATCAAGATTTCATATATGCATTATATTTAATAAAGATATTTATAGAGTATGCCACTAGGGTAAAGTGTCACAGGTTTAAAAAAAACTCCAATTTTTCCTGAAAACTAGCTTTGCGTATAAGGGTTTGCCTTTATTGTTATGAAAGGGACACTCAGTGGTCACAAACCCACAGTGTTGTTTTCAGAGGGTCATTAATTTTTAAATCATATGTAAATAACCTTTTCTGTCTAGCAAGATTATGAGTAATCTATTCATTATCTCTCCCAGAAGTAAAAAACTACATCTATTATAAATTCTTCAAACGCACACAAGGGGTTTCAGGAGCCCACTGCCCCAACACCTGCACTTTGGAGGACAATTTTGTCTCTTGAAAAATTACCCTTCACCAGGGCAGCTGCTTTTTGAGACTGGAGCAGAATTTGTATAAATTTCATTTTTGAATTCCAGGGCCCCTTTTTACTCCCCTGAGAAGGCAATTAACAGTTGTCCAAAGAGGACATCTCAACTTTGATAGCTTTGCACCCACTCAAGTACAGTCCGTAGGCACTGAATTTTCCTTTCAAATTATAAGATTTCTCAGGGATGCAATATCACCCAGCTACAGTCTTTTGTTTCAGGCTGAAAAGCACATTATATAGGGCATCACTTGCAAATAAGGATCAAACACCACACACACACACACACACACACACACACACACAGAGAGAGAGAGAGAGAGAGAGAGAGAGAGAGAGAGAGAGAGAGAGAGAGAGAGACTAGTTACAATATTTGCAGCTAATGGAAAAATGGAGCTTTCTAGGACTTCACTTCTCCCAGCAGCATCCCATTAATAAACCCCTAGGATGCTTTGCTCCAAGTTAAGTTACCATGTAGCAAGGAAATTTAACAAGCACAGGAGTGAGTACATCCTAAAAGATCAAAAAAAAAATTACTAGTTTCTGTAAGCCTAAAATATGAGGTAGTGTCCTGCTTACTCCAATAAATCTATAGAGAAATTTTAGTCGTGGTACTTCCTGCAATGCCATTGGACCCTGCTCTTAACTCTTATTTTGATCTCCACATCAACACATACACACACTCTCTCTGATCTTTGCCCTTTCACTCCCAAGATTATGAAATAAAATTTGACCTATTTAAAATTTAAAGTACATACATAAAGGCAGACACTGGACTTGTCTTTCGGTACTTGATCATCCTTACAATCCAGGGTACTGTGTACTAAGTTTTAGGCCACCCAATACCTAGAAAAAGTCATACATTCCTAAGAACACTTCCACAGACCAATATCTACATAAAACTATTTGTATAACATTATTGTACAATCAAGAAAATAATGGCCAGGAGATGCATCTTCCAAGTACTGATGTCTGAAATCTTAGCCAGGCCAGAAACCAAAGAATACTTACACTTTTGCTTTGTGCTTTGTGCTTTTCTTTTGCCTCCCCATTAGTGATTTTATTGCATATATATATGGTTTTTTCGAGAAAGGGTTTCTCTGTGGCTTTGGAGCCTGTCCTGGGACTAGCTCTTGTAGACCAGGCTGGCCTCAAACTCACAGAGATCTGCCTGCCTCTGCCTCCCGAGTGCTGGGATTAAAGGTGTGCGCCCCCACCACCTGGCTTAGTTTTATTTATTATCCTTGTATATGTGCATGTGTGAGTATGCATGTCATGAAGCACGTATAGAGGTCTGAGGGCAACTCTGTGGAGTCAGTTCTCCCCTTCTCCTTCTCAGGCCTTCCTAGGATCGAACTTAGGTCTCCAGGCGTTCACCACAAGCGGTTTTACCCACTGAGCCATCTCACCTGTCCCGGTTTTCTTTTTTCTTTAGTTACTTTTCTTTATTCATTCTTCCTCTCTTTATTCCTTTCTTCTTTCCTTTATTCCCTTCTTCCTTCCTTCCTCCCTTCCTTCCTTCCTCCCTCCCTCCCTCCCTCCCTCCCTCCCTTCCTTCCTTCCTTTCTCTCTCTCTTTCAGCAGAAAAGACATATTCTTTGTGCCTAACCTGTTTGGAATAGCAGTAACAGAGACACAAGGTTAGTATCCTCACACCACAGTCAAAGAATCTGTACAGCGTAAGCTGTTCTTGTGCTGCTGAACATCAAACACAGAAGGATAAGATACACTGAAAATTGTACTTAGGTTTAGCTAGACGGCTTATCACTTCTGCTGTGTTGTGTGGGTTGTCTCCAAAAGAACTGGCATCTAGAGGAAAGTAGAAAATTGAACTGACCACTGAAACGTGACAAAATAATAGAGAGAGAGAAAGCAAGATTTAGGAGGGGCACAAAAAATGTGGAAGTGCTCACAAGCCAAATGGAGGAGTGGTTTCTGGGAAATTATTTGCAGTGTTGATAAAGAGAGTCTAGGAGGACCCGCAGCTTTGCTATTCAGCACTGGGCCCTTGGCCTAGGAGAAACATCGGCATTACCAGGACACTTATTGTAAACGCAAAACTGGGACTACAGAGACGGCTCGGTTGATAAACTGTTTGCTCAACCAGCATGAGAACCTGAGTTCAAAGTCCCAGCACCCCGGTAAAAAGTCAGGCATGGCATGGCAGCACATACCTATAATCCCAGGGCTGCACAGAGACAAGGGGATCCCTAGAGATTTCTGGCCAACTAGTTCAGATGAATCTTGGCATTTCAGGTTCAGTGAGAGACCCTGCCTCAAAAATAAAGTGCCAGACTAGGCAATGGTATCATACCCCTTTAATCCCGACAGTCAGGAGACAGAGGCAAGTGTATCTCTGTGAGTTCAGGGCCAATCTAGTGTACACAACAAATTCCAGGCCAGTCAAGAGAACATAGTGAGACCCTGTCTCAATAAAAGAAACAAAAGTAGAGAAATGATTAAGAAAGACACTAAGTATCAACCTCTGACCTCCACAGAGACACAAAAACACAGGAATGTACACACACACACACACACACACACACACACACACACACACACGAAACACAGAATCTTAGTACCACCCAGAGCTACTGAACTTCAACCTGTATCTTATGCTCCTTCAGGGAGTCTCATACATAGGAAAGGCTTACTACAGTCTAGGGTTCAACTTCCCAAGATTGGATGGACGTTGGACTCTAAAATCTACTGGTGTCCAGGTTCCACCCTAGAGATTTGAAATCAATTGCTGTAGCTGTTGTCCTAGACATCAGGATCGGCAAGTGTTCCCTCAAATGACTCAAGTCCCATGGGTCCGCCTAACCCTTCGGGAGAGCTCGGCACACTGCCATTGAAAGCGGGAGTCTCCGGGAGTGTCTTTGAAAGAAAACCAACTTGTAAACGGTAGCTCTGTCCTGTGCCCTGCTGCATTTCCCGTGAACATGGCAAAGGAAAGACTTGCTTGGGCTAATATTTAGCCAACATAAACATTATCTAATGGGGAGAACAGTTGGCGACCAGCAGCAGATGAACACAAAGGGAGCTCAGGTGAAAGTGGACCAAGGGATACTTTATTCGGGAGGTGCCCCCAGGGAATTCTGGGAAAAGAAGGCAAGCTCTTGAGGCAAGTGAAAACACCGTAGGGAATCTCAGGGAGAAGGGACAATTTTAGCCAAGTATGTGCATTAAATTGTGACCTATGACTCAAGGGTACCAAAGCAATCCCCGGCAGATACACCCTGAAGCCATAGTAGGAAAGTATTTATGGTGGAAAGCTAGTCTTCTGGGTCCCTGCACTGAGTATATTCCATGCACAAAGCATACCCTATCTATTTACAGATAGGACTTCATTCAAGGTCTAGCTACTTTACAACTGAAATTATGTGCCCTGAGTTTCTGGGATTTCTTGTCTATGGCAAATAAAAGCAGCCACATTGAAAAGGTGGTGAGGGCTGCCCAGAACACATAGGGCACGCGCTGATGCACTCACATAGGAAGGAAATGAAACTAACAGATTCAAACAAGGATCTGAGGACCGAAGGCATCAGGAGCCACTTAGACTACAGATGCGTTCGTACACAGCCCGTTGGCACAGCCCGTTGGCACAGCCTGGCATCCATGTTCTCAGCTCAGAAGCAAGAACCCAAGCTGAGCTGTGGTGAAGGCAGACAGAGGTTAAATGGGCTCTCGGAAGTGTTGATGACAGCCAGGGTCTATCCAAGACTCACTGGGATGGGAGTTACATAGGCACACGCTGTGATCCGCAGTGTCTGAGCTTTCATTGTACCACACTCTGGACAGAGTCCTCATGACAGTCCTGGGGGATACTGGTGTGATTTCTCTCCCAAACAGAAAGAAAGTGAAGCAACACCCCCACACTGGGACCCAGGCAGTGTGTGTGTGTGTGTGTGTGTGTGTGTGTGTGTGTGTGTGTGTGTGATCTTCTTGCTCAGTTACTGAAATTTGTGTGGTCCTCCTTGAGCTCCTCTGTTTTCCCAAAGGCTGGGACTAGGACACAGCATCCCAGGCTGGCAAGAGCTTGCCCTCTGTCTTTGGGTACCTTGGCAAGAGCTTGCCCTCTGTCTTTGGGTACCTTGTTGCTTTCAACTTGTGCCCTGCCCAACTCTGCCCTCCCGGGTGCTTAGTATGTGCGAATCCCGTGTCAGCTCCTGCGAGACTTAGTTTTCTCAAACGGCGTAGGAACAGGATTTGCTAATGGGATCTGAGGCCTTCCCCAAAGTCTGGTACCTGCCCTATGGGACACCTTCACCAAACAGCGGGCTTCCTTATGTTTCCCATTTCCCTTTCCTACTCAGCCCTATACTGTATCCAGCACCACAGAACCTCAGGGCTTTGAGGCCCAGGGTGGGGGAAAGCTGTTCCCATCTAGACTGTCCAGGCTAGGTTTGCCGTCCTCTTCCCGATCCTCTCAGGCCCTCTGAGGGAGGAAGCCCCTTGGGGGCAGGAAGGCAAGGCTATCATCTCAACAAGGAATGTGTGTGTGTGTGTGTGTGTGTGTGTGTGTGTGTGTGTGTGTGTGTGTGTATGGTGACATGTTAGGAGTTGACGTTGTAGAGTAATTTACATCTTCACCTTCTGAAGACATTTGAACTTAGGACCTATGTATCTGTGACAAGCATTCCAGGAGTGGCAGGGGCCACCAGAGCAAACCACTTCCCCATCACCATCTTCCAATAGGATCCAAGACCTGAGATAGAGGCAGCCTGCCAAACTGAACTTCCTTCAATCCTCTGCCTGTACAGGGTTGGTCGTTGGCCTGGGCCCAGCAAGGGGCAGATTGTGTTCTGCCCTCTGAGCCTCAGAACAATGTGTTGCTCAAAGAGAAGGCTGCATGGCCCTCCTCAAGCCTGGACCCCGGGTTCAGACAGAGGTGCTGAGCCCCATGTCAGACTGTTAAATGCTTTGTTCTGTTGCCCTCTCCCACTCCTTTTTGATGACATTTACAAAGGAAAGGACGCTGCTTGGAAGGTCTGGAAGCAAGGGAAAGGGTGTGAAGACAAGGCTAACGGTGGAGTGTACCGGAGGCTTGGGCTACCTTGGGCGGGAGCCCCAGAATACCTCTCTCATTAAAGGGACCCTGATTTTCCCCAGCCCCACTCTCTCCTCCAGCTATGGTGATGGCAGAGGCAGAAGAGAACTCTCAGCCCAGTTTGCACAGGAGAAGAAAACTCGTCATGGGCTTTTCAGAGAAGGTTCCACCTTGCGCTCGTACATTGTCTTTACCATGTGCTAGGATATATATTCAACAGGACAAAAAAATGTAAAATACTTGAATGAGCTTGTACCATAACATTAATATTATCGAGAGTGTCTGCTTCCTAGGCTGAAGTGATTCATTCATTATTCTGGTCCTGTTCTAGTCCTTTATAATTGGTGGTAATTATTATGCTTTTTTTTCATATAAAAAAGTATAAAAATAAAAACTTAAAAATAAAAAAAGCAAAAGAAAGTGGGGTGATTCAGACATCCATTAAGAGGTACATTTATGGGGGACCGGGGAGACAGCTCTGTGGGTAAAGTGCTTGCTCTCTGAGCATACGGATCTGAGTTCAGATTTGAAGAACCCATGGAACAGCTGGGCGTGGCAGTGCGCATCTGTAACCCTCAGGACTGGGCAAGGGATATGCAGGCAGGAGAGCCCAAGAGCTTGCTGGCCAGCCAGCCTAGGCAAAACAGTGAGCTCCAGATTCAACAAGAGGCCCCGTGGAGATTGATAAAGGGAGACACTAATATTGATCTGTAGCCTCCATACGCACATGCACACGAGTATGGACACACCGTCACAAACATGTATATGCAGCACACACAGATACAGCATGGATGTGGACTTAGCAAGTTCTCATATTGTGTCTTAGGTTCATTTAAGGCTCATATTAAAACAAGAAGCTAGCCTACCTACTATGATTAGTCAAGGGCCTAGTGGCAGATATACTTCTAGCGTGGTGATTTATAAATGTTAGCTACAGATCAGCATCATGGGTATAACATAGGACCCACTGAATCAGTGGCCTCATCTGAACGAGCCCTGTGGGTGATTCAGACGGACACTTTGAATGGGCTCCGGCAGGCCCCAGCATGGCAGATGGGCCAGAGCATGGCAAGCATGTTGCCAACAGGTTTTGTCTTTTACCCTTCTCCCCATTCCCTCGACCTTGCAAAATAATAATAATAATAACAACAACAACAAAAACAAAACAAAAGAAAAACAAAAACAAAAATATGTTCCTAAAGCTAGCTACCAAGGTCTATTCTCTTATTTGGCCACTTCCTCCTCCTGAGGCCGACTACCAAGGTTCAGCTTTTGAAGTATTAAAGTCCAGCAATCAAAATCCCCCTTTGGCTTATCAAGTCACCATGTCCAATCAAAACTAAATACCTCATCCTAACACAGGGTTTCCCCTTTCCCTTTACAAACTGCCATTTCCCTGTGGTCCACATCTGTCTCCTGTCCCTCTGGAGCAAATACCCTGCCCCTCTCCCTTGTTCCTTTCTCCTTCTCCCTCATCCTCTATCTCCTGCCTTTGTCTCTTATTCCCTTCCCTTTGTCCCTCTGGGGAAATGTGAATCTCACTTGTGCTGAGAACTTTGTCTAGGGGCGTCTTGTGCCAACTTCATGCACACATGTCGCCACAGGTTCTGCTGTATTCAAGCCTGTGTTTGCCACCCAGATAGATGGCCTGCTAGAGCCCTTCACACTTGACTGCCATAGCCCTGGTCAAAGCATAAACCTCTCCCAGGCCCAAGGTGAAGCTAGTCTCGGCTTTCTCTGTAGACCATTCTCACCACGAAGCTTCTAGAGATGCCAGATAATGGCCCTGAAAGTGTGCACCAAGGACAAACCAAATCAACGGTTTTACCCAACTTTAGCTTGAACCAGTGGATTTAATTAGGGTTATTTATAGGGACTTGGTAGAGTGAATTTTACCCTTAGGAGTATGAATTTGTGGCCACAGCACTAAAACCAAGTTTCACTCGTTAGCAATTGTTAACTATTAATATGTCATGGAGACAAGACAAATCTAGTCTGGGGCCTAGTGCATAATCCTTTGAGCTGGCTGCTTCATGAGCCCTCTCCCATGTCTTCAAGGACATGATAGGGAATGTTAGGGGGCCTGATCTTACGTGGGTCTCATAAGGGTAATCACAGCTTCTCTGATTCCAAGATAGAAAACAGCAGTGCCATGCCCAGAGGACCCAATTCCATAACACAGTCTTAGCAGGCAGCCTGGAAAGAGGCATACAGCACTTCAGTAACATAGGTAAGGACCAAGCTATGGCTGCCTCAACATCCTGCCACCTCTATGAATGTATGCCTCCTTCTCACGACACAAAAGAATGGTCATACATCACAGCAAGGAGGAAGAGGAGAGAGGAAGACATATCTTTCTCTTTGGGGACCATCTTCCTACATGAGGAAAATCTTTTTTGAAAAGTTCCAAGCATCCTATGTTACAGGGCAGATCGGTGAACATATTTAGCACTAGGATGGCACAGGGAGACTGAAAGGTCGTGAGTTCTTTGTCCCTGGATAGAGTAAACCATCCATTTACAAAGAGGGAGACAGGGGAAGAGTTGGGCCAGGAGAATAGTTTGCTCCGTGCTGTTGGAAATGGTATGTCAGCCAAAATGAACTGGCATGAGGGAGGTCTGGTCACACAGCTCCAACCTAGGAAAACAGGGTCCGCTCCCAGAGTCCATGACTATTGGCCCCAACACAAGCGAGCATGTGCGTGAAGATAACAAGCTAGGTGACATGTGCATGTTTGTAATCCCAGCAACTAAGCAAGGCAAAAGCATGGGGCTTCTAGGGCTTGTTGTATTTTAATTCAGTCAAGAAAATATAAGTCCCAGGCTCCAGGGGGGATTTCACCTCAAAAGAACAGCCAGAGGGTGATAGAGGACACCCGACACCCTTTTCTGTGCCCTGCATTACCTTCAAAGACACATATACCCTCCAAACATTCACACACACACACACACACACACACACACAGAGAGAGAGAGAGAGAGAGAGAGAGAGAGAGAGAGAGAGAGACAGAGAGACAGAGAGAGAGAGACAGAGAGAGAGACAGGGACACAGAGAGATAAACAAGCCATCTTTTTTGATCTTGTAACTTTGAGTCTGCAGGACCAACCCCTTTACATGCTCCAGCACATCATAGACGGGGCAGATGATGGGATGGACCAACTCATAGCTCTGGTTCTGGGTGGTTGCTGGGTTGGTCAGTCCCGCAGCTCTCCTTCATTCTCAACACCAGGGTGAGCTCTCCAGTACTGCCCCAGGGAGTTTACCCTATGTCAGAGAATTCTGGCCGGCTTCGGTTATGTCCTGGATGGTGGAAAGTCACCATGGCCAAGGCTGAGTTTACCTTTGGGAGTGGGAGCGTTGCCTTACTACTGCCGATTTCTTCAAAGTGTGATTTTTACTAATATCACGTCTCATGTCCCCACCACTCACACTAACTTTCAGATGCCTAAGAGATAATAAAGACTCAAAGAACAGACAGGAAGTAAAGCAACTCCCTCTTCTCGTGATGGGGGATTTGAGTAGTTATAGCGGGGGTGTAGAGGGGGAGAGAAAAACACAAAAGGCATTTTAAAGAAAAGAATTACTAGGCCTGGAGCCAATGCACATTCAAAGTCTCTTACTGGGGGAAAGAATAACATTCATTGTTTTGATAGAGACTGAGATAGGAATTTGCTAAAGTGAACTCAGCTGTTTCACCTTGCTTCTTGCTCAGCAAATCAGAACTTGTCCACACCGCTGTTTAGAGCTCTCTCTGTCCAGCATATGTAATACCACATCAGCCTACCTTGGCCCCCAATATTTTCTCTCTTCAATCCCAACTGCCAACTTCTCTTTGACTCTTGAGGCTTCTAGAACATGCCATTTATTTTTTATATATATATATATATATTATAGGAAACGAATCCCAAGTTTCGCTCTGGGTGAATTGGCTAAAGACAGTCTTTGGCAATATAAGAAGGAAGCGGATCGTTCCTTTCTAATGAAAAACATGTTTCATTTGCCATAACCCCTGAAGACATGACTCCTGTCACAATTGAGAAACAACCTTCGTCCCCCATGCTGCCCTCCAAGCTCCCTTTCCTTGGTGCAGTACAGTGGTAGGCAATTAGATATCTGGAAATTTAACACCCTTCCAAAGTCTCCAACTCCCAAAACAATCTGTGGACAACCTTTAAGTAGACGGTCACTTTCCCCACGACTCAAATCTCATTTCTAGATGGTTAATGCTGCTCCCCTTCTAGTAGACACGCTAAGTTCTTGGGACCAACACTTTACTAAAAGACCTGAAAATGGGCCAACTGAGAGCGGTCACATAGCCATGACATCCTGCCACACAGACCGTGGTGCCCACGAAACCAGGATGCAGACAGCAGAGGAGGTAACAACAGGCTTCTTGCCGAGGTCTATACTCGGCTCCAATTCTTCTTCCTATCCCATTACTCATCTTTCAGATTTATCCTCAGAAAGACACAGCCTGCATGTAACCTTTCCTTTGATGGAAGCCCAGTTCTTTGCTCCTACTGCCTGGAGATCTTGCCTTAGTCAGTCTCCACTTACCACTAGAAGCTCGGCCTCTCAACACCTACTAAAATGATGTGTTGACAGCATCATTACAAGCACAGGCTGTCTAGACCCTGGTCACGTAGGACCTTGGTACTATTGACATTTGGGCTCAGGTAACACTTGGTTGTGAGGGGTTCTCTACAGAGAATGTTTAGCAATCCATGGCTTCTCTCCTGGGCTGTAAGAGTAGTCGTGCCCTATTTGGGATCATTGTAAATGTTTCCAGGTGGTGCCAATATTGCCCAGAAGGAGAAACCACTCCTGGTAAGTTGAGAGCCAATGCTTTTGTTACACACCTTCGGGAGAGCAGGACATGGGACACAATCTGTCCCCATAATCCTTTAGTTCTCTGGATCTGCATCGGTGGCCATATCTGTGGCCTTTGGCCTTCACATCGACCCTAGCCCTTCTCACAGGGGCAAAGATCCCGAAGATTGACCCTCATCCTCCTGATGGAGACACGGGCAGTTCTGGGAAGCAGTTGTTCTCCATCAATGATTTTTGGTGGTCAGGGGAGGAAGGCTTCACCACACCGTTAACGAGGAGGCTGACAGACTGCTAAGCTGAACAGAGCAATACTGTGGGGAAAGGCAGTGGTGTGATCCCTCATGAGTTCATTTACACACATCTTCTGCTTGGTTGGAGCCCACTACAGGTTTCCCGGCTTCATCTCCCTACAGCCTCACTCAGCACGACAGAGAAGCAGGCCACACATTTGCATTTCCGAATGTCCATTGCTGCCTTCAAGATCAATGGTGCCTGCAACTTGAAGGTGTTGGCTGTAGAAGAGTCTTAAGTCAGGCTTCCTTGCTTCTGGCCAACACCACAGTCACCTTTGATAGATAAATGTCATATCAACATACATAAGCTAAGAATGCTTGTCTTTCTAGAAAATTCCCTAACTATGCTAATTGCCATTAAAGAGTAAGGTGTGCATTACCATGCACACCTTTAATCCCAGCACTTATGAGGCAGAGGAAAGAGGATCTCTGTTGAGATCCAGGCCAGCCTGGTCTGCAATAGTGAGTTCCAGGACAGCCAACTAAATACAGAAGTCTTGCCTAAAAAAAAAAATCAATTTAAAAAAGTAGCAACATATAGGCTAGATGTAGAAGGGAGTTTATTTCTAATATAAGAATTTTCACTCATTTTTTTTCAATACACAGTCAATCTGTAAATAACACATATCGAGTTCTGATCCAAATTGATGTCTTTTTCTTTTCCTTTTGCATATGTCTCTCTTTGTGTGGTATACGTGTGTGTGTATGCATGTCAATCTGTGTATGGGAACATGGGAGTGTGCATGTGTATGGAGTCTTGAAGTTGAGATCAGGAGTCTTCTTCAAACGCTTTCCCCATTGCAACAGGGGCTTAACCGAACCCAGAGCTTGCCAGCTCCAGCTACTCTACCTATTCAGGTTGCTCCAGGAATCCCTTGCGTCTGCTTCTCCACCCTGGAATTACAGGAGGACCACTACACTCACCAGGCATTTACATGTGTGGTGGTGGTGGGGGTCTCAACCCCAGGCCTCATATTTGTGAGTCAAGCGCTTTAATCACTGTGTTATCCTTCCAGCCCCCTTTGCCTTCTTTCAATCTCATTTGTCAAATTATCCAAAAAGCTAACTCACGTAGAGTGATGTCCAATCACCTAACAATCAGAGTGTCACTTCAAAACTGCCACTCTGAAAGCAGAATGCCTGGCAATCCTTGGCTCTGTGACACTCCCAGCACCCCTGTGTGGACAGAGCTCAGGTTTCTATATGTACTTCCTGGCTCTCTGATTTACTCTGAGATTAGTAATTGTAGAAACCTATAGGAAGGGGCACTGGGACTAGGGAAAGATCTGCTCTTAGCTGGTGTGTTCATCGAGGATCCCCTTGGAAATAAAGCAATAACCACAGGGCAGAACACCAAATATTCCTGCAAGATTCCAACTGGGCTTGAATGTGCCCAGCAGAATGCACAGGAAAACAAGGATTTCTGTTTAGTAGTCTTAGTGTTTGCCATACAAGCACTTATGTGCATTTTGATTTTTTTTAAAAAAAAATGAGACTTTTGATAAGATTGATTACCCAGAGGAGACCATGACCAAGAAACAATCAACTTAATGGAACCAACATGTCATGCTTAAAACACAAATGGCCTCTTGATTGTTTCAAGTTGTCTCTCAATCTCTATTGTCTGTGTCTGAGGCTACGTCATGAGGATATTTTCTGGCTCTGAATTCATGAACTTTAACTGTGCAATAATTCGTGTTCAGACTAACTGGCTCAAAATACAAATGACTAACCATTTAGAGGTACGAGGTCATTACAGGGACGGGAATCTAGTCCATGAGCAAGTGGTGACTGCTGGTAGGTGACTTCATAACCAGACTGTAGTTTCTCTACCTCGAAAAGGACAGGATTAGACACATTCCTCCAGTGTGTCCCAGAGTTCAGACTTAAATACAGCCTTCATGATGCCCGCTGTATACACACGTCATTTGATCTAACAGGCCTACTAATTACCGCTTTTAAATCTGTTTGCTTTTTTTGCATCGGTGAATGTATCTTAAGCGGAAACTCTAGATTAGCACCATGAGTAGTGAACTAGCATCCGTGTATATATAAGAGAAAACAAAAGACGATATCAGATTCTAACTAAACTTGGTGTTGCCTGCTGATGGCTCTGATCCTGTCACCTGCTCTCAGGTTTTAAAGTGAGGGAGAAAAATGTAGTTTGCATGGAAGAGATGTGGCAGTGGACATGGAGTGACTCTTAATCACCAAGAAGTCTATTGTCTAAGGAAAAAGCCGGGCTGGTAAATTGTGAATAGCTGGTATTCGGCAAAGGGAAGAAGACAGAAGTCTCTAGTGTAGAATATAAACACAACAGACAAAATCTGTGGGTGTGCTAGAAAATAAGACCATAATCAAAAGCTTAATTTATAGGTTTGCCAATCATACGGTTGATTTCCAATAACCTGTAGGACCTCTCTGGGCCCAGAGTTAGGAAGAGCGGCTCACAGCGGGCCCTTGCAAACTTACCTAGTCAGCTTCAAATAGGATGGTGAGCATCAGTCTCCCCCCCAGAACTGTCACAGATTTGGTACTGAAAGTCCTGTAGCCTGGGAAAGCCCCAGGTCCAGGCAGACACGTTAGAGATGGTTTCAGAACAGAGTTGAAGTTTTAGTATATTCCCGCATACTATGACTGGCTCTTTGACTACACCCAGAATCAATGGCAACGGCAACCACTTTTTAAAAAACAAATGGACCCGAGTGGTGCACACCTTTAATCCCAGCCCTCAGGAGGTAGAGGCAGGTGGATTTCTGAGTTGGAGGCCAGTGTGGTCTACAGATCGAGTTCTAGGACAGCCAGAGTTACAAAGAGAAACTCTGTCTCAAAACAAAACAAAACAAAAAAAACAACAACAACAACAAAAAAAAAAAACATTCGAGGGTCACTACGCTCCATTCTGCCAATCAGTCCCAGTCAGGAAATTACAGTTAGGAATCCACTTGAAATAGCTTTCCTCTTCCTCCCTTGCCTCACCAACATGACCCCTCAGGAAATATACAAAGCAACAGTCACTTCACATGGATTCTATCAGACAAGTGACATTTTGCCTATGTCAATATTTGACAGTTTGTCGTGCTGGAATGCAGTCACCTCCCACCTACCCGCCAAAAAACGCATTAGAAGTGGCTTTCTACAGGCCATGCCTTTCCAATCCTCAGAATACCTTTGCTAAAACCACACATGCACACACACACACACACACACACACACACACACAGCATGCTGTAGTACTTTCTGCTCTAGAAGAATGGAGAACTTGAAAGTGTAGGGTAAGATGGGGAGAGGAGGAGGAAGTGTCCTCAGAGCTTGTAGAAGGATTGAAAAGCTGATTTCTCCTCTGCCAGCTCTGGGTCATCACGCCTAATGGCCAATATTTAATCTTCCTGAGACGGTTGGGTAAGAAATGTTCATCTCAGTTTCCAAATGAGAAGCAGAACACATGGTTCTGCTTGAGTGGAAAGGAACACTGGGAGACAGTTCTGGCCACAGAGACTCTCCTGCATGCCCAACCCACCTAAGAAGTGATGGAGGCTCATACTACCTTGTAAAAAGTGGTACCCAGGCTTCAGTTTTCATTCCACTTTCTATTTTTGCTCCATTAAGCATCTCTTGATCCTACAGCTATCTAGACAAGAGGCTCTCGACTTCTCTGGCCAAAGGACAAAGGTCAAATGATGCTTCTGTGAAAGACAATCTTTCAAAGAGTCAGACTGCAATTTTCATCCTTAAAACTCGTTTTAACAGGGGCTTAAAGCGTCAGTAATAGGAAGTCAATGGTGAAGTGTCTGGACCCAGAGTGGTGGCGTGGACGCTCGTTCCATCACTTGACCTTGGATGGGTCATGGACCTCTCCGCCTCAGTCTTTAACACAGCCGTACCACCTGTCCCCACAGCTGCTGCAAGGATTAGTAAAGGGTTTTATGTAAATGACCTAGACCAGGGCCTGCCATGTAACAAGCAATCAGTTTTGGGCTGTCATTCTCAGTGCTAAGTTTTACTCCCCTAGACTTCTCTATGGTTTTTAACCCCTAATGCTAATTAAAAGTATAAAGTGGTTTTGGATTTGTCAAAATATACAGTTAGTAATTTTTAGTTCACTGTGGTAAAGGTAGGTTTCACCTTTGTGTGTGTGTGCACACTCGAATGTTCGTCAGTGAAGGTTCAAGTGTACACACATTTGTGTGAAGGCCAAATGACAACCAGACAGGTGCTATCCATATTGTTTCTAGGTTTTGTTTCTTTAAGACAGGATCTCTCTAAATAGACCAGGTTAGGCTGGCTGGCCAGTGAGTACTTGCCTGCCTCCCCAGGCCAAGATTACATGTGTGCAATGCCACACCTAGCCTTTTTTACAAGGGTTTAAGGGATTGAACTCAGATCTGTATGCCCGCAAAGCAAGCACTTTACCAAAGAAGCTATCTCAACAACCTAACTTCCAATTTTGAAGCCTCCAGGCTAAGCACCGGGAGAGGTACTCACTCAACTCAATGCAAAAATGGAAATAATAAGTGCCCACCGCATGCCGACCATTGTGCCAAATGGTTGTGTCCTCATAACAGGCCATGGGAGGCAGAACTCTTGCTAACTTTCAGAAGGGAAAGCAGACTTAGAAAAGGCAAGACGGGAGACAGCTTTGTGTCTGGAACAAGAGTAAATATCTTCAAGGGCAGAGAGGGAAACTCAAAGGAGTCCTGTTCCAAGCCAGACCTTGGTTTTCTTAACTTCACAACGTTCTGAAAATCAGTACAAGGCAATTTTACAACTAAATGTGATTTAGCACTAAAAACAAAAACTATCGTGCCATTTGTAACAACTTTCATGAGCCTCGGAAGCACCCTGCTAAGTAAAATAAGCCAGTCACTGAGAGATCAACACTGCAGAGGGACTCATAGGGATGGTGCATGGAGCAGCTCCCAGGAGTCAAGGCAGGGAGGAGACTGTTGATCAGCCACTGTAAAGTCTCAGCCATGCAAAACGAGCCAGCTCTGGGGATGCACCCTGCAGCATGCAGCCGCTAGTCAACAAAATTCTAACACACACTTAAAATGAGTCAGGCATGTAAATCTAGAGCAAAGTGCTCTCCTCACACATTCAAGGGAAGACAGGAAGTTGGGGAGGTGAGGATGTATGTCAACCCTTGATCATGGTGAGAGTTCCGTGGGTTTATGTGTGTAACTGAAGGCATCCAGTTGTATGCAGTACATTGTGCCAGATACCCTTCAATCAAACTGTTAATTCTTTTCAAGAATATTGTTGTTTCTTTTTTAAATAGTACAAGGTAAGTTCAGTCAGAATAGACAACATTGGTTCCTGGTGCCGTAAAAGGTGGCAATGGTAATTGCTGCCTCTGCGAAGAATCTAGGCGTGCCCAGGATTATCCCCAACACAACTCTCTCACTCTGGTCCTGTTTCATATACCCAGAAAGCACCGTCTTTTAATCCTGGCCCCTGCTTTCAATATCTTCAGCATCATTTACTTCACCGTGGCCACAGCAGCAGCACCTGGCGGCTCAGCAGCCCTCTGCCCTCTGTGCTTCCTGAGCCCTCCTGGCTCAGAGCCCGGATACCAGGCAACCATTCTCAAATATTTGCTAAGCAGAACACCCCAAACCAGGACCTCCAGAGACCTGTGGTGGAAATATTAAATCCCAGGGCCACTCCTATTATACTGCAGCAATGCTTCGGAGCCACAAGTGACCCTTACATCCTTACGTCACCAGGCAGCCCGCCTTCTACGTGCCACCAACCAAGTGATGATCATGCTACTCTGTTGGAGACGTGACTGCATCTGAACACCACACTACACATGAGCAAGTGCAGGTCTGCTTTAGAGATGAGCCGTCGGCTCTAATTAAAAGGATAATAAAGTATTGTTTCTGAGGAATAAGAAGAGCCAAGCTGAAGAGCCAGGCTTTCTAGTCAGGCTGAATTGGAATCCCATTAACTCAGCCGTGCCCATTCTCAGTCCCAATTCTCTGCTTAGGTAACAACAGGATTGGAAAATAAGAGTATTCTGTTATAAAACTGGGTATTTCCAGGACTCCAGAGGCTGAGGCAGGAGGATTGCTCTGACTTTGCGGCCAGTCTGTCCTAGAGAGTGAATTATGGGCTAGCCTGAGATAGAGTGAGACTCTGTTCCAAAAACAAAACACCCAACAACAATGACAAAAAAGACTAAAAAGGAATAAATAGCATGTAAGAGCCACATGAACTAATTAGAATATATCAGAGACAATTAAACTCTCCGAACAGCGCTTCCCTTTCTCTATCCTTTCTCGCCTTTTTATTCCTCATTCCTTTTTCTTCCTTCCTCCTGCAAACAAGTGTTCAGGACCAATGGTGGCCCAAGCAGGCATTTGAATGTATGTCTGGCTATGCACCACGTGTGAGCCTGGTGCCTGCAGAGGCCAGAAGAGGTCGCCTGATGCTATGAAACTGGAGGTATGGACCATCGTGAGCTGCCATGTAGGTGCTGGGAAACAAACCCAGGTCCTCTGGAGGAGCAGCCAGAGCTCTAACCACTGAGCCATCTCTCCAGCCCAATTAAAGACTTTAAAAGCAAGATAACAAGTGCTCTTCTGTAAATAAAAAAAAAAAATCCCCTTCCTTAAATGTTAGATGGTATGATGAAGTCAAGAAAGAGTGTGGTAAGTTAGAATATTTGCCAGCAGGTAGATTATACAGCTAGTAATGGGTAACATTTCATAATCTATTTACCTTAACCACTACGTCTTCAGTGGTCAACTGCAATAAAGGATACTGCTTGGACATTATGATATAGAGATACATATATAGGTATATATCTGTATACATATGTATGTGTGTGCACAGAGATGTATACTAAATACATGTGAGTCAAAATATGCAGAATATGAAACTTATGTACATATATGTGTGTATGTGTATATAAATACACACACAAACACACACACACACACACATATATATATATATATTTACATTCAACTTTTCAAACTTGTTGGTGAAATATGCAAAACTGAGTCAGGCATTTTGGCATGGTGGTGACACCTATAATCCCAGCACTTGGAAGTAACGGTGGAAGTCTCAAGAGTCAAGGTCATCCTTGGCTACATAGTGAGTTCAGGAACATCCTAGGATACATGAGATCCTGCCTCATAAGCATGGGTAATTGTTATCTCCACAAATATCCCTTCCTGAAATGTTGTAGACATCACTACAAGACAAAAAAACAAGGAATGACTGAAGAAGCCAGGACGGGCTGACACGGTGGGGGGTGGGGGTGTGAGAGCGCGATGCTTCATGTTGGCGTGGAGCAAACATGTGGCATAAAACTGGCATTTTAAATGTAGTCTCATGACAGCCTGGGCCTTGCCGGAGAGACATTGTCGGTTACAGAGAAGGGCACTGACTCCAGGGAGCAGCCAAGGAGCAGAATCAGAGTTGAAGCATAATTCCCGTGGCTCAGGCCCAGGCTTTCACACTGATTGTTACTGGCATTCACTCTCCTGTGTCAGCTCTACTTCCTGAGTGTCACTGGGTGCCAGGACTGCTCAAAACAAACGCATCAAAACACAAAGGCTGTCACCCCACCTCCACGTTCAAATCAGGCAGGGTGTCTCTGTGCTCATTCAAAACCTGGGAACATGGCAAACCTGTGCTGGCGTCCATGCCACCAGCTCTGTAGCCAAAACAATTCCTCCCCCATGGGAAGTTCTGCACCGTGGCTTTGGTTCCGAGACTGCTGCACCGTGGCTTTGGTTCCGAGACTGAAATCTCCTGACGGGCAAACAGAACTAGGACCCAAAGTCAACTGCCCATTTAACAATGAACAAAGGCTATGGCGTGCCTGCTACCTGTGCATTCCAGAGGAAAGCCTGTCCCAGCTTCTCCAAAGAAGCCCCAGGACATCCCGCAGTCAGCCAAGGAGCCACTGAGAGACATAAATACAGTCATTGTGAAGACAGACCCAGCACAAAGAAGAAAAATCCAAACAGGCTGAGAGTCCCTCTTTCTCTCCCTCCTCCCCCCCTCTCTGTCTTCCTTCCTCCTTCCTCCCCCTCTGCCTCTCTCGCTTGCTTGCTCTCTTAAATCATGACATGGCACAACATTAACCCTGCTGCTGCAAAGAACAAGACTTTATTCTCTTTTCAAGTAGGCTGGAAAGGAGAGCCAGCATGGCTGACACGAAGCAGGACCTGGTCCTTGTCCTTCCCTGTCGATGATGGTATTTCAGATACAGAGTCCACTCAACGTTATGTGCCAGGCAAATCCATGACACACACACACACACACACACACACACACAGAGGCATATGCACGCACACATCAAAGAAGAAAAGGAGGGTGGGTTCCATGAGTATGTCTGTGTGGCCTCATGGGGTCCCATGTTTAAAGAATCCCATGTTTGCCCACGTACTCTGATATCACCATGTTGGAATTCTTCATCGGTTTTGAGCATCTCTTGGTAGTGAGTCCTAAAAATAGTGTGGCAAATCTTGCCAGCAAAAGCAGCAGGTATGCTTTCTCAAACCCACACGAGAGCTGGGTAAGGAGACTGGGAATGCCAGTCCTCTGCCCCAGCAGAAGGCCTGAGCAGGATGGTGCATGCTGAAACCAGGTGTCCTTGCCTATAATGAACGCGATGAGTGTCATGGTCATTCTTCTCTGTAGATAACCAAAGAAGGTCTAAAAACTGGCTGGTATGTAGCAATGTTCTAAAAATGCCAGTTTGTCTACTGGCTTGTTTCAGATACTTCAATACAGACCATGTCAGGCTGGCAAGATTGTTCAGTGGGTAAAGACACCTGCCACTGAGTGGCCTGAGTTTGGCCCCAGGACCTTCATGGTGGAAGGATAGAATTCTACAAGTCATCTTCTGACCTCCACACAGACACTCGCATGCACACACCCACAAACACAAACAAAATCAATTAATACATAAATAAATATAAAAATTTTTTATAGAAATTTTTTTTAAAACTGATGGACCATGCCTTCATAATCCAAAAAAAGGTGAGGGGTCACCCAAGGACTCCATTGACTCTCAGAACCTAGAATTCTCCATTCATGTCAGACTACAGACTGAGTAAGGATACTTAGGATTACCAGGGTAGAAACCCAAGTCCTACTTTCGTGGTCAAAGTGTGAAGTCTATAGTTGTCACTAACGAAAACAGAAAGTCAAGGATCCAGGCACTGCCATGCTGGGGATATTTTCCCCCCTGCCTTCCTCCTCCTCCTTCGCCCAAGCTCCTCTCTCCTCGCTGGTTCTTGCTCTCATCTTCTCCCTTCTCCCCTACGCTTTCTGTCTGGGGTATGCAGTGGGCAAAATGGCCACCAAAACAGCTTTAAGAGTCACTCAGCTCCACAGGGCCAGTAGAGAGTCTCATTCCTCTCTCTGTATATTAACCAAGAGAAAGGCTGTTTCTGTATGAACTGTATTCTCAGTCCTGAAACAGTCACGACAGCCAGAGTGCCAAGGCAGGTGTCCACATGCTGACCGACGATGATGACCAGGCCTCGTGACTGTTAACCCCGTTTGGGACATGGAGAATGGGGGTGGGGCAATCCACCCAAGAAATGGTGATGCTAAGCAGATAAATATCACACGCCCATTGTCCCATGGTGGGTTTGCTCTTCGTTTCCTCTGTGAAGGTGATGTGGCCCCTGTCCCCTAAGCCACCTTCACTGAAGGAAACACATGGGTGCCTCATAGAGTGAGGAAAGGCAACGGCTGAGAGAGCTCGGGTGTACTCAAGGTTATTAGCTGCACAATGGCGATCTCACCCATTAAAATTCAATTTTAATCGTCATCTGTTTACATTTATGGTTACCTGTCATTTATGCAAATAGAATTTGTTTTCCAGGTTACTGCTCATGAAAGTGCCTTTTTAAAATAGCTAAATCAAAACAAAGTCTGTTGATTGAGTGAAGGAAGACCTCCACACTCACAGCCTTGCTATTATTATGCAAATAATAAGGATATCGGCATAAGTAAAAGAATACATCGGTGCGTGCCGTAACTCCAAAGACTGAAATACCAGACAAAGCTCAATATACAAACAGGACTTTTCTCTCCCAAGAGAACTAAAAAACTAAATTTACTCTCTTGTCGGTTCACATGTAGAGTCTCTGGCAAACTTAATGATGTTCTTCCTGTGTGGGTGGCACCAATCCAGGCCAGCAAAAGAATCTGTAATAAGATTTCCTCAGCTTTGGCCAGCAAAGCCTGTTTCCTGGATGTATTTGGCATATCTGTCACGGAGGACAGATTCTCCAGGGACACTGGCCCACTGTGTCAGGCTTTGTTTGAGAGAAAAGGACACCCAAAGATGGGCTGATATGAAAATCACTTACCATAGAGTTGGCCAGAGCAATTATTATTGGGCACAGAGGAGACCCTTCTCCCACGATCACCCAAAGCCAGCTGCCCCAATGAACACTAGCCATCTCCCTGGGGCCAAAGCTTTCCCAAGTTGATTTCAATAAAAATCCACTTGTAGAGTGGTATTTGTCCTTTGTTTGGTTGACAACGAGGTCTTCTAGTTGAACATCAATTCCAGCAAAATTAATTAAAGAATGTCTACATTGTCCCCTTTTGAATTATTTCCTCTCCAGGCCAAAGAGAAAATCCATGAGGGTTTTGATGCAGACCGAGATGCCAAAAAGCTGTACAAAGCCTGCAAAGGAATGGGTATGAAATAATTTTGTTCATTTATTTGTTTTTGAAATTGATTAAGCTTGATGTCGTGACCAACGTTCCCATAGTGGCTGGAGGAGACCTACCTGTCATATGTATTCTATGCTAATTCAAGTTGATCTCTTCCAATGAGGTCTCAAAGGTATTGGAATCTAAATCTTGTGACATTTAATTTGACGTTGAAGTCATGGGGAACTTCTTTAGGAGTCAAGCTTATGCCATCTTCATCTTGTCTTATTTACTTCGGCCTTTTCCGTGGGAGGTCATGAGGAATCAGATCTGACAAGAGCTGGATTCAGGGCCAGGAAGATGCATCTAGAAGTGACAGTCCTGCTGTGCAGTGACAGCTTGGGGAAATCAGAGAAAGCATAGGGGCGGTGGCTCCCTGCTTACACACCGCTGCGGCTCATCTCTAGTCTCATGTCCAGCAGACAGCTGTCTAGGAAAGACCTGCATGGAAACCTTAGGGTGTTTATGCCTGAGGTTTGCTGCATGGAAGGGAACCCCAGGGTACTTTCCAGGCAGCTGAGACGTCCCTGATGCTCTGTGGTGAAGGCCAGATACCTGGCAGTGGGGCGGAGGTGGGGTGGAGATGGGAGTATGTTATTGGGTATGATGATGATGCATGAACTCTTCCTTTCTCACCTAGAGTTCATTCTAGAACATCCGGGCTGAGCATTTACTGAATGCCAAAATCAGAGTTCTCATGTGACTCAGAATGGAGCCAAAGTGCCTCTTTCTGTGTAGAGAGCCTGTGTGAGCACTGCCCAGTTCAATGTCACCTGTCCATCATTATCTTGTTTAGCTACCATGCCCAGCTTCACTTTAATTTTTTTTTTTTTCTTTTTTTGGTTTTTCGAGACAGGGTTTCCCTGTAGTTTCTGGAGACTGTCCTGGAACTAGCTCTTGTAGACCAGGCTGGCCTCGAACTCAGAGATCCGCCTGCCTCTGCCTCCCGAGTGCTGGGATTAAAGGCATGTGCCACCGCCGCCCGGCTTCACTTTAATTTTTTAAGAAGCCAAATTTTAAAAATTTTTAAAAGAAAAAATACAAGATGTATTATTTTGATGATTTAGTTCCATTGATCCCAATTTATATAAAAATATCATTTACCCCAATATTGACAAAATTATGAATGAGGTATTTTACATTCTGTTTTGTTTATTTTTTCTTTGTTGTTTTGTACTAAGTCTCTGAAATTTGACATGTACTCTGTACTTATAGAATATTTTGATTTGCATCAATTACTCTTTAAGTACTAGATAGCCATGATTGGTCGATTAGTAGCTGCTGGGTTGAATGGGAGGCCAGAAGCCCCAAATGTAGCAAAGATTACAAGCACTCTCACCTAGGCAAGTCAGAATTATAATGGTCGGTGATAAAATGATGGGCTGGAGTGATGGGCCAGTGGTTAAGAGCACCGCCTGCTCTTCCAAAGGTCCTGAGTTCAGTTCCCAGCAACCACAATCATCTGTAATGAGATCTGGTGCCCTCTTGAGGAAGAGACCTGGTCAGTCATCCTCATCAACTTAGACTGTGAAACCCAATGAGCAAGTGCAACAGAATCACCATATACGGGCTGCCCATGCATGTTTCAGCATTTCCAGGGCATAAATTTCATTTTTCATTTCATGATAAAATGATAGTTTATTTCTCCAAATGAGGCAAAACTTAGGTTACAATTTGGGGTCTTTTTGCTCTCCTGCTGTCTTACGATGCCCTAAGTATGTGGACAATCTGGGTCATGGGCAACCCAAAACGGTCCCCAACCTCTCCCTAACACCGACTCTCCTTCTCAGCCTGGGCTCCTCTGCTGCCCCTCTCCCAGTTCCTCAGCACCACACCATCCACCAGTTTCTGCTTATAAACTAACCCTTTACGGCATCATCACCATCAGCCGACGCCACCAAAGGGAATGCCTTAATGCACAGTACATGAACCAGCCTTTTAGATAACAAAGTCACCAGAGATGGTCTCTGCATGGTTCCTCAGTTGTCCAAAGGCATGCTGGTCATCAAGACAAGAAGGAGACTGTCCATTTTGCATCTCCAATAGTTCTCAGTAAGAAGACTACTGAGCCTGGGACCACACCCTTGGGTCAAGCTCGGGTCCACTGAGGTGTACAGAGGTCAAAACGCTCAGCCACTCCAGAGCATGCGTCTGGCCTAGAACTCAGGTCCTAACCTTCAGCCCAGCACTCTCCTCTGCATTATCAGTATGCGCTCTGTACAGCACCCCATTGGCCCTCATTACATGGTAACCATTAAGCCTCTCCTTCACAGTGTGCTCAGATCCAATTAGGTCAGCCTGTATATTGCCCAACCTGTTCTCCATCACAAAAGGTTGAATGGAGGCCTCTAGAAGGTTTAGGCCCCCAGAATCTGGGAGAATGGCCTCGTCCTTATTTGGAAAAGGGGTCTTTGTAGATGTGATTGAGTTAAGGATGCTAGGAAGAGGGTTACCTAGGTAGGTTCTAAATCCAATGATGGGTGTCTTTAAGAAAGACAGAGAGAAAGATGGTGGTAGCCAGGTTGGGGACATGGGAAGACAGATAGAGACTGCTCTCATGTTAAATGACAGGTCAAAGAACACCAAGAAGCTGGGAGAACCGGGACTATGACCTATTGACACAGTAGCTTCAGATTTCCAGTATCCAGAACCATAGGGGCCCAAGTCGTGTCATTTGAAGCCATTGAATTTGTGGTCATTGACACAATAACCTCTAGAAATGTATATAAAGAATAAATGCCTTCTGCAGACAGGATCCAGGCCCACCCATCACTTCTCTTGCCTTCCCTGTGCTCACCGCCCCCTCCCACCGCCCCTTGTGAGAATGTGAAGCCTTGCCTCAAGCTTTAGGAACACAGCTTTCTGGGGTCAACCAGGTCAGTGTGGGCTGGAGCTTCTGCTGCTAGTTTAGCCTTGTTTATCTGCCACATGGAACCTTGTGGCCTTCAAACACTGTGGCTCCCTCCTGCCAAAACGCCATATCATCCAGTTACTCTCCAGAAAATTGCTGGGGAAAGCATACCACAGATGCCCCCGGGATACTTCCAGGCTGGTGATCATTTTGGCTCTAACAAAGCGATGTAATTACTCCCCTCCAGTATCTGAAGTACTGCCAGCACAGAGGGTCTTTGTTTTGTTTGTTTTGTGTTTGTTCAGTTTTAAAGCCTTTCCCAGAACCACTGGGCTGGCCCGATTGCCTCAAACCGTTACAAATGTTTACAGGAAATCGCTCAGCAGCCGGGCCTGCTTCTAAGACACGCAGACCGTGAAATGCAGAGTGAGGTCACCTTCAGCAAGCTGCTGCTTCTTTGGGTTGTAAAAACAGTTTCCAGGATCAACCTGAGATTTGTTCTCAAATGACTTCAAGGATATCTATGTGTCATTGTTCTGTCCTTCCTCTACTTGTAGGCTGGTGCTAAACCGTCCTACAACCACTCTGCTCTCTTGTGTTTGTGTTTTTGCTGTTTGTTTTGCTTTCCTACTTTTTTTAACATGGGGTCTTGCATGAACCAGGATGGTCTTGAACTCATTATATAGCCAAGTCGGTCTCAAACTTGTAATCCCCCCTGCTTCAGCCTCCCTAGTACTTGAATTACAGGGGTATACCAATATGTCCATCTTCAGATCTTTCTTGTTTAAAAGAAAGGAAAATCTACAGAATCAGATTTTTTTCTAATAAACTCACGTCTCCATGGTTGTCCAGATACAGCTTGCATATGACATCACAGTGGAGAATATTTACTATTGGCCTTTGCTGTCCTATATACAGTCCATTTTAGTATAAATACAACTCAAACCAATGTAGAGTCAAAGTTCTATCAAATGGTATGCAAACTTCTGCTGCCATTCATACATACAGATATGCGTTCACTTATTCAGAAAGATGTGAGAATACCAAATGGAGGCGGGAAGGCATGGGAGGCTCTAGGATCTAAGCCTGAAATACTGAGGTCCTTGACAGGGACAGGAAGAACCCCCAATGAAAGGAGGGTCCGCAGAACTGAAAGGGTACATTCTATGATATTTCAAAGAATATGAAATCTTTTCTGAGGTGAGATTTCTGGCATTCAAACATTTAAAAGTTAGCTACGAAAACGTCGTAGAGTGCACAGATACACGTCACCTAGGTGAAAGCCCTGGGGGACACAAAGAGAGACAACGTGAGTAACAGTGTTGGAACCAAACCAGAAAGAGACTGGCAATTAACTCCTGCTATTTTTGCAAGTGAGCTCATCCTAGGATGTTCTCTTTTTGCGGTTGAACCCAACTAGCTGGAATCGTCCCACAATTACAGAGGTGGCAATAATCCTTGAGATGAAATGACTGGCCCAAGGACAGTGGCTATCCCAGGGCTCTCTGTCCCCTGGGCTGGATCTCTCTCCTTCTAAGTTCTGGCTGGGTCTTTCCAAAGACAGTCTTAAGTGCTGATACAGAGCCAAATGAAGGTAGAACACAGGTGTTTTCCAGGCTCTATTTTCTTCCCTTTCTCATCTCTAACAAGAACCTTTCCACATTCCGTCCACAATCACGGCCTGCTATTTTTCTTGCTCCCAGTTCCTTCATCAAAATATGTCATCTCCGTTTACTGGTTCCCTGGAATCCCAGTCTCCCAGTAATCTTCACCCACCAGTTCATTCATTCAGCTCCACACAGAGGTCGCTGTGCCGGTTCTCTTCCCCTTCAACTGAAGGTAGACACCAGCAACTTCAGGTCTCTCAGGTCTGGGGATGAGGAGAAAGGTCTTGGTTCCTGCCATAGAAACTGGAGACATTGTTGAGTAGAGCAATTATAGTCATGTCTTAGAATCTCATAATGAATGACCCGCCATAAATTACACGGTTTTGAACCATGGAAACACATTGATATTACAGTTCTGGAAGTCAGAAGCCCACCATCAAAGGGTCAGTGGCTCACACTATGTTTCTAAGGGCAGTGGCCATTTCAGAAGAGGCAACGGACTGAGTGGGAGAAGTGCTAGCCCAAATTCCCAGGAGCTTGACTTTGCATCACCTTTCTTTGAGTAAATAAGTGCAGGACAATGCAACGTGCGCTTTCACAGAACATGCTAGAACTACCATAATCCACTGTGTAAAGAGACTCACGTCTATGTCAGACTCACCCACATCCCTGAAGAGTCAATAATCCATTGTAAGGTATCTGGACCACTAATAGATGAACTTTCCCAAAGTTTTGCCAATGCAAATGTTATTGACTTAGTAGTTCCTTCTTATTCAATTTATTTTTAACTCTGGTTCCTTCACAAAACACAAGCTCGCATTAAAATTAAATCATAATTTCTAAGTGTAAAAATAGTCATAGATCAGTCATTTTAATTCAGTCTCACATTTTCAGTACTATGGCATAGGAAACACAGGTCAGTGGACCTGGCAGAACCTTCAGCTCCCCCAAGCTCCCAGTTATGGCTCAAGCAAGATGGATGTGACTAACACGCAGCAGTGCCCATTACAGTTAAGTGACCACCGACTGCCCAGAGCCCAGCCCCCAGTCTCACAGCTTCACATATATGCAATCCTACAATGGGTCCTAACACTGGCTATATAACTGGCTATGGGAGAACATAGAAAACAGGAATTTGACTCTTCAAGGCTTATAAAAGTAACTGATCCACAGATATCATTAAGAGAAGCTAAATGAGCCCCGTGTAAGTCATCACAGAGATGGGCCTAGAAGATCAGCTTGAGACCAAGTTGCAGGACGTCTTGTTCCGTTTTGGGATTCTGATCTAACCCTAGGAGACATGACTACTCATTAATGGCATTTAGATTATGGGGTGAAATGAGCCGGACCTTGCAGAGATCAATGCTTTGCATCAGAGAGACTAAAAGCAGTCAGGATTTGCTGGCAGTGGCATTAAGAAGCAAAGGCAACAGAGGTGAACCCTTTGGGTGACTTTGGTTTTTCTAACTAAAGTGATGTCATGCATGGATATGAAATAATAGGGCAGAGAAGGGACTTAAGGATTTACCAAAGGAATCCAGCTATGCTACACTGCAAATAGAAATACCTTGGAGAGCCTTGACAATGTGGCCACAGGCAGCTGGAAGTAAGAGAGGAACTCAGAGGAAAGAGCTCGGCTGGGGGGTTGGTCTGGAGCTCATCAGCAAAGAGCAGAGGCCATCTGAAGAGAGGATCACAACCAAAAGGGCCAACTGGGAACTGAGGTTAGAGGGCAGGGAAAAGAAGGGCCAGGCAGCATGCGACACCAAGAAGAAGGTAGTGGGGGGCGGGGAAGAAACTGACAGGAAGCTAGGGGTAAACTAGTTACAGGGTTTGCAGCTTAGAAGGATGTGTGCAGAAACCAATGCAATGTGCCTTCCTCGGTTTCTTCATCTACCATTGTGACCTAGGACTAGATGGCCTCAGAAGTGCCTCGTAGAGCTCACAACTGCTGAATGTTGTGGGACCCTAGCATACTCTGTAATAGGTGAGCATTCCTTGCAGAGTGGCATGGACCTAAGCCCTCTGTGCATGTGAGGCAGTGCCAGGTCCTTGGGCATTTATGTTGCTCTCTGTCTTTGGTATACAATTGTTGCTATATGCGCTTTGGGCTCTCCCTTCTCATTCTCTCCTATTCTTGAACTACATGACACCAGGTTGTAGGTGAGGAACTAGAGGTGTTAAAGTCTTTTGTGCATGTGTGTGTGTGCGTGTGCGTGTGCACACGCACACACACACACAAGTTTGTGGATAAGATCACTATTCTGTCAATTTGGGTTTCAATCTTGTCTATTCAGATAGATAAGTGGATAAGGAACAAACCATACCCTTTATTAGGTTTCTTTTAAAAACTAACTTTATTGAGGCAGAATTTATAAACCATATAATTTCCCCATTGAAAATATACAGCCCAGTGTTGTCTTAGTTAGGGTTTCTATTGCTGTAAAGAGACCCCATGACCACAACAGCTCTTACAAAGGAAAACATTTAATTGGGTGGCTTCCAGTTCAGAGGTTCAGTCCATTATCATCATGGTGGGACATGGCAGCATGCAGGTAGACATGGTGCTGGGGAAGGAACTGAGAGTTCTATATCTTGATATTCAGGTAACAGGAGGTAGTTTGTCTCACTGGGTATAGCTTGAGCACAGAAGACCTCAAAGCCCACCCCACACTTCCTCCAATAAAGTCACACCTCCTCCAACAAGGCTCCACCTCCCATTAGTGGCACTCCCTCTGGGGACCATTTTCTTTCAAACCAATACAAGTATTTTCCTTCATTTATAAATATATGTAGTCCAACCATAGTTAATTGATTTTAAATGAGATTGGGTATGTTCAGGATGGTATGGCCATAGATAACTGATTGATTTTAGAATACTTTCATCTTTTCATACACTCTGTCCTCTCTGTCAATCCCTAACCCACTTTCTGCCTCTACAGAATCCTTTATTCTAGGTTTTCACATGAATAGAATCCTACAATTTGTGGTCTTTTGTGATTGGTCCCTTTCACTTAGTCTGACATTTCCAGGGTTCATTCATATTTTTCTGTACTCTAGTCCTTCTTGAGACCCAGTACGAGTCTACTGTATGGGTACCTTATGTTTTGTTCAGCCATTTGTCTCCTGATGAACTTTGGGAGCTTTCTACCTTCGGCCGATTTTGACCAATGCTCCTGCTCAGAGTTAGTGCAGATGTTTTTCCATTCCCCTGGGAATTAAGTTTGGGAACGTGCCATAGACATTTCTCTTTCTAACTGTACCTCTTACTGCACTGCACACCGGGGAGGTCTCCATGGATATTTGTCTGAGTGGAAAGAATATGGTTTTCAGGATCATCTAGCCCCATTCTAGACCCTGGCCCTTTTTAAGTTGGAGTCATGGCTTCTTCGATGACAGCAGCGTTCATCACATTTCTTGATCACTGAGACTTTGTTTATGTCTCCTGCCCTTCAGGAACAGATGAGGCGGCCATCATCGAGGTCTTATCCATCAGGACATCGGAGCAGAGGCAACAGATAAAGCAGAAGTACAAGACGAAGTACGGCAAGGTATGCAGGGTTGAGCCAGTTCAGCTTCCTCTGCACACCCCTGGAGGGACAACGTGGCTAGAGTTAGAATACAGTCTGAGAAAAATGCATTTGGAACTTTTAATTGGCTAGACAAAAGACTGATATTGCTAGACCAACTTAATACCTATAAACCAATTCCCCTTAAGTCATTGGGGTTTTTTGTTTGTTTGTTTGTTTTTGATTTTGATTTTTTGTTTTCTTTAGTTTGGTTTGATTTTTCAAGACAGGGTTTCTCTGTAGCTTTAGAGCCTGTCCTGGAACTAACTCTTGTAGCCCAGGCTGGCCTCAGACTCACAGAGATCCGCCTGCCTCTGCCTCTTGAGTGCTGGGATTAAAGCCGTGTGCCACCACTGTCCAGCAACTCATTGTTTTCTTAATTGACTTCATTTTTCTATTACATTTACTCATTTTTCATTCAATTTGGACTACTTACATACAATAATTCATAAGCAGGATAGCGATTTGAAAACCAGTTCCCACAAGTGGGGCTTAATATAAAAATATTCTTCTACTCAGCTGTCTTTGGGATTCATATCTCTTCAAATTATTGGTTCAGAAAACTAAAATTCTTTCTTTTATTTTTGAGATGATATAATTATATCATTTCCCTCTTCTCTTTATTCCCTCCAAATTCTTCCATATAACCCTCATTGTTCTCTTTCAAATTCATGGCCTCTTTTTTCATTGTTGTTACATACATACGTACGTACATACATACACACACACATATATGTTTATACATATATTCTTAAATACACAATGCAACCTGTTCAGTCTGTATAACGTGGCTTGTATGTATGTTTTCAGGGTTGACTATCTGGTATTGGATAGCCAATTGATAAACTCTTCCCTGTGGAGGAGAATTTCTTCCACTACCAGCTTTCATCAGTTGCCTGTGGAGTTAAGGGCCCATGGTGCCTCCTCCCCCACCTCTGTCCGCTTTGGCATGTCTATTGCTCTTGTCCCTGTTCAGCTTGTGTTTGGGCAGTCATGTTGGTGAAACTTTATGGGTGTAGCTTCTGATATTCCTAGGAGACCCAATCTCACAGCGAACTCCTGGATTCTCTGGCTCTTACATCTTTCTTTCCCTGGGCCTTAGGTGCAAGAGTTGTATTGTAGATGTATGCTTTGGGGTTGGGCTCCACAATTCAGCATTTTGATTGGTTGTGGCTTTCAGAGTACAGAAAACTTTTTAGGAGCTCTCAGTTTCCTTAAGTTTTAGCATTTCTTTCTTTCTTCCTTTTCCTTTTATTCTTCTTGTTGTTGGTGTTGTTATATATAATCTTCAAGTGTTCATTAGGTTTAGTTACTAATTTGACAATATATAAAGAACCAGGACCCATGTCCAAGTCTTCAGTCAGTGAGGCCAGCGTCTATTCCCAGAAAGACTGGTGCCATAATGGGGTTATTTATTTATATAACAAATGGTCAAAGGCTGTGCTATTGCAGGTGTTGTTGCTTGTATCTCTCTTAATACTCAGGCTTGTTGATGTCACTTTTTATGAAAATGAGTGAGTCTCTAGTTTGCCTCGTTGGGTAGAAGTGGAATTTTCATCCTTTTCTACGTGCCTGACTCTAAACAGACATCCTCCAACTTACTTCTATTTCCCTAGCCCAGTAAAATAGAAAGTCAAACACAAGACACCTTGAACTCTTGTCCAACACAAAAGTAAACGTGGGTCTAGGGACTTGGCTGAGAAATAAGAGAGCATGTTCTAGCACAAAAGCTGGGAGACTGTCCTGTGCCAAGCATTTGATGATCCCCTGAGAGCTGAGACCACCAAAGAGATGCTTAAAACTTCAGAGGAGGTCAAACACTCATCCCTAAATCCTCACACCCACTGAGCCCCGAGAACAGTGACACGAAGGACCATGGGCAGTTATTAGAGAAGCTGGGACAAGCATCCGAGCTTCCTGAAGCCTGCTTCTTAGGCTTGGAAGCATATAAAATACCAGCTTGGCTTTCATGCCTATGGGTCAAAAGACAGAGGAGCTGCGGCCTCTCTGCAGTCCTAAGCATTATCTATCTGAGCTGGGAAAATGTATTTCAGATATCTTAGTGGACCCATACTGTATAGTCTTGAGGCAGGCTTGCCTTCACAAGATGCAGTGGTAGGTGAAGGGACAGAAGGGACAGAAGCATATACCGCAGTCCCCTTTGAACACAGCAGATCCCCTTGTATAAAAGTTTCCAGCTTTTTCTCCCTAACCCAGAGCTCAAAGGTATAATCAGAAAACCAACTGATTTGTGTTTTCTCAAAAAGTTCTTTTCTGTATGGAGTAATAATATTCTTGCATAATATATATTACCATGAATACTTTTTGACCATTGAATGTGGGCACAGTGAAGAGTTTTTTATGGATTCTGACTCCCCCATGACCCTATGGCATAAGTCTTGCTACTCTCCCATATAAAAACACTGACCAATAGTGGAAATTGTTGAGTCTTTTCTAGCTGAATGTTTTGGGCAAATTCTTCATTTTCTGCGGTTTATTGGGTGGAGATAACACAGTTCGTCTGCCAGCTTTGCAGGCCTGTGTGGAACTTCGCTGAGAGAAGCTCTCAGAACTCTAGAATGTTCTGTAAATATTCTTGCTGTTGTAATTCATCTTGGTGTGGGCATGTCAGCCCTGAGCAAGATGCCTCTCTGCCAGATTGAGGGGTAGGGGAGAGAGGAATGGGTAATTGTGGTGACCACTGTCCTCAAGATCAAGTGGTTCTTGCTGTCTAGAGCAGGTGCCCTGACCCTGAAACTCACATAGTCCTGTGGGCAGACGCTCACCTCCTCTTCCCACAACACTGCAGTCATCTGCTCTGTGCTCCCTGCAGGACTTAGAGAACGTGCTCAAGAGCGAACTGAGTGGAAACTTTGAGAAAACAGCCTTGGCCCTTCTAGACCGCCCCAGTGAATATGCCGCACGGCAGTTGCAGAAAGCCATGAAGGGCCTGGGCACCGATGAAACTGTGCTCATAGAAATCCTCTGCACAAGAAGCAATAAGGTCAGTCTCCCTTGAGCCCTCAGTCCCACCTCCTGCAGGACAGGTCACGAAAGCATCAGAGATGGCCGAGCCCCCTTGGAGGAAGCTCATCCCCCTACATGGTGTCCGTAAGTGGACAAGGTTCTGGGCAGAAATACGTCTGCTAAGCTGAAGTCCATCACCCTGTGGCTGCCCCTGGCTGGATGGAAAAGTTACATCGGCCTAGGTCTTGTTTTTCTAATGAATGTGGTTTTCATGCAGGAAGCAGGATTCACCTTTATCTGTTCCCGCTCTGACTTTGTAGGCCTTCTGCTGTGAATATCAATAAGCAGCCAAGCATGTTTGTGTCCCTGCTTCATACATGGCTGTCACCTAGCATAGAGCAGAAAATTTCAATAATGGGAAAACGTGGGTGGTGCCAGGAATTCCAGTGAACAGCCCAGTGGCCACTAGCATCTCCCTGGACAATTCTGTGTCAATAGTTTTTTGCTATTTTTCTTTGGGGTTTTGGGGTTTTGATGATGCTGTTTGGCTTCTTTTCCTTTTTGTTTTGTTTTGAGACAGAGGCTAACGTAACCAAAACTGGCCTCAAATTCAGTACGTAACTGAGGATGACCTTGAACTCCTAGTCCTTCTGCCCCATCTCCTGAGTGTTGGGATTATAGACATACACCACCAGTTTTATGTGGTACTCGAGATCAAACCGAGGGCTTCGTACATGTTAGACAAGCACTCTATCAACTGAGCCACATCCCCAAGTCCAGTTCTGCATCCTTCTGTCAGAAGTTCTTCCCACTTATCCCTTGAGAATGCACCCTTCCCTTTCAGGAGCTCCATAGAACGTTTGCTAAGGTGCAGGCATGAGCCGGCTTGTCTGTGGTTCCCCAAGCCAGGAAGGTCAAGAGAAAGACCCGTGAATCACTCTTAGAGAACCCACCCTTCTCCACAACCACCAGTCCCAGCAGAATGAGCAGACATGGCAAAGAAAGTGCCAGAAAAGCCCAACATTCTAAAGTTCCCAGGAGGGAACAGTGGCAGTGGGTAGAGCAGATAGCAGGGAAAATCTGAAGCACTGCCCTGCCACCATGCTTCAATGTAATGACACAACCTGCTGCTTCTGGTCGCCTGCTTCCTCGGCTTGTCCGAGACTCAAACTCAGTCATGACGTCACAGCAGCACCATGAACCAAGCCACTGTAGCAATTGCAAATCTTCTGAATCATGGGGGTTAATAAAATCCTTCCATTTCAACCAGCCTACAAATCACAATCCCAGAGAACCTAGACAACAATGAGGACTCTAAGAGAGACAGACATATCTACACGGGAAGTAGAAAAAGACAAGATCTCCTGAGTAAATTGGGAGCCTGGGGACCTTTGGAGAGAGGGTTGAAGGGGAGGGGAGAGGCAGGGAAGGGAGCAGAGAAAAATGTAGAGCTCAATAAAAATCAACATATATATATATGTATATATATACACACACATACATACACACACATATATACATATATATTCTATATATATATTGCTGGGAATTAAACTCAAAGCCCACACCTACCAGGCAAATGATGTACCAATGAGCTAAATCCCCAGCCTGTAACCTTCCATCACAAGGAGATAGGGTAGACCCTCAGAGGAGGATTAGTGCAGGTCCCATCTGTTGTCACCCCATTTTCCCTGTTCATGCCCCTACTTCCCAGAGATGCCCAGGTGCCTGAAAGGAAGCAACAACATCGAGCAAGCAGTATCTGCTTTAATGAAATGGTTCCTCCCGTTATTGTTTTCCTAATCTTCGCATGGTCCCTTTAAAATCCAAGCAACCAGCAAAGCCTTTCTTTCAATCAAATATACCTGGTGGTGAAAAAGCAGGGAAACACACACACAAAGTGAAGGTGTGGGGAGCTGGGGTCATGTAGATGCCAAGGGTAGGTGTTAAAAACAAAGGGGAGGGAGCTGTATAAACAAAACGACAGCCCTACCACCTGGCCTGCCCTCCCTCCCCCATCACAGCCCACACCTGCTCAGTTGGTGCCTTCCCCACACCTGCTCCTGTCTGACTTTCCTTTCCACTCCCTTATGAGCCGGGTACCGGGAAATGTCTGCTCTTACTCACTGCTGGCTGGAGCGTAAGTTGAGAAGGCTCTGAGGCTTGACTTGACAGGAATGATGTCAAAGGATTGCCGCCAGTACACATTCTAGAGGGAAGCTTGCACTGCTGACCCTCCCTGCTGTTTAAAGCAGAGGCAAACTGGAAACCACCTAAGCGGCCACCCGTGGGAGGCTAGCTAAGTCAACTGGGGCGTCTCCTAGCATGGGACACTTTCTGTCTCTGCCAGAAAAACATGGACGATCTGCGTTAGAGGCTAGCTGGACCTCCAGGACAATATGGAGCTAGAAGCAAGCCACAAAACAATCAGCACTGTTTTCCACTGGCTAAACATATGATGTATACAAAATAGTTCTAGAAATTCTGTTGCTAAGGTTTCTTTCCTCGGGAAGATGTGAACAATGTCTTCCTCTAAGGTCCCAGTGACAAACCAAAGTATGATTCTACAAAATTGGCTCTGGGGAACCAAAGAGTTTATTAGGCTTTCTTATAGAGCAGAGAGGGAGGAGCTACAGGCAAGAGTGACATCAAAACAGCCACACTGGAAGGTCTGCACCCAGGGTGTATGCCCACTCCTCTATGACTGCATAGATGAGGCTCCCTTCCCTAGTCCCTCTCAGCCTATGTACCTCTTGCTCCTCCTTGATGTCACCATTACAATTAGGGAAGAATTCCATAGAACTGGTTGGAAGGACTGGCTGTATGTTTAGGTAAGGGCTCCATGATCCTTTACACCCATTCTCCCATTGGACTCTAGCCTTAATTGTATGGGTGGGGATGAGGGAATGAGCCTGGGTTAAGAGATAGGGAATGGTATTAGCTTAGCTGTAATACTTCTGCCTTCCTAGTACTAACTGGCATGCCGTCTCTGTAGCTATGTTTGTGCTAAGGTGTGATGCTTGATACATATATAGACAAAGTATCATGGCCAAGTTTGAATAGCCAGTGAATCCCTGGTTATTCAGTGAATACCTTAAATATCCATCATGCCTTTATGGGAGAACATTCAGGGCCCTCTCTTCTAGCCGTGTTGAACTATACAATATATTCTTGTTAACTCCAATTGTCCTACTGTGCCCACTAGAACATCTCACTCCTGTCTCACGGGTACCAGTTACTTTTCTGTTGTAATAAAAACCAAGAGTAGCTCAGAGCAGGAAGGGGTTATTGTGACCTATGGTTCCAGGAGGATAAAGCCCGTCATGGCAGGAAGGCATGGCAGCACCAACAGGAAGCTGAGAGATCACATCTTCAACTGCAAACACAAAACCTTATAGCATGAGGCTATAAACTCTCAAAGCCCCCTCCCAGTGACATACTTCTTCCCGCAAGGCTATACCTTCCCATAGCCTTCACAAACAGAGCCAGCAACTTTTTAAATGCCTGAGTTATGGGGAGCATTTCTCATTCAAACCACCATACACTGTAACTTAGTACCGTAGACCCCTATCTTTCCGGCCTTTGTAACCACCATTCTGCTTTCCAGACCTATGAGGTTATCTTTTTTATACTCCATAAATGAGTGTTTTCATGGAGGGCATGACTTTTTGTGTCTGGATTATTTCATTCCATGTACTCCAGAATCAACCATGTTGTCACAGATGACAGAATTTCTTTCTTTTCATGGACAGATATATACTATATTGTCTTTGTCTGGTGACAGATCCCCCTAGTTGACTCCATGTCGAAGGAGACTGTATGCGTACAGTACTTATATGTTTGAAATGTTTACACAGAAAGGGTCATCTTACCCTGACATGATGTAGGAGGATTTTCTATCTATCTGTTGCTTTCATTGGTTAATTAATAAAGAAAACTGCTTGGCCTGATAGGTCAGAACATAGGTAGGTGGGGAAGACAGAACAGAATTGTGGGAGGAAGAAAGCAGAGACAGGCAGACGCCATGATTCTCCGACCCTAGACGGACACAGGTTAGGATCTTTCCCGGTAAGCCACCACCTTGTGGTGCTACACAGATTACTAAACATGGGTTAAAGCAAGATGTGAGAATTAGCCAATAAGAGGCTGGAACTATTGGGCCAGGCAGTGTTTAAATGAATACAGTTTCCGTGTAATTATTCTGGGGCTAAGCTAGCCATGCGGGAGCCAGGCAGGATGAAAAGCAGGTCTGCTTGCCTCATCACTACATTGGCAGATTCCCTATAGGCCTGTGCCCTGCTCTATAGGGACAACCATCTCAGTAGGAAGTCACAAAGACCCCCTGCATCAGGAGATGGGCATCTGCCTCGTCTCTGTTTCCTATTGGCTCCAAGCTTGGACACTAATTGTTTCTACCATCTTCCTAGGAAATCATTGCCATCAAAGAAGCCTACCAAAGGTGTAAGTAACTTTTGTTCTGGCTTCGAATTAAGTTTTGTTTATTGGGTTGGTTTGTTTTGTTTATAAAATTGCTGGTAACTCAATCATCCACTTTCCCCTTTCCTTTTTCTTCCTCAAAAGTGTTTGACAAGAACCTTGAATCTGATGTCAAAGGCGATACAAGCGGAACTCTCAGAAAGATTCTGGTGTCCGTGCTGCAGGTGAAGATGAACAGAATGGGTCTTTAAGATCTTCTGCACCGGGGTGTTGGTGGAGCACGCCTTTAATCCCCGCACTCGGGAGGCAGAGGCAGGCGGATCTCTGAGTTCGAGGCCAGCCTGATCTACAAGAGCTAGTTCCAGGACAGGCTCTAGAAACTACAGGGAAACCCTGTCTCGAGAAACAAAAAAAAAAAAAAAAAAAAAAAAAAAAAAAAAAAAAAAAAAAAAAAAGAAAGAAAAGAAAGAAAGAAAACCAAAGATCTTCTGCACCACAGGCCCCTGAGGCTCCAGACAGACAGACGTCATCCAGTTCTCACTGACAGACCTCTGTCCACTCTCCACATTTCACTGCTCCCACTTACACGGCACAGTGACAACAGAGAACATGACTGTGTAGATTTCAAGCACAGAAGGAAGAGCGGACAGTTGCCTTATGTTTTAGTGCCCCAAACATCACAGCTCAGTGTATCATGGCTCATTATCCACCAAGGCCAGTAGGCCAAGGGTCCAGATATCTGTTAGCAAACACCTTGACGGGTAATCTCACCAGGGTAAAATCAACATGTCAGCCACCCAAGGCTCAGGGAGAATTCACCTTCTTGGAGCCCTCTGCCTGATGTGACTGTTTCCTTTCTGGCTGTCACCCAGAGGCCATTAGGAGTTCCTGGAACTTTCTCCAGCCTCCTGCTGCATGCCCCTCCACTCCTGCCACCAGCTATAGCCTGGCTGCCTGCTTTCTCCAAAGCCAGCAGCAAGAGTTCCTCTGGAACTTCCACCTCTAACCCTTAAGAACACCCATCTGATTAGGCCAGGGATCCTCCAGGATAATTTCCCTTTGGATTCATTTGCCTGATTAGAGGCCTGGATTATACCAGCAAAACACTGCCATGCTATCTGACATGATGTCACTATCTGACATGATGTCACTGACATGACATCATCATGAGATACCATCCCATCTGCTTTACTGCTCCATCCATACCCAAGGAAAAGTCACTGGGGTCATTTTAGCACTCTGCCATTTACCCATGTTTTTTGACATCCATAGTCTCCCATGACCAACTCTCAGAGTTTTTTTAACATTGACCACCAAATGATGGCATTTGGTATGTGTGGAAGGAGGATGCTTGCTTCGTAGTGGACCCGAGGTTACTATTAGCTTTCACTGAAGACTGTGGATTTGGTGAGTGACCATTGTTGGGTATGAGAGAGAAGAGAAAGGAGAGAGGGAGAGAGAGAGAGAGAGAGAGAGAGAGAGAGAGAGAGAGAGAGAGAGAGAGAAACACAGACATTAGACTGCTTTCAGTCTTTTCCAAAAGGTGGCAGCAAAGAGCAGGCCTTGCCACTCTGTCAGACTGAGTGGCGCTTCAGCACCCCCTTCTTTCTCCCAAAGTCACCCCTGTATCACAGGGCTCACTCAGCTTTCCTGTGATCAAGCAGGTACTTGAGCTAATAGCAATACATCTATCTTTGTAGGCCAATCGAGATGAAGAAGGTACCGTGGACAAAGACCTGGCTGGTCAGGATGCCAAAGATCTGTATGATGTAAGTGTTTGCATGCACCTGGCTGCACGCATTCCTTTGGCTTTTTCACTCTTTGGCGCTGTTGTAACAGGCATTTCTTTGTTTCCTGCAAATGGGAGTTGCTTTGGAATCAAATATGTCTTCTGATAAATGAATATGTGCTATAATCTGCAAAGGTCATATTATAAAGACTCGTTCCTGTTTTTATGCTCTGGAGCCAACCACCTCAGATCCCTTTTGAAACACAGGATGGAATAAATAACAATACAGGCAGATATGTTGCATATCTGGAGGCTGGAGGCCTCAAGTGCTCCATCTTTCCACATGACTTCTCTCGCATGCAGATTTTGTCCTTCTCAGTCTTATGGGGGCCTCTTGGCTCTTGCCTTCATAAAGGAAGGAATTTGGCTGAACGGCATAGATAGTTTATGCTAAAGTTTGTTAATAAAGCGTGTACTCCCAAGAGAGATGGGACTCCTCGAAAAGTAAATACCCCAAGTGGGGTCTGCTTTGCGGGTTTGAAGGGAGTTTTGTTGAGCATTTACAAGAGGGTGGCACACTCATGGGGTGAGAGAATAACCTTCCTCTCTTATATCATGATGGACCAGATCTCTATTTCTTCTCATGAACCCACAAGGTAGAGTCCAAACCAGAATGTAAGGGATGTTGTAATAACGCCAGGGACTTTTGAGGACACAGACCTTGAGTTGATGTGCAAGGGTAGCAATAGGGAGCGCACCCTGTCATGCCGGTTTCTGATATATTGAGAAGCACAGACTCAAGGATGTCTCACCACATTCAGGCAGTCGGGAGACACAGCTGTAGCATGAGATATGGCGATCGTAGCATTCTACATCACAATATATTTAAGTGTTTGACTGCCCAGCTTCAACAGCAATGTATGTTCAGTCTCTTTGCACGGGTTCTTTTCACATTGTTTGCACTTGGCCCCAAAGGCAGGGGAAGGCCGCTGGGGTACCGATGAGCTTGCCTTCAATGAAGTCCTGGCCAAGAGGAGCTACAAGCAGCTGCGTGCCACCTTCCAAGCCTATCAGATTGTAAGTAGTGAAGCCCTGAGGCTCAAGGGTTCCTTCTGACGTGGTCCTGAGCTATGTCTAAAAGAGGCCAAGATCTGGGGTGTAGGACCGAGTGTTGGGGATGGGATCATTTAGGTCAGTGGTTCTCAATGGTAGAAGAAGGAAGGCCCAGGATACTACTAAACACACACAGAGCAGCTCAACTGTGCAGAATAGACCAGCCCCAAATGTGGGACTGAGGTTGGGAAACTATGGGTTATGGCAGAGCTAAGCCAGAAGAGAAATGTCATGTTTAGGAGCAAAGCTTTAAATTTAGAGGGTCCAGGATACAAGTCATGGATCTACCAATAGCAAATGGATAACCTCCCTCTCCTCTTCTGTGAGACCTGATCATGGGCATCATCATTGCTCACAGCATTGTAAGCATGGGATCAGATGCAGGCTCAGGACCATACCTGGTGTGACCTGCCCGTGGGCATCATCATCCATCACATCATCATAAGTGTGGAATCGGATGCAGGCTCAGGACCGTATCTGCCATGTGGCAAGCATACACATGTTTGCTTTTATTTTTATGATTACAATTTACTGTCAGCCTCATGGGACTGATTGCCATACCTCAGAAAAAGGCTCCTGAGAAAAACAAGCATAAATTTTATGTTTTAAATCTCATGATTGCCATGAGCCAGCAGAATGAGCTCTCTGTTTCAAGGTCCTTAGTGATAGGTCCCTTTCCAAAAGAAAAACCTTTAATTTGAAAAAAAAAAAAAAAAGCCTACAGGGAGTTTCAGATTTCTTTTGTCTTCTGTTTTGTTTCTGGAGAATGCTTCTACCTCTTCAAAACATTTCTATACTCTGGGCCTGATTTCAATTTCACAACAATATCAGAACTACCACATGGGCTGAGTGGCTATTTTATGGTGGCCCACAACTGCTGGACAAGGCCAGTCTGCAAAGCAAGGAGCCATCTGTAACTTATCAGGACCACACAGCAAGTCAGTAGCAGAGAATGGATGGGAACGCCAGGGCTCCCAGCTGAGCTCTACCTCGGGCCCGGCCGGAGCTGGCTGCTCCTCAAACTAGCCTCGCGTGTGTGCGGCCAGCAGATGAAAAGACAAAGCTTTGGGATTGTGGCCTTACTGTCCATAAGCCTTAAGGGCCCCCTGCTTTCAAATCATGCCCAGTGTCTCATGATCAAAGGCAGCTGACCCCATCCTCCCCGTTCTCCATGCCTGAAGCCCGTGGCTACTAAGCTGGAGGACTTAATCCATGATCTATGTCCTCTTTCCGCGTCACAGGGGCCACCACAGTTGGAGTTTCTGAGAATGGCTGACATTGGTGATCAATACAGATCACCTCCCCACCCCCCAAATCAGTGACTATCTCAATAAATTACTAAAAACAAGCGACTAGGATCTAGGCCATTACCTAGATCCCCAAACAGAGATACCATAGTCACTTGAGAACCCACTAAAACAACAATTCTCAGCCCTGTCTTTGGTTCTACTGAACCTCATTTGAGTTTGAGTCTTGAATCTGACACATGCTTAAGTTTGAGAAGTCAGCTCTGGCTTATTGGGGCTCTGTGCCTTGGTTTCCCCCGGTTGTAAAATAGAGTTAATACTACCTACAGGATTTAGATCGCTTTAGGTAGAACTAGCAAGGAGTCAATGAATGAATCCAAGTGCTTCATGCCTGCCCCATGGTAGGTCTTCAATACACATTAGCAATTGTTTGTTGTTTCCCTTAGGGACCAACAGTGACAATGGACAAATTAGGGAATCATCTGATTTCATGATCATGTATAGAAAAGTAGCTCTAATCTAAAGTGTTGCTGGACTGTTGTTGAACGTTGCTGCTGTTTTTCTTTAAGAGCTTACCCTGCTGTTGGAAGCCAGGCCCTCCCTGTAAGGGTTGGATAAGTCACTAGCCAAAGCACAAAGACACTAGTATGTGACCACTGGAGTTACATAGTACATGCTCCTGAAATAGAGGTGGGTTTAATTTTTGGCTCTACAGCTCAGGGGTTTGTTCTTTTCCAACCTCTCTAAGCCCAAGTCTTAGCTTCTGACTCACTCCCCAATTCTAGATCAAGCAACAGAGCCTCTCAAACTGCCAGCCATGCACAATGATCATGGTCCTGGCTTTAGTAAGCACAAAAGACTCACACAGAGAGCCAAAGTGAGTTCTGCAAACAGGGTTCAGTAAGAACTGTCCGTGCACATACCCACAGCCTCTGTCCTGTGCACCTCCCTAGTCAGCATCTTCACATACATATCCCTAGATCCACACAAGGGGCTTTGGCCCATTCACTGCTGGCATGCTATCAATTTCGGGGAACACATGTGAGAAGAAGAGCGTGCGTCCCTACTCTTCCTGCAAATGCCATACTGGCACTATAGCCCATTTATCTACTGTGATTAGTTTGGCCCTAAGATCAGAAAACCTAAATTAATCCAGAGAGTACCTTAAGAACCAGGTATTCAGCCGGGCAGTGGTGGCTCATGCCTTTAATCCCAGTACTCGGGAGGCAGAGGTAGGCGGATCTCTGTGAGTTCGAGACCAGCCTGATCTACAAGAGCTAGTTCCAGGACAGGCTCCAAAGCTACAGAGAAACCCTATCTCGAAAAACAAAACAAAACAGACAAACAAAGAAGAACCAAGTATAAAGCTTGCAAAGGAGGGTCCCAATAGCATGGGCCAGCATGCTGTCTTCAGACTATGTTCATCCCTACCTAGGCAGCAACAAATAAAGGGTGAGGTCAGAAGAGAAAAGACATCGTGTGACTATCGCCCCCTAGAGGTCAGAGCGTGGCACTGACGCCGAGAACACAGGTGAGGAGGCCGCCTCCGCCTCCTCAGATCTGCAGGGCTCCTCTTTTGTCCCCTTTGGAGGCTGAGAGTCTACAGAAAACTGAAAACCACTGTTCTGGCTCAGTTCTAACAATAGAAACAAAAAGTGACTTAATGTGGGTTTGTTTTTTGTTTTTTAAACCCAGACCTGTGTGAATAAAACATCCTCATGAAATACAATCTCAGTCTGCACAATAAGAGCCCAGTTTCCGGGGAACTATACCCATCCTACAAAGCGCCGACTCTCACTCACATCAAACCCCAGAAAGGTGGCAGCAGCCCAGGGCGGGCAGTGGGGGGGGGGGCTTGATCTGATCTAATGTCCTCTACTTCAAAAAAGACTTCTAGATATGAAGATGCTGAGCAGACCTTTGTTAAATAGCCCCACATACGTACACACTTTGTCTTTACATAGCAAAGAATGTTTGGTTTGCCTTTGTTTTTCCAATAATCCCCCCAAATCTATTAGTGTGTACTCAAATGTCCCGATTATTTTTAGGATCAATTGTGTCCTGTCTTCAAAAGACAATTTCTAAGAAAGAGACAAAGCCCTCAAACCCAACAGAGCGTATTCCTTTCTCTTTATTTGCCTTCTCTGAGCTTGGTCCCCGCAGTATTTGTGCTAAGGATAGGCACAATTTACTTTAACTTTAGTTTCTGTAAATATTTGGAAAGAAACCTAGTGTGTAATACAGTGCCAAGCGACGTGAGCCAGTAGTGAATGTATAAGAGCATTAGCAATCAGCCAGCAGTAAAGGAAAGTGGCATTTTGATGTGGTCAGCCCCTGGCTTCCGGCACTTGAAGCCCCGCTCTATGATGAACTATTAGATCGAGTTTCACCATGAACTTCACAGCCTCTCCTTACTTTACCCAGACTGTAAATGGTTGAGTCTTCAGTTCCCAGACAGGTGAGAAGGAGGAGACACAGGCTAGAGTTTCAACCACAGCTTCCCAGGAACTTGCAAAGGGAAAGGTGGCAAACATAACCCTATACAATGTAACGAGTTATTGTCGCAGCCCGAGGATATGGCTCAGTAGGTAAGAGCGCTGACTGAGCATGAGAACCTGAGTTTGAGCCTCATCTCCACGTAAAAAGCCATCAGGAGTGGCCACTAGTGCCTGTAATCCAGAGATATGGTAAGGGGCGGGGAACAGAAGGATCACCTGGGCTTGCTGCCTGCCGACCTAACTCTGTGGTCAGTAAGAGACCCTGTGTCAAAGGAACAAGGTGAGGGGAGATAAGCAGGATACCAGTCATCCTCAGCTGGCCTCTGCATACACTGTCTGTGAATGGGTGTGCTCCTCTCTCTCTCTCTCTCTCTCTCTCTCTCTCTCTCTCTCTCTCTCTCTCTCTCTCTCTCTCTCTCATAGACACATATACACAAAACATATTGTTGCAAGTATATATTTATTATCCCTCTACTCCCTAGTTTTACAGATGAGAAAATGGGAGCTGAGGAAATGGCATTGACTGGGGTCAACTCGGTCAGCTCCTCAGCACTGAGAGTCCCCTCTTGAATGGGGGCAGGGACAACCATGCCACCTTGCAATGTGAGAGGCAGGATAGGCACCCTCAGGGCACAGCACTGAATCTGGAAGACAGCAGCACTTTTTCTGAAGGAAGCTGAGGGATGGCGAGGCCCACACAACACTGGAGTAATAGCTGGGTTTCTTTTGTCTTTCCAGCTCATAGGCAAAGACATAGAAGAAGCCATCGAAGAAGAAACATCAGGAGACTTGAAGAAGGCCTACTTAACTATAGGTAAAGTAAAATTAGGGGGTGCTGCCCCAGGGTGGGGTCCCCAGAACTATGCTGAGAGATGGGGTTCCCTTACAGGAATCATTTCGGAAGCAGCTCTGGGCAAAGCAGGCGGTGGATGTAATGCATCTTTGTTCTGTAGGGAGCTCTGATGGTGGGGTGTCCATAGTGAAGCAAGCAGCCAAGTCTCTGCACTCTGTTAGTGACTGCACACTACTAGTCACTGGACACAGGCTGTGCCTCCAGGACCCTCGCAACATTGAGCTGTCAGTTCCCTCACTTGGAAAGGGACTTCTGAGAAAGGGCCTAGCTATCAGCAGTCAGCAAGCAGCCTTGGCACTAAGTGCCTGATCTGAAAGAGAGCATCTAAGAGGCTCAGCACAGTGTCTCCTGTGGTTGGGACTGAGAGTGTGGGTCCCCAAGAGCATCTGTCAAAGCCCGGGACTGTTGTCTAAGTTCAGGTAGCAGTGTGGTGACAGTTTATATGACATGCACTGAAATGCACCCACAGTTAGGAGCTCTGGACAAGTTTCTGCACATGCCTGATGGCCAGAGGGTCTCCTTTTCCCCACTGGATTCCCTTCAATGTTCTCAAAGAATGAGTTCTGTTTAGAAACAGAGGGGAGGGAGGCTAGATCTTGGCCATGCCAAGCCAACCCCAGAACCTTCTCTGCAGGTATTGCCCAAAGGCAGGAAATAGCAAAGAGATGGGCATGGGACCATGTCTGGCAGGCTCCCTTTTCCTTTCTCCAAGTCCTGGAATGAAGACACTGCCCATTGTCCACATTGCTGTGGTAGCAAGTCCAGGGAACCATCCCAAATGGCACAGGGATGGAGAGACGTGTCCCCCAGAAGAAGAAGAACCAAGCTAGCAGCCCTGGAACCTAAAAAATGTGCTCCCATTGCCAAACTCCTTTGTGGGGTTTGGAGGATTCTTTTTTGTACAAGTTTTGTTTTAAACAATGTCAGCCATTGACCTTTTCCCATTATGTTCACTCTACATTCAAACCAGCCAACATCAGTCTGGTGTTCAGAACTCTCAATGCTGCCCACATTGCTCATGCCCCACACTGAACACACACGAGCCCTGTGTGAGCAGCTGTCCTTTGGGCTTCATGGAGGCTCTCCCAAATGGTTAGAGCTCTACACGATGACGAGTTCTGAGGGCCCAGATCTTTCCTGAACTTGTGACGTGAGAATCAGAAAGACCCCAGAGTCCAGTTAGAAGGTACCAGTGACAGCATTTTCCTGAGTTGTGCTCAGTGTGGGACCAGAGGCACGAAAGATGCAGTTCTTGCTCATAAGGAGTTGAATGTTCACAAATGATGCACATGCGTACACGCGTAGGTGCACGCACGCACGCACACACACACACACACACACAAATATATTAAGGCACAGTGAAAAAGACAGAAAACAGATAATAAGAATGGTAGAGAGGAAGGAAAAAGCCAGGCTCTGGAGTTGGGAGCTGTGAACTAAAGGAATTGATAGACTCAAGGTTCCAAAGGTGAAAGTGGTTTGAGAAGACTTTGTACATCATCCCCACAAAGACTCTTTCCTAGATATTCCACCCCTACTCCATCTACTGTAAAGACATCCCTTGACTACATACAGGAATACCAAATCTATAGGGGCTGAGATCACATGATCACCACAACGAACACTTCTTCAGTGGAGCCCATGGACTGCCTGACTCAGAATCTCCTTTTAGGAAAGTTTCCAGAACCCACCCCAGGTTTACCACAGAGAAACCAGAAAAGGGATGGTGCTCGGAAAGGCACTTTATAAGCTCCCCGGTGATGGTTTGTGCTCAGTTAAGTTTGCAAAGTCCTGCTCTTTGAAGGAAAGAGGATCAAAGTATGGAGAGCCACGGCTCTCATTTCTTCCACCCGACAGAGACAGGTCTATTACAGATATTCCCTAGCTGTCCTGATCCAACCTTTTGATGGATTTCTACTACTTGTTACTGACAGAGAGATGACCCTTGGACATCCATCTGTGCTGTGTGGCATAGGAGAAACCTGTGGGTGCCAGCAGCTCTGATAGCCTGGGAACCACAGGGAGCCTCAAGTATGTGCTTGTCAGAGTAGCACAGGGTTTCCCACCCACCTCAAACCAGGAATTGGGGGATTGTTCTTAGGATAAAGAGAGAAAATACCTGGTGCTCCGGTTTTCCACTGGAACTTAGGTGACTGTCGTATGGACTGAGGAAAAAAGAACAGCTCTTGACCTGGGTTCTGCTCCTCTCCCTCGCTCAGAAACGCCAACCACACAGAGAGTGAGTAGGAAATGAAAGCCCTGCTCCAGCACAGGTTAAGGTTCACATTCCACACTTATAGTGAATGCATTACTATCACTAACATTGAAAAGTTGCTGTAGTTCTAGTACTATGACTCCCGTCTGAGGCAGGAGGATTCTTGCGTTTGAGGCTAGCCTGGGCTATAGAATGAAATCTTGTCTCAAAAAAAGTAAAAAAAAACAAAATTTAAAGAAACAAAATACTGGTGTGCTTTCTAGAAAAAAAAAATGTCAGCAACCTAAAGAGTAAGTGGTTCGGTTTTTCTTAAGCATTTGCCGTGGTGGATGCCTACGAGCCTGGCAGGATGGGCAAGCAATGCTTCCTCACTGTCTTAGTTAGGGTTTCTATTGCCGTGATGAAACACCACGGCCAAATCAACTAAGGGAGGAAAGAGTTTATTTGGCTGATACTTCCGTATTATAATCCATCACCGGAGGGGGCAGGACAGGAACTCAAGCAGAGCAGGAACCTGGAGGCAGGAGCTTATGCAGAGGCTATGGAGGGGTGCCGCTCACTGCCTTGCTCCCATGCCTTCCTCAGCCTGCTTTCCCCACCTATGGGACCTCCAGCCACAATGGACTGGGCCTTCCCACATCAATTACTAATTAAGAAAATGCCCCCACAGGCTTGGCTACAAGCCTATCTTATAGAGGCATTTTCTTAATTGAGGATCCCTTCTCGCAGATGATTTCAGCCTGTGTCAAGCTGGAAAAAAAAAAAAAAAAAAACTAGCCGCACACTTACCTCCAGTGTGGAAGTTCACCTTATTGCCTGGTTGATGAGCAAAGACTAAGCTTCATCAGGTTGTAAATAGAGCAAAGATGGCAGACAAAGGAGGACCAGAAAGGAGTGCACAGCAGAAGCATAAAGAGGGAATCTTTATAGTAGGGATGAGCATCTTTGTCCCACAGACCAGACGAAAGATGCTGGGGACCTGCAGGTGATAATACAGAAGACGCCCAAACAAATGCAGTAAGGAAAACAAAGAGTGCCGAGCTTTCTGAACACAGAAGGCAGGGTGTGGTCCAGCTGAGCAAACCTTCTAGCTGTGAGGTTCTATTTCGGAAGGCTGCTGGTCAAGCTGTGTTTTCCACAGAGGCCTGCTTTAGTCCCAGAGGTCCCCCTGGGTAGGACCAGCCATGTCTGTGAGTGAGACCCCACACCTCCACAGTATGAGTGGGAGAGGGGCCCCTCTCCTTCCCCAGAGCTTGCAGAGAATCGAGGCCATCCTCCTCGTTCTGCAGTGGATTGGACTCCGTTCTGGCTGGAGATCCATGCTCCACTAACCCAGGGAACCTTCTAGATCTTATTTCACAGAAGTAGAAAGTCGGATCCTTTCCAACCTCTGCCTGTCAAGTCCAGACGGCCAACGGACAGCCTGGACACTCTGTGCCTATGCGGGGTCCCTAGGTTGTTCCGCAAACCACGAAAACATTTCACATCCTCCTTTCCCTTCCCTTCCAGTGAGATGTGCCCAGGACCTCGAGGGCTATTTTGCAGACCTACTGTATAAGGCCATGAAGGGTATGGGGACAGACGAGGAGACATTAATTCGCATCATCGTGACCAGGGCTGAGGTAAGATACACTCGATCCCCAAAAGGGGACTTGCCCCAGTCAGTGTCTTTTCCCCAATTAATGTCATTGGCAATTATTATTATTATTGTTGTTGATGATGATGTTATTGTTAGACTACATATCAAAAACGTAAGACAAAGACAGCCCTTTCCTTCCCAGAATATGCAGAACGTGTCGGACTCTGCTTCAGCCCTCTTCTTTTCATTAAAATACAATAATAAGTGTTGCTTCTATTTTTGTCATCTGTGGCTCCAGAGAGCTGGTGACGCTGTGTAAAGGGGAACTGGTGGAGCTGTTCCAAGGTAGCACAGCTACGCCCAGCTCTATTTTAGGGAAGACAAACCAGAGGCACGGAAAGGGGTCATCATGCAGCAAGACGGAGATAACACGCAAATGATTTCCTCGGTCGCTTCATTTAACAGAGCACACCTTAGAAGTATGGTTTCTCAGAAAACAAACAAACAAACAAAAACATCGAAGCCAAACAAACAAAAAAAACCCAATAGAACGGCTTCTTGGTCTCTTTCTCAATCCTGACCCTCTCACAGAGCTATGTTAGACAGACTTATATCTAATTATCATCTCTTCCCACCCAAATCTCACAGCACAGATAAGACTGAGTATCTGTCTATGCACTACACGCATGTTAGTGCTTTACACATAAAAGAACGGGGCTTCTTTTACTCCCCAAGGCCCAGTTTGCGGCCCCATCTCAGAGAAGAACAGGAGCATTAGAAAGAGAGGGGAAGGTGTGCCCAGGAACTTAGCAGCAGCCTCTAGGCCGCACAGCGAACACTTGGGCTGTCAGACCACGGTCAGAAGGGGATGTGCAAAGAAGGGGAAGTGGTGGGCATTTCACTGCTGTGGAAGAAACCAAAGGAGCTAAGCTGCTGAAAACCACAGACATCTTTTAAAAAAAAATGTTCAGCAGAGAGGGAGAGGTACCAGCCCAAATTCTGATCCATGTCTTTCGACAAACACTTAACATCTGACGTTGTTTTTAAATATAGCCTCACAGCAAGGCAGTTCTTTCCTTTTTATTTCTGTTCCTGGAATTTTTCCTCCCCCTCTTTCTCCTCCTCCTCTGTGCTCTCCCCTCCCCCACCCCCTTACTCCTGTGAGCAGCCTCTCTGCTCCTTGGAAGTTTGCATTCTCTAGCCTGTGAGAGTCTCTCTCCCTCCCTTGGGGGAGGGGAGCCTTACCTTCTTTGTCCCTCCAGCCCTCAGCAGCACAGCCCCTAGAGAAGTCTTGAGAGAAGCAGGGCTCTACAGGCCCTGAGAGATTGGATCTCACCAGAGGGCTTGCCAGCATTCTAGGTTCCCTTGGATACAGACCGTGGGATGTTCAGTCCCAACTCAGAACAGACCCCTATGTGCGTGTATGTAATCTCTACCTGTGGTAAGTCCCCTCGGAATGCTTCAAGCCCAGGCGCATACATGTTTAGGGGATCTGCTCATCTTCCACATGCACTAGAACCAAAGGCCAGCTTCCCCACTCCTGTACCCCATCATCCTCCCCCTCCCCCACAGCTGGGCCTCCAGCCAGGCAGAAGATGCCTGAGCTGGGCAGCAGGGCCACCTCCAGTAGTCTCAGGCTTGAGAGCAGCGTCCTCTTCAGACAACCCCTTACTTCCTGACCCTCTCCTACCTTTCCTTCTTTATTCTGTCTCAGCCTGGCCTCTCACCGAAGCAAGAGAAGGGAGCCAGATGGTTATCTACTGTTTGTAGGCCTGGCTTGCAAGGCAGAGTTCAAACCAAAACCAGAACACAGCAAACAAAACTTTCGTTGTAGGACTAGTTTTGTCCCGTCTGGAGTCTAGAGTTAGTCCCCACCGCCCGGACCCCCCCTTGCCCTAGTGCAACCCTTGCTTTTAAAGCTGAAAGAATCCGAAGCAGAACAGTCAGACTTTGGAGTAGTCTCCTCCTGATGGTCCTTCAAGCCCGGGATTCTTAAACTGTCTATGAATTAGATTCAAAATAAGCCCTACACACGGTGATTGGTTTGAAATGTGTCCACTGGAAGTGTTGTCCTGCCTGATGCCCAGGGAAGCAGGAATAGGGCACTGGATCCCTTGGAACTGGAGTTATAGGGGGTTGCTGGGAATCGAACCCAGGTCCTCTGGAAAGGCAGTCGGTGCTCTCAACTGCTGAGCCAACTCTCCAGCCCACAATGCTTGATTTCAAATCTCTGTCTGGAAAATCTGCTTACCCTTCTACCAAATACCGTCAGACCAGCCTGTCTTGGAAAGCAAATGGGGCTCAGCTCCCACCTGCATGTGTACATCTCTGCTACCTGTGAATGACTCCTTCCCGAAAACTTATAAAAAATGCAAAAGAAAAATACTTTGTAACACATGAAAATATATGCAATTTAAATTTTAGCTTCCTTACATAAAGTTTTAATGGAATACATGTGCGACGCTTCTACTTTTAGGAAACTAAAGCAGGCTTCCCTTTTCTTAGCCTCGAGATGTAAACAATGCCAGCTCAGCCCCGGCAAGCTGTTTAAAGCCATAATAAATGATGACGAAGGCTTAGGACAGTGCTCGCCTTTTACAGCCAACACACAATCAGTATCGTCTCCCACGCTGTTGTCATTTTTCCTACAGGTCGACCTTCCGGGGATAAAAGCCAAGTTCCAGGAGAAGTATCAGAAGTCTCTCTCTGACATGGTTCGCTCTGACACCTCTGGGGACTTCCAGAAATTGCTGGTGGCTCTTTTGCACTGAGTCAAACCAGAGCAATAGGAACGCGGGGAGAGAGGCTACTTTATCGGGACTCCTGAGCATAACAAATCAAGCTTGAAAATGGGGCTTTTCCATGAAAACCCTTCACTTCCTGGATTGCTTCCTTGGCCGTTGTAAGGTACCCCAAGGCCAAACTGTTGAAATCAATAGCGCATCCTCCAAACGCTTGAGCGGTTCACCTTGAATGCCGGCTTAGCTACAACCTAAATTGCCTCTCGATCTTCCTTTAGTGTTTTAAGTGAATGCTTTCTAAGCACATATGAAATCAGCAGTTGGTGAAAAAAGAAATGAACATTTATAATAAAATGTTTAGAAAACTCTATGCCTTCCAGATGCACAGAGCCAAAGCAGAGATTAAATGGCTAAAGCGGAATAAAGACAAGATTAAACAGTTTGTTCGTTTCCCTTCTGTGTGTTCAATTTCAAAGTCTTTCTGTTAATTACAGCTATGGTTTGTGCCTCCGTCAGCTGTTTTTCCAAATTGGCTTGATGAACCGGGGTTCTGGCCTGGGGAAATATAGAACCTGTGGAATTCAGATATACTGGGGGATGGCAAAGAGTGACATTTATCAACAGTCACCTGGATGGCAGTCAAGGCCAGCATCGAGGACAGAGAAGACCCGCCTCTGTGAAACTCGAAGTGAAACTCGCCAAGTTCCTGGTTCAGCTGGGTTTCCTTGCTTCTCTGGGCACAGGGCTCACCTGAGTCTTCCTTCTGATCTCCAAATACAGGTAGACTAAGCAAAGTGCCAACAGGCTCACAGTCAATGCCCTGCTTCTCAGGTGGGTTGACTCGGCAATAACAAAGTCTCCGTTCCCAGATGCTGGTCTTATAGCCTCATGGAGCTAAGCATCAACCGTCACAATAACTTGGACACTTTGGGCAAGCCATCACAGCTATCCTGCACTGGATGAGATCTGTGCCTGACACTGCTCAGTATCACAATTTTATACCTAATCCATAACCCTGTGGTATTAGTAGGACCTCCATATATGACTCGAAGAAACTGAGGTATTAGTTCACCTAGCTAAAAACCCATTTGTAAGCAACAGAATTAGAATTCCTATCCCAAACTGGATAACCACAAAAACCATGCTACAGACCATGTTTCTGAGGAAAGTAACATGAACGATGTGTGTGAGAATGAGTCAGCAGTCATTCATCCGTTTATCTTCTGTCTCAGTGGACTCCACTGAGAAAGGTAAGAAAACATGGTGCTATCTCTTATGTCGTGTATTTCCAAGCCAGTATTGAAAACAGATGCTCCCGTTAGTGCGCAGAATGTTGTCAGTTCACCAAGAAAAGCAGAGAGTTCAAATGCAGAGACTATATAGGCGTCTACAGAGTGCTCAGACATAAACGGAACATCTGTACCGCACATCCTCCTGTCGAGGCTCAAGAGCATCCCAGCCAAGGAGATGGAGCCACTGTGGCTGAACAGAGTCTTCTGGACATGACATAAAACTACACTCCTGAACTCAGAGCAGCTGTGGTGGCCTGCGCAAGAGCTACACACGATGAAGACAGTCAACATTCCAGCACTGATGGAGGGGGCAGCACATGAGCCCCATCCCTAGCTGAGGACCCACTGGCAGCTTCTTCATGGGTGTGGCCCCAAGCAGGTTGAGAAGCCAAGAAGCTTTAGTGGGCAGGGGTCTTTTGGTACATGGATGCTGTAACATTGGAACATGGATACTATGAAATTGGTACATGGATGCTATAAAATTGGAACATGGATACTATGTAAAGAAGGATGGGCTGGTAAGGCTACAGCGAGGTGGCTGAGTTTTTATTTCAACTCTAGGAGCAATGGATGTTCTTCCAAGGTAGGACTTTATCTTTTGAACACTGCCAGTCACAGGAGATGTCTACATGAGCCAAGGACATGATCAGGTCTGAACCTTTGGGAATCATTTGAGTAGCATTGTAGCAAATAGCCCAAACGTACAGTGTAAGGATAGATGTTATAGAGCAGAATCTCCTTTCAGTACTTAGAAAATGGTGACCCACAAGTAGAGAAGTTCTGTGAACACTGATACCTCCTAAGTCATTGTCAAAGCTGAGATTTTACACATACCAAGTTCTTTTCCAGGACCCAATCTAGTAACATAACATACTGAATCTACTTGGCACCAAACAGAAACTAAGCAATCAATTCTTGGGATCTGAACTTGGCAAGGACATAAAAACAAAAGAGTGGATTGAGAGGAGACCCAGGCAGAATTGGCAAGATATGCATACAGGAGAGAGAGGTGTTTCATCGAATCAGTATGAATAAGACAGAAAAGCAAGGCCATTTGTTCAAAGTCACACAGGGCGAAGTTAGAGCTGGAATTTCACCCTAGTCCTTCAGACCCTAAGGCCTGTGCTCCCTGCTGCACCAGCTCACAGCTCACAAGTGCTTTTGTCCATGGCTTGGCTGAATGAGGCATTCGAATGCCTGTCTCTATGACTGTTGGATAGTTCCTCCACTTATAAATGGGACAAGTTTCTATGTGACTGACTAACTAAAAACTTTTTATCAGCACTGTCCAGGGAACGCCACCCACACTGCTAGTACCCTGGCCACCTAAGAAACTCTCTCTCTCTCTCTCTCTCTCTCTCTCTCTCTCTCTCTCTCTCTCTCTCACACACACACACACACACACACACACACACACACACACACTCTTCTTCACACTCCTGCTCTACCTAGACCCTGCCTCATTCTTGCTGTGTCCTCAGTTTTGGAGGAGAGAGAGCTACCTGGGGGAGTGGGGAGAGAGGACATGGAAGACAGAAGAAAGAAAAGAGAAAACTCTGTCTTAGCCTCTACTGCACAGTCCTTCCCCCCACCCCACCATTCCTCCAGGGCCACTAGAGGAATGGCATCTCCTGCCACGTCAATATTCAAGACCCTGGGAATTACACACAGGCCCACTTCCAAGGTTACAAGAGGATAGCACACCCCTCCATGACTGTGCTATCCCAGAATGCATTTTCCCAGGAAGTTCTGCTCCAGGTTCTGGTGACTCTCCACATTGCCACTTACCCCAGTGAGTAGGGTATTGGGGGTCTGGCCTGGGCAAATCAAGAAGATGTTCACCCTAAAGAACTAAGGTGACTTACCAGAAGCTCTGGGAAAATTAGCCCCCTACTCTCCAAATTTCTCCCAGTAGCTTTGAGGGTCCCAGAAAGTCCTTCCTTGCATGCGTGCCCAACACATTTCACCTACTGTGATTGAGAGGTGAGAGACTTCTACATGCTAATGTACTATTGCTTATTGTCCCCAACTCACATTCCATGACATGATGTCAGCATCTTGAAGCAGGCTCTGGTATCTACAGTGTGGGAGCTGACAGATGCTGCAGATCGGGTCCTACTGTTAGGTACTTACAACTGTAGCCCGAACATCTCAGACAACAGTGCTTGATACTCAGTCTCTCCATATATTGTATATTGCAAATATACAATACACATGTTGGCATAGGCAGTTCAAAATCCATGTGTGTTTCTATTAAATGGGTTCATATGATATCCTCAGCTATTATCAGGACCACAAGGTTCTTGCTAGGAGCCCAGTTGACATCTAAGAACAAGACAATGAGGCGAAATAGTAGGAGGGAAATTTCTAGAGTAAATCCTAAGAATCAAGAAAAATCACAGTGTCCAGCAGTTGCCACTGACTGTCTTTCCATTCCACCCAGCAGGATTTTTTTTTTTTTTTTTTACTTAATTTACAATCTAGAAATCTCAGTCCTACGATCCAGCAGTACTCGGCTGGAACCCACTAAGTGCCATGACTTTGTGTCACAGCAAGGCCAAATCACAGAAAGGAAACCACGAACACATAAGAGGAGTGTGCATGCGTAAGCCAAGAAGTAGGAGATGCCAAACTAGCATACAACAACCTGGCCACCCAGCACTCCTCATGAGAATAAGAAGCCTCAGTCCTTACAAGACAATCCCCTGTCATCCAATCACCTTCCACTAGGCAACTTATAAAAATCCTAACAGGTCATCAGTCCACACCACAGACCAAGACTCTAGTGTCTGAACTCTGGAAAAGCACATCAACATTCTGTCTACCTACATGCATGTGCACATACAGGGAGAACTTAATTTGGATAAATAAATTCCATTTGCATAAACTAAATGTATGGTGTACTATTATTTGCGGAAGTCAGCAACCTTGTGGCGTTTGTAGGAGAAAGGGATGGGCCATTGCTGAATGTCCTTCAAACTTCCATCCCCCTTATGCCTAAGGGATTGTATCTTAGGCTCTGAAGAGAACATTCCGTGGCTTCTTTGTAACTAAAATAAAGATACTGATACCTTCTGCTTTTAAGGCAACCAACTCCATGAGTTCCAAACATGCTCAGCCAATACTGACTCCACACAGAAGAAGGAGGGAATCTGAGAGACAAGCGCAAACGGGAGAAATCAGAGGAGCTCAAATTAAGGCTAATCCCTGGAACGTTTACAAGGCTTCTGGAGTGGGCTAGACCTCTTCCCAGCTGGCAGGAACCATCTGTTCCATGAGCACCTGATTTGTGTGGAGCTATTGATTTATGTGGGACACCTATACAATAAAGTACCGATCACTGTCAACTTCGGTAGGCTTAGGGTCACTAACCTGCTAGTGATATTTTTTGGTCTCTGAGTGACATATTAGAATTGCTTAGGAGATAGACAGCTCAAGACAAAAGCGACGTGGGACATTTTTAGACTCTGGACTAGAAGACAAGGATGGATTCTGAATCCTTCCCCACAGGGAGGAGTGATGTGGACTAGGATAATGTGACTCACCAACCCAAGTGGACGCACTGGCTATCTGAACTCTAGACCCTGACCCAAGTATTAATATTTTTACTGCCCTGAAGACAATATCGATGTTGTTGTTTTTCAAATCCTACTAAACTAGTTCAAATTAGAACCAGTCTTTTGAAAAGGTTGAGCCGGGGGTGGGGGGAGAAACATAAAAGCAAAATCATTTCCACACAAGTATTGTGTTCACGTGTTTGCCCAACACCAGTGTTAACTGAATACATGTATTTCTGTCTAGATTTCTTCTCATTCAACGCCCTTAACCCATTTGTCCGAACAGCTGTTGACCTGTTCTTTCTGCAAAACCTGTTGGTGGGTTCAGGGTTGCTGTTTGGGCTGGCAGCTTGTGGGGTGTGAGTAGGAGGTCCCCTATCTTCTGGAGAATCATGGATTTTGCAATAGCAAACTATTTGTATCCCAACCTATTTATATCTGTTGTGTTTGCCACTGTTGTAAAATAATGTCATTAATTCTTAAATAAGCTGATCAACTATGAAGAAAAAGACCTGTCTCGTTCCTGCGAAAGTCGAATTGAATATGCTGAAGGAGGAGGAGGAGGAGATGAAAGAGATGATTAACCTCATCATCAACTTGACTAGACTGAAAATCACCTAGGAAACACTCTAGACATGTCTGTGTGCAGATTTTCAGAGATGTTTTAACTAGGGAGGGAAGATCTACCCTGGGTATGGATTGCAGCAATCCACAGGCTGGGGACCCAGACTGGATAAAAAGAAGGAGGCAGGCTGAGTGGCAGAATTCATCTCTCCCTGCTTTCGGACTATGTATACACCATGACCAGCTATGTCATGCTCCTTCACGCCCCTTTCTGGGTGACTTCACCATTGTGATGGGATATGTCCTCAAACTGTGGGCCTGACATCAAACCAGTTGGATCCTCACATTATGGGTCAGAAAGAAAGGCATATTTAAGTCTAGTACAGGACCTCTGCAGGAGCAGGTACAAGCGAGCAACCTCCGAGGGAGCAAGCCTGAGCCAGGGACCTTTGCAGAACAAAAATGACTTCATCCTAGCCAGAATGCACCCGGGTTATCTTAACACCAAAGAGTCAGGTGAATCTCTGGAGCCAGGATTGCATGGTAAGGCCCCCCCCCATACCACACCAATGGTTGCAAATGTAACTAGTTACAGTTTTCTGGAAAACTATGCAGCAAAAATCAACTAGCACCACTCAGGATTAATCGTGGTAGTTATGATTCAAGATGGCCGTGGTCGTGTCATGCATTCATATGTCATGCATCTGTCAGACGTACTGTTATCTGCCTGAACCACCCCATCCTCCGTATTGGGTATCCAGCCCTTATATGGGAGTCATGAATCAGCCCACTGCAGGGAGGGTATAGGGAAGGAGCAGGATGCTGATCTTTCTTTCCCTCCTCCATCCATTCAACAAACCAGCTTGGTCCTCTACCCCAGGCTATTTCCCCGTCTCACAGCCAGGTGCCTAACTGCATCCCTCCCATGCTGTCCCCAGGCACGAGCCCCATGGGAGGGCTTGCCACTCTCAGATACCAAGCTTTCATGACAGATGGTTGTTTCCTTTCTTCCGGAGTGTCTGGTCAGCATCCCATATGCATGCGCAGGTCCAATGCAAAACTAAGTTTCCGAAACCAGCTCCTTTCCCCCTCTTTCCCACCTAACTACAGAGAATTGTCTTCTCCAATAACAGCACGGGAATCAGCTCTGATTCTTCAAAAGCGCTGTTGATTCTCCCCCTCCAGATATCTTAGAGCTCCGGTGTTTCAGATCTCCATTATAACCACTACTTCAATCAGAGAGACTACCGAATCCTTTCTAGCCTGGACTCAATGGCTTCATGATGAGGCTCCCTGTCTCACCAGGTTAGTTTATCATTCCTGAATTCTTTTAGAATGCCAGTCTCTCATTCGCCTGTCAGGCACAAGCCACCCTGGGCATTTTCCTTTTGTTTAAACTTAGTACATTTCTTCCTGCCTTGGGTATTCAGGCTTGAAAGTCCTGCATAGCATTTCCCTTCCAGCATTCCCACAGTCCCACCACGGCGTGCATGTCACCTCTTCCAGGCACAGTCCCGTCCCATGACTGCTCTCAGAACACATCCCGACTATCCCTTCATCATTACTCTATATTATCCTGGAAGCTGTCACCGTTCAAAATTATCACCCGTTTTACTTGTTCCTTATCTACCCACTGTGAGAACATAAACACTAGAAGGCTGGCTTTAACTCCCGCATCCAGAACAATGCCGGTATAATGAGTAGATGCTCACTGAACTACGGTTGGCCAAACAAACCTTGACAGGATTGAGTATATTCCCTTCCTCCAGCCAGCGTTAGCCCTTGCAGTCCACATTTCCTTCCCGCCAGGGCTCAAGCACCAGAATCCTTGAAGACAAACCTTCCCTCCCCATTCCCATGAATTTCCTCAGTCCTTCTGTGTGCTTCCTTTCAGCCAGTTCCATCATAGCCCTTACTGCTTTATTCTCCATCATCATCTGTTTCCATTTGCCCAGATAAACTGAGGGCTCCGTCGGGGCTATATGTCATTCAGGCTTTCCCCGCAGTGCACACACCAACCCTCTCCATACATCTCTCCCCTCCTTACCTTCTTCAATTATAAGGTAATTATAGTAGTTTGGGTGAGAAATGTCCCCCGTCAGCTCATACATTTGAACACTTGAATCCCAGGTAGGGATGCTGTTTAGGAGATTATGGAACCTTTAGAGGGTGTGACCTTGCTGAAGAAGGCGCATCATTGGAGGTGGGATTGGAGAGTTTATAGCCTTGTTCTACTTCTTTTTCTCCTCTGCCCTACCCCGTCCTGATTCCTATATGTGGATGAAGTGTAATCAGTCAGCTTCCTGCTTCTGCTGCCTGCTGCCACATCATTAGAGACTCTATCCCTCTGGAACCATAGCCAAAATCAACTCCTTTTTTCTTAAGCTGCTTTTGGTCATAGTTTGGTCACAATTGCAGCAACAGAACAGTATACAAATGTCAACCAGCATGCCCCTCCAGCCCCTTCTCCATCACAGACTGACGTCATAGCACTGCCCTCCAATCCCAGCAGTCTGATCGGTTGACTTCATCCACTCACCTCTCCCCTACCTCTTGCACTGTCTCCCTGATGCCTAGAACAGTAGCTGAGACATAGCAGTACTCACGGCACACTGGTCGATAAATGAGTCACCTGACGCATTTGTTTAATAAAGGAATAATTAATTGATCAGCCATCATACTGTACCCCAAAAGCAAGGCCATTCGATGTTATGCCTACAGTCATTTATTTGTGTTTTTCAAAACAAGACACGGGAACATGAGTCATAAAAATTACATTCCGAAACAGACATTAGAGAAAGGGTAAGAAGAAATGTAGCTAATGAGAAAAATGTGTTGGGGGGAGGCCTCTGGGGAGCACCCACTGCCTAATTTACCGACTGCTTGTTTCTTTTGTTTGGCAGGAGGAATCTTGACAGAGGCCTCCTTCAGTCTATTCTTCTAATCCGGTTCAATGAGACCGCTTAGCCATCAGCCTAAAGGTAGTCAGTCACCTAGGTTTTTGGTTCCAGCAGACATTACACAGCAGTTGCCTCAAGATTAACATTTTTTTTGTTGGCCAGCAGAGGAAGGAGGAATAGCATCCAGAGAACAGGTTTCCAAGGCAGATTCCAAGAAGAGCTAAGGAGTTTTAACCGCCTCTTTCCAGGACGGATCCCCCACATCTGCCTTCCTCCAGGTCACTGGGTCATCGGGTATGTGAGATCTGTTGGTGAGCTCAGGCTAGCAGATTTCATATGGCATGTAACTCACGCCACCACATCAGTCCCGTGGACCCACAACACTAATGAAGGGACAACCAATACACACTGACAACATAGAAGCCACAAAGAACAGCGAGAGTGGAGACTGGGCCTGAGCCCACCCATAGGGCCAACAGAATAGAGGGTAGCTCAGGGCTGCCAATAGCCAGCCCCCAAACCAATGTTTCATCAAGATGCCGTGTGGCCTGCCATAGGTCCATGGGAGGAGAATGAAGCATATGCCTGATTCCCAAAACAGGCTGTCAAATCTGGAAATGCACCCAAGAACTTTACTGACTGTCTTTACCATTGGATAAGGTCTTCATGCCAAACACAAGAAGAAAAGACAGTCCCCTTCCTCATTACAAAAGAACTCCTGGCAGAAGAGGGAAGAGGGGCTTGTTTTGTCTCATAGTTTAGAGGGTCAGGTTCACTAAGGCAGAGAACTGGGAGGAGTCTGCCAGTGGCAGTAGGTGTCTGCAATGTGGCTTGTTCACATCTTGGTGGATCAGGGGACGTATAGGGGTCAGGCCAGAAGTTACAACTCTCAATATTCCACCCCTGTGACCCAAGTCTGTCAGCTGTCCCTACTATACAAGAGACTGTACGGTCTTCCCCAAAAGAGTTCTATCAGATAAGGGCCAATGTTCAAACACTTGAGTCTGTGGAAAGCATCCCAAAAGGCAATGGTTTCTACTTCCTATCTCAAAGTGACTCAGAGAAGCAACAAACTGTGCCTACAGTAGCCAGGAATGTGTATAGTACCCAGCAAACAGGTGTCATAGCACCCTTGGCTTCTTAGCAACTCCCTGGGATGCTCAGAGAAGGCTGAGGCCTCAACAGCACTCCTAAAGATCAGATTTGGGATGTGGTACAACCTGGGAACTGAGGACTTTGCTGTGTAACCAGAGGAAAACCTGCTTCCTTGTCAACCTCAGGTAGAGAAGATTCTGAAACCAAGGCTTCCGTTTCCAAGAGTGTTACAAGCAGTGCGGGCCCCTTGTTTATCCCTGCCGCCTGGCTAGCTTAGCCTCCGAAATAACCACACAGAAACTGTATTCATTAAAACACTGCTTGGCCCATTAGCTCTAGTTTCTTATTGGCTAATTCTTACATCTTTATTTAACCCATATCTATTAATCTGTGTAATGCCACATGGCTGTGGCTTACCGGCAAGATTCTAACCAGTGTCTGAAGATATGCGGTGGAAATGAGAAGAAGGCACGAGACACAAACGAACCCACTTAGGAGTTTATTAACAGAGATTGTGCTCACGGGCCCGAGGAAATGGTGTGGAAGAAGGAGAGAGCGTAAAAATGGCGCGACCAGCTTTTTTTAAAGGCTTCTTTGCACATGCGCACGAGGGGAAAGACGTACCTTCGTCAGGCGCTGATGACGGGGTAACACTATGCCTTGCACCTGCATCCAGGAGCTTTTGCGTGAGCACATCAGACGCTGATGACGCAGATGGCGGGCGACCCAAGCATGTGCACACAGGGGGTACATGCGCCTGCTTTAGAACCCGGAAGTGCAGCCTTACGGTGGCTAAAAGAATCACAGTGTCCGTCTCAGGCAGAAGATCCATGGCATCTCTCACTCTTCCCTTCTTCCCAGCATTCAGTTCTGTCTTCTCTGCCTACCTAAGTTCTGCCCTATCAGGCGCAAAGCAGTTTCTTTTAACCAATGAAAGCAACACATGAACAAGAAGGAATTCCTACACCACAAGAAGACACCCCCCCCCCCCCCCCCCCCGGTCACTACATCATTCCATCCAAGACTGTTTTAAATCCAAGAAGAGAAGAACTGGTGTCCAGATATCTACTGCACTAGATATCTCCCCACTTAGGTCTTATTGATGCTTTTCGTAATCTTCTATAACACTGTAAATCCCTCAGGTTAGGCTTTTGAGGCCTCTGTCTGCCTGCTACATATTTACCCAGCAAATAGTCGTGCATGCCCACTGTGGGCACTGCTCCCATCTGTTCAGAGCTTTCTTCTATCGAGGGACACAGAGAATAAACAGGAAGGCATCATTCCTGAGTCGTTTGCAAACCCCAAGTGTAATGAAGCAGAAGAGTGATGGGTCCAGGCAGGCAGGAAGGAGACTCCTGCTGCCTCCAGCTCAGAACGCTGGATAAAACTACCTGCACACTCCTTTCACCTGGGAAGCTGAGAGGTCAGGTGGCTGTGGTTTTGCTCCTTGATCTCTCTGATCTCTCAGCATTTCCCCCAATATCTGACTCTGGGCTTTTATTGCTAAGACCTATTAGAACTTGTGGTACCCCTGTGTTTATTTGGGGTCTCAGATGAGAACAACGGTGAGGGGACACTTCTGGAGGTGCAGGGCCGGAACAGGTACGATCTGCAAAGGCACGGACTGGGCCAGCGCTTCTGCCTCTTCTTGTGGTCAGAGAAACCTTCACATGGATTCACCCCAGGTGATAACGGAGCTGAGGAAGAGCTCCTTGTGTGAAGGGAACTGCCAAGTCACGTGGCCAGGGGAGCGAAGAAATGTGAGGTGATCTACCTGACTACCCCAGAGACCCCAGGGTAGGGTGGGGACTGGGCGCCCCTTCAAGGAAGTCCCCTGTGTGTCTCCCTGTACTGCTGGAGAAAAGCACAGTCACTACCCACGTCTTTCATAGAACCCTTTCTGCACCCAAATTTCCCGGGACATAGTATGGGTGTGCCTGCCCTGAAAATGCTGTACTAAGATGGAAGGCGGGTGGAAGAAGGATTGGGCCAGACTGCACCCTGACTCCCACCTCCACGTCAAACCTTTTCCTTTTCCATTAGATAAATAAAACTGTCAACTGGGACAAGTTGATCAAATGAGGGAAAAACTGATCTGCCCTTGAGTCCTGAGCACAGAGGAGTCAGTGTTAGCCTCAGCTAAGAAAAAAATTTTATAGCACGAACCTCCAGACTGCCTCCTGCCCTCCCTTCAGCTCCTCTTCTACGGGTAGGGTGTCTCTGGATCCCCTGCCTCTGCCTTTCAGATTTGCTCACCACAGGTGTCATTCATTGTCCAGTCCACGCCTGTCTATCCCCACCCACCCCAGAAGCCTTCCGTGACCAGCCGGCTCCTCACTCTGCCCACTCCAATCCCCTTGCATCGTCTGTGAACTACAGTGGGCATAGACACGTAAGACATAATTGCCGCTGTTTTCCCCTCTGTGGCAAAGCCCTGAGTTGGTTGTGAATCACCACACCCTTGGCTTTACGGGCGTGTTGTTTCACCTGGGCACTAGTCTCCAGATTGCTGGTCCTTCAGGACCCGAGTTCCTGCTCCTTCGGAAGCTCCGATCTAGAACAGGTCAAGCATTTGTTCCCAGCTCCCCAACAGAGCTATTTACAGGAGGGCTCGACCAGGCTCTCAGTAAGAAAGAGCTTGTTTAAATGAAAGACCTCATTAGCAAACCCTGCCTCAAAACCACCTGGCTTATCATTATCTCCACTTTATAGATGAGGAAACCAAGTCTGAGGAAGATCCTGCCTCTTGACCTCATGTCACACAGCTAAGATTCACATCCACACATGTCTGGGATCAGATTCTACACCAAACTCAATGACACAGGTTCACAAGAGCAGAGGGTAGTATCCCCGTTCTAGATTTTCAAAATAAAGAAACAGAAATTAGTAAGAAAATGAACATGGCTTGGGGTCATACAGCTCGAGGCTCTGAGGACCCAAAATGCAGATTTCTCCTTCTGGCTTCTCAGAAAGGTCAAAATTCTGGTTATGATTCATTCTGAGGATCCTCACGGTGTCCTCTTCCGGATATAATGCTACGGGGGGAGGTCCTGACAGTGGCTGGAAATGCCCAACGAAATGGCAGGTGGCAGAAGGCCAGAGCATGTCCACTCATGTCTAGTAATTGACCCCTTCTCTTTTCCTCACCCTTCTCACCCTCTCCGTGATCACTGGAGTGGCAGAGATAAGGGAGGGATACAAGTCGGAACCTGCCCCATACCTGCATCGAGTTCCTGCGCAGACCCATCTACACAGCAGAAAACAAAAATACAAGAGTACATACTCTAAAATTCAAACTTAAGAAAATTCTGGACCCAAGTGTGCTCCGAACACTATTTGGTCCTTTCTTGTACTAAATACCCTAGTTTAATGTGACCTACCGCACAGATCATCATGAGAACTTGACTGTCAAGAACTCAGGTCCATGAAAAGCAACCGGCAATGCTTGACTGAACCCAGTCCTGTTCAAAGACTATTTCTCTCTCCATGTAATAGCTAGAAGTGGATGATTCTGGTCATTTATATACATGTTAAGGTGTTTTTGAGATTATAATATTATTACATTTCTCCCTTCTCTTTCTTCCCTCCAAATCTTATCACACACCCCTCCCTACTCTCCTTCATATTCATGGCCTCTTTTTGAACTGTTATTGCATGTATATACACATGTAATGCACATATGATATATGCATATATTCCTATATATAATCTGTTCAGTCTGTATAATGTCACTTGTATGAGTGTTTTCAGGGCTGACCAGTTGGCACTAGACAACCAATTGGTGTGCTCTTCCCCAGGGAGGAAGACCTCTTCCACTCCCGGCTTTCCTTAGCTGCCTATGGTCCTCTGTGTAGAGCTGTGGCCCATGGGTTTTCTCCATGCAGTCTGGCATGTGCACACGCATCAGCCTCGTTCAGCCCACGTTTGGGCAGTCATGTTGGTGATATTTTATGGGTATAACTTCTAATGGGTATATCTATAAAACGCTCCTTGTGCAGATTTTTAAATGGCCACTATGGGATATTAACTCTCGATTTAATAAGCAAACTTGCTCAAGAAAACATGGTACCTGTGTTATGTGAGATGGCTCTCTCCTTGCCTCAAAGAATTTTCTCTCCCCTTGAGCTGCTCTGTTGGCCAGAAACAGTTTTCACTGCAGAACCTATTGCTAGAGCGGTGGCCCTCTTTATAAAGCCACGACACTTAAGGGAAATAAAGGGCACCTGAGGAAAGGAGGGGAGCTGAGTCTGGGGACCTGGTCACAAAAGTCTGCAAAATCCCTCCTAAGAAAGGGCACTGGAAGATAGACATGCACACCACCTTTGCAAGTGAAAAGTAACTTGGCTGAGCAGAAGGAGAAAATGAGATGCAGGGATAACAGAGAGGTGGGGTGGGGAGCAGGACCTAGGAAGAGAAAGAATGACCTAAAAAGTCAGGAGGGAAAGACCAAAATCAGACTGTCTGGGCACCTTGCATGGTGAGCTGGGGGGAGGGAGAGGGTTCTCAAAGGCCCTCAGACAACCCCAGGCACATCTGTGAAGCCAAGTTTTGGTTTTGCTTGGTTTACCTGTCTAAGGATTTCTGTTTCAGACCCTAACCCGCTCTTCTGACCAGCAAAGAACCTGCCTGGAATGTTCTTTCTAGGGATAATTCACATTCTAATAATGCCTCTTGCAACAGTCCGGTTTTCTTTATCCCTGAAGCTTTCCTCCATTGTTGGATAAGTCATTGTCTGAACTAACTCGGGGAAGGGATGATTCCCAAGGGAACTGAAGGGAGGGTGACTGGCTGTGTGGCCTGCCAAAAATGGGATCTTTGTTTCTCCAACCCAATCCACGGCCGGTGTAGTAAGTGACATTGCATGGGACAGAAGTATTCTGGTAGAATCAGAGACAGTGGTGCCCCAACTTTCTGAAATAGCCGCCGTGTGACCGCCATTACTGGAGAACTCTCTGACAACTGGAAAGCTCACACTCGTTCCATAACGTCTTACCTCAGCCGCCACGAACAGAGAACATTCCCTACTGTCACTTGGGTTGGGTTAAAGGAAATTCTGGACATGAGCAGGGGAATAGTACACCAACGTCAGAGGTGGCAGAGCCAATTCCTGGTTGCGGTTCTTATCACCAGCAGTATGCACCGTCTCCGGGCAACTGTGCAATGGAGACTTTCAAAAGCAGACTCTCCGACCTCCAGGTCACATCTGAGAGTCCCTGCCTGCACTAGCCTGTCCCCGAGAGTGAAAACACAGGAAGGTGTTTCCTGCTTCCTTATCCAAAGCCCTGGGGCCTTTGGCAAGTTTTCCTCGGAATGGAGGTTACCAAATCAACTATGTTTGGCTTTGCCCACTCTTCCAACCTCTTGATTACTCAGGTGTGAGAGAAAGTAAAGAGATGACAAGGAAAGCCTCTACCATCCCAGGTAGGTCCGGGGGACTCGGCCTCAAGAGCTGGTGTTCTAGTAAAAAGTTACATATATTTTCATAATAGTTTCCATTGTCCATACAAAGTTATTTACGAGACTGGTGAGTATTCCCCACACCCCAGAGGAGACTGTCCCCACACCCCGCAGACTGTTCCCACACCCCAGAGGGAGACTGGATCTGGTAGTCACGGAATACTGACAAAGAAGTTGCAGTGGCTTGAGAAAACTATTGGGCGACCCTGTCAGGCTTTGCCTTAAAGAAAAGAGGAATTTTTCTATCTCTAAAAATCAGTACAAGGAGAGTTCATTTCTTCTATGTGTGTACCCCTTGGCTCAAAGACAAAATGACCACAGCAGTCTTAAAACTGTCCAGTTCTCAGTCTTTGGAAGAAGTTAGACTGTAGTCTCTCTCTCTCTCTCTCTCTCTCTCTCTCTCTCTCTCTCTCTCTCTCTCTCCACACACACACACACACACACACTTACTTCACAAAATCCCTGTATCCTTTCAGAGACTGTAATGCTCAAGCAGGCAATAGGACATGTGGAAGACAGTAGGACGTGCTCAAGCCAGAGGAATCCCTGGAGCTCATTGGCTGGGCCAATCTAGTGAAATTGATAAGCTCCAGGTTCAGCAACAGACCACATCCCCCCAATTAAGGTGCAAAACAGGAAGATGGATCAGTGTTTGCTGTGCAAGCAAAGGGACACGGTTTGGATCCCTAGTATCTGCATAAAATTCATGCATGATCATGCGTGCCTACAGCCCTAGTGTTGGGAGGCAGGGTCATAGGTCACAGGAGCTCCCTGGTCAGCCAGTCTAGCTGAAACAATAAGCTTCAGGCTCAGTGAGAGACTCTAGGTCAAAAAACAAAACAAAAAACCAAGGTAGAGTGATAGATGAAGACACCGGACATCTTCCTCTGGCATCCAAGTGAACACTCCAAGTTATGCACACCGGTACACACATACACATGTGCATATATATTACACACCACACAGATATAAACATACACCAAAAAATAAATGAGTAAATGCAGGGTTTTTAATTTAAAAGGAAAAGATTGCGCGGATTAAAAACATTTGGGTTCTACACAAAAATGGTCCTATCCACAATCAGGCACAAATGCAGAAAGGGCTCCGGGCTTCCACCTCTCCCTGCTGAACTATTTGCTACTGACAGATTCGGGGGTGGGGGGGCACGTTGTGCACCACCAGTGAAACCTCTAGGCTCCAATGTATAGTCCCGATCAGTGCTCACACAGGTGGACTCGATCATACTAAATGAGTCATCAGACAAAACCAAAACTCACGGACCTGGCAAAGGGACTGGTAAGGAAGATGAAGGGTTGGTAGACACTGAGGGATGGGGGTGCGAAGGGGCGAGACATCGGAATATACTACACACATGTGCGCGTGAAATTGAAAGAAACAAAATTAGTAAAAAGTGTTTTGGGGAAATTTTTAGAGACATAGTAAAATTATAAACAATCTAAAGGAAAAGAATAAACAGTCTCCTACATAATATAGGCTAACAGTTCCAGCACACTTCTTGATGGAGGGTGGGGACCAGAGGTCTCCGGACCTTCAAGGGGTTCCAAATTAATGTGTGTGTGTGTGTGTGTGTATGTGTGTGTGTGGTGTAGAGAAACACTTGATTGAAACAGCCTGCTGTGAGAACTTATCAAGGATGTGTATGAGTTCTCCTATGGGTAGCCAGAACGCATGGGGGTGAGGAAGGATGCTATGTGGGGAGTTAAGGGAGGCTTCCTCTCAGAACACTTTGGGCTCTTGAATTATTTTTCTATCATCCCTACCAGATGCAATGAGGACAGAGACAACCTCTGTCTCCCTAGTGTCTTCTTGGATGCAGGAAGAGTTGGGGCTAGTGACTGTAATATCAGGTCTTTGATCCCAGAGGACAGTAGTCAAGGAAACCCCTTGATCAAGGAACAGATTCCCCTCTAGTTATTGTTGGGATGACAAATTCCTTGTCCAACTTGCCACAATCTGGGAGGAATAAAAAAGTCAGAGCAAGGGAGATGAAGACAGGGATAGAGAGACACTATACACAGTCATCCCTCAGGACCTGCTGGGGATTTGTTCTAGGACCTTCTGGGTATCAGAATCACCTGTGCTCAAGTCCCTCAGACTAGTCATGTGGCATTCGCACACAGCCTTTGAGGATACTCACACACACACATTTTGAATACAGCTGCAATTGTTCCTCAGTGTATTAACTGCAGGTGGTTGGCCCACAGAGTGGAACCGGTGGCTCAGGATGGCTGGCATCCCCAAAAAGGCTTTTATAGATCCAGTTGTGCCAACCCTGTCATATCTGCTCATCACATCTCTCCTCCACTTGCCCTCTGTGGGACCAGGAGATGTCCTAATACCACTTGGGAACGCCCTTCCAATGACAGTAGCTGCTATGGAATCTTCACAGGCAGTATGTCCTTGTGGCGTTGCTCCTCGAAGCTGCCACCAGGGCAGGCAGGGTACACACCCTGAGGGCATGTGTGTGCACATGCACATATGTACATGTATCACATGTGTACATGTCCCTGTGGTCATGTGTATGCATGTATGTACTTGTTTGGTGGGTTCTTGATCCCAGAAGTCAAGCCTACTGGTGACACACTGGCCTACCCTTCCAGTGAGAATCCAACCCCATACACACGGATGAAAAAGAAAGGCCTCTAGAGCCAGAACAGAGTTCTACCAGGAAATGGAGGCTCCCTGGATTCACTTAGAAGGGCAAAGTCATAAAAGGTACTGGCTGACGTTCTGCTCTATACTTGGCTTCCGGCCAGAGATGAGCCAGGAGTCTGAAGAGGCCTCAGCACGAGGCTCACCCTTTCACGGTGCCTTTCTATCCCTCACCTTGCAGAGGATTCCTGGAGTATAAACCACAGCAGGACAGCTGAAAAGGTCAGGGTTCCCACCTTCAAGGCCAGATAGGGCCATGTATACAGAGATGTGTGACTTGTCCAAGGTCATGCAACCAGTTCACGACAGAGCTCTGACTAGACTTCAAGACCGCAAAGGTTGAGTCTCTGGAGGATTAGGAATATCTCAATTCTTTGCTCAGAACTGAAATAAACAGCTAAAGTGAACATGAAACTAAATCAGACCATGCAAACCAGACACCATGATCGGCAAGACCCTGATGAGATTGTGTTCAGAGCAATAGGATAATATTAATTAGGCCAGGAACATTACCAGAGCTACACTCGTTACTGGTGTGTGACGGGGATGCTGAACCCCATCTAACACATGGGAAATCAGGGCAGGAAGAACATAAATAATATGCCCGAGATGGCATGGATTCTGAGAGAAGAATGTCAAGGTTGTCCCCAGATCCCCTGTTCCTAAAATCTAGGCCTTGATTCATTGTGACACTGGCTTTCCTCAAAAGGAAGGACATAGAGCTGGGTGTCCTCATTTATTTCAGGTCACCATATGCTCAAACCCCAAACTAAGATGTCTTCTTAAGGAAATGTAAGACAAAAAGAACTGCCAGAGAGAAATTGATGTATGAATAAGTTGGCTGAGACTACTCGTGGGTAGAGGAGACTGTCTGTGTGTGTGCGTGTCTATGTGTGTGTGTGTCTGTGTGTGTGCGTGTCTGTGTGTGTGCGTGTCTGTGTGTGTGTTTGCTATGTGTGAAACAGCTCAGTTCTGTATCTTTTTCCAAATTCTACTTGGCCAGACCATCGGAATAGAGCCTGATTTTTCTAAGAATAAAAAACTAAAAGATTTATTGTAACTGGTCAGACATTATCCATATATACCCAGGCTCATCCAAACACTTGACAGACCTGGTTCTGGAAGGCCTAATTAGAAGATGAAGGAGAAATCCAAGGAGGCTTCCAGTGCTAAGTAAATTCATTCTGCTCTTTGTCCTCAGAACATCCTTGGCTTGTTTAGCAGCCAGAGGAAGAATGGTGATATAGGCATTCAAGCCATGAGGAAGCTGTGTTTCCATTGTTCCAGCTCCCAAAGACCAAAGCTCGGTCCTTAGCCCACACTCAATTTTCATTCTGTTATACAAAGCGATTATTTGACCTTCCAGCTGATCACATTAGTGACATTGTTGGATTTGATTAAAGTAAGGGACATTGGGGGTCACACTGCTGTCTGCACACAAAGTGCAAGTGATCACCCTCATTCTCTTACAAAGCAGGTGGGACCCCCCCCCCCATGGGGCTCCCCTTTGCCCCATTACCCATTCCGATTTCTGTTCAGTTCTGCTCTGCTCAGTTTAGGAACTCAACAGAACCCACCCACTAGACGCCACATCCTGCACTGAACTCTGGGGAGGGGGGACGAGAGGAGAGGGCGAGCACGCAAGCCATCCACATTCGGAGGCTCCACGCTGATGGGGGAGACACAGTGGGCCAGCAGACTGCTGTGAAGTCTGGGGCACATCCTGCTCCAAGGTGCAGAGGGCGTGACAGCATAGACAGGCGAGGCAGAGCAGGGCAGACTTTCAGAAAAGCTGGCACAGGCTACATTCCGAAGGACGAATGGGGGCAGTGAAAACAGAAGAGGGAATCAAGAGAAGAAGGCACATAAAAGTCCCAAGTACAGGACAGAGGATCACCAGGCCTCTCTTAGAGAGGCAGCTGCTCACCTACATCATCAGCATCCCCAAGCCTTGCCCTTGGCTCTGATCCCCACTCCATCTCCTGGGTCCCTGACCCCTTTGGCACAGGCTCTCTGTTACTGCTACTTCTGCCTCTAGACCCCAGACCCGACGTCATGCATTAGATGTACATCATGACCTTGGCACCTGAATTCTTTGAGGGTATGACCTATAACCGAGTGTGAATGTTTTTTCTACCCTGCCCTTAGGGCCCTAAAAGTCAGGCACCAAACAGAAACGCTATCAGATATATGCATGAATCCATAAGTTGTTTACGGGAGCAAATATAAAAATGTAGAAGTGGGGGACACGGTTCTGGGAAAAGCTGGAGACCGACCCCTGACCCTGCTAAGAAGTACTGTTGACATGGAGAGCCAGCAGAGGTGTGGTTCGGAGCCTGGCAGGCTCTGACTTGTCTGCCCAGGGGATACTCTGTGTCAACATGGTAGAGGTAGTGGCTATGGGAGAACCACAAACCAGGGCTAAAATCAGCACGAGAGGCTGCTGGGAAAGTCCAAGCAGTGTGGGGAGAGGGAGTTAGACCTCGCTGCCACTCGTGGCTAGAGCAATAGTGGACAGCAGTGAAGGGAGGGGACACACCTCCCGCTGAAGTCTTCCAGGCTTCTGCTGCTCATCTCTGGTGGCCTGGCTGCCTCCTGCCCTGTCACCTCTACCACACCCCCAGTACTTCTCTCCTTCCTCCTTGTCCTCCTCTTCCTCCTCCTCTTCCTCCTCCTCTTCCTCTTCCCTCCATATTGCCTTTTCTTCCTCCCACTCTGCTAGTTCTTTCTCCCCCCTCCTCCTCTTCTTTCTTCCATCTCTGTCTCCTTCCAGCTTGTCTTCTCTTCCTCCTCCATATCTCTTCCCCCTCTTCCTCCTCTCCGTCTTCTCTCTCATCTTCTCTCCCTTCTTCTTGCTTTCTCTTTCCCCTTCTTTCTCCATCCCTCCCTTCTCTCCTCTTCACTCCCTTCTCTTCTTTCTCTTCATCCTATTCTTCACTGTGCTCTTTCTCCTTGGAACAAAGTGCCTTGCCTTCTTCTCCTAACTCACTTCTCTCTGGTGAGAGGAGGCAGAACAGGAAGCCTGAGGTCTAAGGGAGCCCAGCTGAAGAGCAACTAGGAGATGTCCAGAAGGGGCAGGTGACAGGGACAAACACAGTTAGTACAAGTCAGAGTACACATCCACACAGGGAGACAGACAGGGAGAAATGGGGGGAGGGGGAGAGGGAAGGAGAGAAAGAGGGAGAGGGAAAGGGAGAGGAAGAGGGAGAGGGAGAAGGAGAGGGAGAGGGAGAGGGAGAGGGAGAGGGAGAGGGAGAGGGAGAGGGAGAGAGAGAGAGAGAGAGAGAGAGAGAGAGGAGGCCATAGGGACAGGAGGCCTAATTAGAATCAGGACTTTCACAAGTCTAGAAACCCCAGAATGATTGACAAATTTTTTTTTAAAAGGACCACAGCATTTGCTATGGATTCTTTTGCCTTGGGGCCTGGAAGGGAAACCACAGCCCTCATAATAGTCCTGCCAGGCAGGAGGTGGTAGATGGACACCTACTGAACAGCACCCAAGGTTCTGTCCTTTCTCTGCCTCTCCTATGACTATCTGCCACCTCTACTGTGACCCAGAGCTGGCTGTCTTCAATGATTCTGCACAGGTCACAGCAACCTGTTTACAGACATCTAGAGTTCCAAGGCACTCTTAGGACAAGGGACTCGGGATGCGTCCAAATGGACAGCAAAGCCTTGGTTGGAGAATGAGTTCCTCCCTTTCTATTTATGCCGATGTAAACACTCGCCAGGGAAACAAGGCGTGTGGGCATGCGCGGCCCTGCAGGCCCTCGGGTGGCTGCAAAAGGCAACTGGAAAGTCACATGTCATAACATTGGAAAGTACATATGCAGCTATTCTTAGGCTTGGAATGTATACACTGTCTGCCTGCCCGGCAGCCCTTGCACAGAGCCCCAGAAGCTGTGAAAGTGCCTGCAGCATAAACAAACCAGGAACTCTCCTAGGAGGCAGAGTTTGCCAACAGAAGGCAAGGCCTGGGGTTTATGGCTTTATTCAGAGCCTAAGGTAGAAATCTTCTGAGGGGAAGAGACAGACCCAGCATCTGTGGATGTCACTGCAGTCAAGCAAGGTAAGTGTCCCTGGCACTTCATCCCTCGGCAGGCAGACTGCCTGTGTCACCAGTGAGCCACAGAAGTGTTTGGTCTTTGTTCTGTCAGTGCCATCTTTAAAAACCCAAAGCCCATGCAGTTTTCTCCCTAGATTTTGCAACAGCCCCGTGTGACCCCTCCCTTTTGTCTGGTGACCAGAAGACCACACCCCCAGAATGTCAGCCTTGGGGAATAACTAACCCCTAAAAAGAGATTCATAGCTGTGTTTACTGACAAGCCTGCTGAGGATCTGGATAAAAGTATACATTTCTTGTCAAATGCCATGCACTGTTCTCTCATGTCCGGCTCATATGTGAGTTCCTGACCATCAGCTTGGGTTGGAAGATGCCTAAGATTAGCCAGAGATACTCTGTGTCTTTTATCTCTGAGGATAAGCACAGCCTGGAGGAGATCACTTTGTGGTCTGCGGGGAGGGTGGTTTCCTCTTTCATCTTCAGTGTGTTCTGTTTGTGGTCCCACTTGGTAAACGGATAGCGGTGAATGAGGCTTGGAGCCCCCCCACAGTATGCACTGCCAGAAAGCTTTGGCCTTGCTTGCACTTAGGACTTCCCTCCTTCTTTGTAGGATGGATGAGGAGTTACCAGATGGGGTTGTCTTCAAAGACCACAACTTCTCCTCCGACTTGCTGAGACAGCTCAACAGCTTAAGGCAAAGCAAGATCCTGACGGATGTGAGCATCTGCTCGGGAGCCTGGGAGGTCCCTTGCCACCGCAATGTGCTGGCCTCCAGCAGCCCCTACTTCAAGGCCATGTTCTGTAGTCACTTCCGGGAGAGCAGAGAGGCCAAAGTGCAGCTGCAAGGCATCAATGCCACGACTCTAGAACAGGTCATCACGTATGCGTACACGGGAGAGGTGCACATCTCCGCTGCCAACGTCCTCCCACTGATGGAGGCAGCCGCCATGCTGCAGTACCCCAGGGTGTTCGAGGCCTGCTCATCATACCTGCAGAGCCAGCTGACCCCCGGCAACTGCCTGGGCCTGGTCAGACTCGCAGAAATTCTGAGCTGTGAGAGCCTGAAGAAGAAAGCCAGGGAGGTGGCCCTGACTTGCTTCCCGGAGGTAGCAGCATCAGCCGACCTGAAGGAGCTCTGTGCCACAGAGTTGAGACACTACCTAGGAGATGACGCACTCTGCGGAGAGGAGGAAGCGGTGTTTGAGGCCCTCATGGCTTGGGTCAAGCACGACCTCAAGACCCGGTGGCAGCACATGCAGGAGCTGTTGCAGCAGGTCCGCCTGCAGTACATCCACCCAGCCTTTTTCCACCACTTCATTGCCAGCGATGCGCTTCTCCAGTCCTCGCCCGCCTGCCAGGCCATCCTGGAGACAGCCAGCAAGCAGATATTCTCTTTGTACAGCCCCAGTGCCCAGGACTGTGAACTTCTGCGGCACATCCCCCCAAGGAACTCCTACCAAGACTTCCTCCTCCTCCTGGGGGGACGGAAGGACAGCCAGCAGACCACCAGGGACGTCTTGCTCTACAGTGTACGGACGGGTCAGTGGCAGAGCCTGGCCAAACTCCCCGCGCGGTTGTACAAGGCCTCCGCCGTCACCTTGCACCGCAGTGTCTATGTGCTTGGGGGCATGGTTGTCAGAGAGGGGAAGAGTCTCATCAGTAGCAGTGTCTACATCTTCTCTCTGAAGCTCAACCAGTGGAGGCTGGGGCATCCCATGCTGACAGCCCGCTACTCTCACAGGGGCACCACCCACAGGAACTTCATCTTCTCCATTGGGGGCACCGGAGAAGGGCAGGAGCTCCTGGGCTCCATGGAGAGGTACGACAGTGTCCATGATGTCTGGGAGAGCATGGCTAACATGCCAGTGGCTGTGCTCCACCCTGCCGTGGCAGTGAAGGACCAAAGGCTCTATCTTTTCGGGGGTGAGGACGTCATGCAGAATCCTGTGCGCCTTATCCAGGTAATCAGCTGGTCCTTCTCACCATGTTAATGCCAAGTGTGTGTGCACACAGGCACACACATACACACACACATATGTAAACATACCTAATATGATGACATATACATATACACAGTATACATATGAGTGTCTTCAGTTATATAAACATGCATTCACATGCGCATAAATAACAGCATAAGCACGCACACATAATTATATATAGATACACTGATATAGGCACATGCACATATATAATTGGGTATATATACATGCACACATACATGTGCATGTGTTCAGTCATGTGTACATTCATTCACATGAACATGTATAGCAAACAGTATAAATACACATACAGACACATATATGCATATATAATTATATGATATGCTCATATATGCATGTGCACATATATTGTGACATATGCAGAAATACATGCATATAATGACAAACATATGTGCACACTTCTATACACTTGCATGTATATGTGTGTACTTGTGTGTATATGCATTTGTGTGCACATATATAATAGCACATACATATGTACAGATGTGATAAATATATGTGCATATATGCATTCTTGTATATGCATATACATAAACATACCTGCATTATTTGTGTGCATATCCATATACTCTTACTTATCATGGCATGTACATATCTATGCATATATGCACCTATGTACATATGCACACATGCAGACATAATGGAATATACACATTTGCACATATACATACACAATTAATTTTTATTGTGAGACTAATACAAAGCTATGTCAAGTACACCTCCCCATCCACAAAGAGTTTGTCTTCACTTGAAGTAAAAATAACCTAGAAGTTCAGGCTGAAACATGTTTTAAAAAAATAGGACAGTGAAGTCCTAGTGGACATTAGTGGTACCATTCACCCCCATTACAAGTCTTCTGCACACCAACAAATCCCCTAGAACCTGACCTCGGGTCTGCTGAATCAAAATCTCTTTGCATGGGACCCTGGCATCTGTGCTTTATGAAAGTCTCTATGAGACTGTAAAGCACGGCTATGTCTGGGAACCTGGGCCTTAAATGACAGGAGAAATTCATTTCACTAACACAGTCTCTGAGCAGTGTGTTTGATAAAGGCCAACCAGAACAGCAAGTGTTGACCAGCCTCACGCAGGCTTCTAACAACTGCTCCACAAATGGTAAGCTTCCATTTACGAAAGAAGACCCCCAGGAGTGGACTCTGCTCCTCCATATGCTCTATACTGAGCACTGGCCACTGTAAAGGCTCTGGAGATCTGGGAGGAAACAGAAAATTACATTTAACTCTCAAGGAGTTGATAAGACAGTTGCAATTTGGAACCTGAAGATACAGGCGCTGAGAACTTAGGAGGTGTCTTAAATGGGACCAAAGAATCGCAAAGAACAGGAGGGTCCAGAGACTTTGAAGAAAACTCTGTGTTTGGCTTAGGCTGAGTTGAGCACAGAGAAGGAGAGCTGACAGATAAGGAGGAAGGGTGAGAGAGGAGGGAGACGTCAGAGCAGATGCTACGATGCTACGATGCTAAACTAAGCAAGCAGAGGGGCTGAGTGGGAGCGACGAGCTGACAGCTGAAGATGTAAGAGTTATCTACAGAGGGAGAGACGGATCCTGGGTAAGGGTCACATATCAGGTATTCAGCATATCAGATATTTACATTAAGATTCACAACAGTAGCAAAAATTACAGTTATGTAGTAGCCATGAAATAATTTTATGATCGGGGGATCACAACCTGAGGAACTGTATTAAAGGTTTGCAGCGTTAGGAAGGTTGAAATCCACTGCTCTAGAAAACTGTGGAGTAGGGACTGGAGGAGATCCAGGGAGGAGGGCTGGGAGAGTCTCCCAGAAGCCCAGGCAAAGAGGATAGACACCGAGCGGCTCTAGAGGTTACTTCCACAGCTTTCTGCAGCCCATACTCCCCATGACTGAGCAGCAAAAAGAGCCCCACTCCTTCCAGAAGTACCGTTCTCGATCCCACCCATTGAATAGAGCTGGCAGAGGCTCTACTCTGACCCTCAAAACAGATCCACCAGAGGACTTTTGTGGAAAGCTAGACATCCTCCCACTTCTCTTGACTGTTTTTCCAAATAGAAACAACAAATAGGCTGGTGACTTCACGCCGCAAAACTGTCACCAGTTCCCTAAGAATAAAATGCCAAGTTCAAATAAACTTCCAGTTAACAGGTCAAGAAATACAGAGTGCAACCAAACCAAGATCCCCACAAAGCCAAACAAATACAGACTTGGGAGTGATCCTTTTGTAGTACGGCCAAGGAAAGCCAGGAGTGGGTGGAAGCTTTCGTATGCATGCTTTCCTTACCAGCTTTGAAGTGGGCAGTCTACACACTTAAATACGGTTTAAATGAATGCTGAGAGTCACTTGATAAAGCAGGTTGGGTTTTCAGGCAGAGGCAGAGTCGATGTTCTTTCTAGCACTGTCTTTCAATGGCGTCACCGGACAAGATGGAAGCGTGTATGGTCCCTTTCTACCTGGCTTTTGTTCCACCTTTGCTTCTGGATAACAGACAGCAAATCCCAAAGCATGAGGGAGTATCACTTCCTACCTGGGCTAAACATCCTTTGTTACCTGGCCACAGTCTCTCTGAGGTACTGTGAGGACTGAGAGGAAATTATAAATCTGTCTCTGAGACCCGATACCAAGCTGAGAGAACAGAAGGTCAGGAGGCAACCGTCACTCGAGTAGAACGCAGCCAGCATTTGCTTTTCTTCCCAGGATCCCACATCCCAAGGAGTGTGTCACCAGAGTAGTTTCAGATGAAGCAATAGGGCTTCCCAGCCATTGTGACTATACTCAGCCTCCTCAAGGCTTCTACAGGAAAAAGGTAGGATGTGGGTCCTAGGGAGTCTTGGTCTCAGAAACATCCATCAGGGCACCTTAAGACAGCTCAACTGATTCTGGACTTGCCATCAAAGTCTGAACTGAGTTTGATTCCCAGAATTCAGTAAAGTAGAAAGAGAGAACAGACTTCACAAACTTGATCTCTGACCTCCATGCATGCCGTGATATGAGAGTACACACATATACACAAGCATACACACCATCATCATCATCATCATCATCATCTAACTATCAAGAAATGCCATACTCTCTCAACAGATCCATGACCCTGGTGATCAAAAGCATGGCCTCTGGATTGAACCAGAAGCTATCATTGCCACTCAGTCTAGCTAGGCAAAGTCACTCAGTTTCTGTGAGCATCAATTGTGTAACCTGAAAAACGAGGAAGAAATAGCGGCTGCCTGAAAAATGGTTTGTGAACGCCAACTTCTTCCTGCTACTTATTTATTTTAAAAATACAATTATTTTTATGTCTATGGATGTTCTGCCTACATATATATCAGGGCATCAGGCATGCTGTGGCCCTAGAGGTCAGAAGAGGGCATGTGATTCTCTGGAACTGGAGTTAAGGACATCTGTGAACCACCATGTGAACTGCTGGGAACTGAATCCAGAACCTCAGGAAGAGCAGCCAGTTCTCTTAACCACTGGGCCACCTCTCCAGCCCCTATTTATTATTTTAGAAATGCAGGCTTATGTAGCCCAGGCTGATCTCCCTGTGTAGCCAAGGACAACCTTCTGATCTCCTGCCTCTACCTCTTAGTGGCTAGGATCACAGGTGGCACCAACCACACCCAGTTTATGTGGTTCTGGGGATTGAAACAGGCCTTCATACATGCCAGTCATCCTCAGCCCCAAACTGTTATCAAAGAGTAAGAATAGGGTCTTTGATGAAGCTAGAAATTATATTTTATATGGAAAAGTTTCAGTGATAACTACTTTGTCGTTTTCTTCTGTAAACAAATAGGTTTTCATCTTCTTTTCTTACGTGGAGTTCATCCTTTCTCTCGTGTGCTAAATCTTTCCTATGACTAATGAGCTTACAATTGACATTTGAATTTTAAACTGGGGAAATCAACAGAAGAAGGGGTCATGATTTGATCTGCATCTCAGAGGATGGCTAATAAGTCTGCCTTCTCTTTGATTTGACTTCTTCTCTTGCTTCTCTTCTTTCTCAAAACCCTAATTCCTCTCAGGGACAAACTGTTCCAAAGCCTTCCTTACATAGCCTCAAACTTATTCTTGGTTCTATGACCCTCTTCGCTACACAGGGACATTTAGAAATATAAACATGATCTAGAAATAAAACATATTGGAAAAATAATTGGCTTCCTAAATATCCAAGTTGCTCCATTTCTCAGTAAAATAATCAAATATCCCATAAAGGTAATGAAATGCTTACCCCAATGCAGAACTCTTGGTCTGGTTAAGAAAAATACAGTCACTGTCTCATGGGGGTCGCATGACTAACTTCCAATACATTCTTCTTTCTGCCAGCAAGAGTTCATTTATTGATAGCAATACCTGCACTTTAAAACCTGAAAAGAAATAGAAAGAAACAAATCCATTTCTGATTCACCCTGTAAATGACTACGTGGGCCACTGAGATGGCTTAGCAGTTAAAGGTGCTTGTCCACAACCAAGGTTGTGGACCTGAGTTCAAGTCCTGGAAGAAGAAAACAGAAACGCAAAAGTTGTCCTCTGACCTCCACACTTAAACACACACACACACACACACACCACACTACATCAAACATCAAACATACACATTCTCTGTCTGTCTGTCTCTCTCTCTCAATCTTATAAAAATGTAATAAATAATTACTTTTTTACCCTTTTAAAGACATTAGCTTTAAAATTTGGTACAATGATTCTGTTTCCCCCTCAGGTTTACCACATTTCCAGAAACACATGGTTTAAGATGGAGACGAGGATGATCAAGAATGTGTGCGCCCCCGCAGTGGTACTGGGAGAAAGGATTGTCATTGTGGGAGGTGAGTGAACAGGGACTGACTGTGGGGAACAAACCTGGCAGCTCTGCGGGGAAAGTGGCTGCTGACAGACAAGGCAGGTCTTCCGGAAAGCACATCCATCCTCTGAGGAGAGTGTGCAAAAGAGGAAAAGCTATTCACCTGGAAGCTTCTTCCAGTCTCGCTCTACAAACAAGAGATGGAACTGTACCCACTCTGCAGAGCTTTTGCTGGGATAGAACGTATTGTGTGGCTAAAGCTGGCAGGATTGTTCCAGACACAGTGAAGAAGAGATGCTTCCTGGAGTTACGACTAGCTAGGTGTAGTGGCTCACACCTATAATTTGAGCACTTGGGAGGCTGAGACAGGAGGATTGTCACTAACTAACTAACACAGAAGCCAGTCTGTATTACAGAGTGAGTGGCAGACCAAACTAGTGTGAGATCTTGTCTCAAAAAAATGTAGTAAATAATAACAATAATAAATAATAATAATAATGATACTATTAATAACAACAACAATGGCTACCAATGCATCATTTCTCTGTAAATGAAATATATATATATATATGTCTGGTTTAGAGGTCAAAGAGACCTGGGTTTAAATGACTATCATTAAGAGATTATATACTTTTTGTAAGTTACTCATCTTTCAATGTCTTGGTTTGCCTGCCAGTAAAATAGTAACCCTCAAAATAACTTCCTGCCATGGGAATCCATTTCTGTGTTCCCAAAGAAGTTCTCCTTCCCTGAATGGCAATGTCTCTTGGGCCACGTAGGAGAGATGAAAATGCCAACCGGGCTGCAAAAGCCCCTGGAAGGCAGAATCTGCCCCTACTCTACAAACAACTCAGATGGCTGCCTGAATTTGGACCATAGCCAGAGAGATCCAGATGCCAGTCTCAGTTCTTCCACATGCCAGGCCACAGCAGGGTGCCTGAACACCCAGGCCTTGGTCCAGAATCCCACCCTTGTGTAGGCAGGGATCAGGAAGCATGCTGCAACCTCTGACCCAAAGCCCCGGGTGAGCCACCCATCAATGTCTGTGTTATTCCATTTTCAGGTTACACAAGGAGGATTCTTGCTTATGACCCTCGGTCCAACAAATTTGTCAAATGTGCAGACATGAAGGACCGCAGGATGCACCATGGGGCCACAGTGATGGGGAACAAGCTGTATGTGACAGGTGGGCGGAGGCTGACCACGGACTGCAACATTGAGGACTCAGCCTCCTTTGACTGCTATGACCCCGAGATGGACACCTGGACGTCCCAGGGACAGCTACCTCACAGACTCTTTGACCACGCCTGCCTGACTCTCCAGTGCATACCCCACACAGCCAGCCTCACATGAAGGCCACGGGAACCTATCTCGGTTAAAATGCTGTGTGATGCAAGAAATTGCAACCCAGCTCCAAAAGCCTAGAGCTGATGGAAGTCAAAACTACCACTCTCTACAGAGTAGTTAAAAAAAAAAAAGCCTGTGGATGCTTTTCACGCCTACCTCTTGAATCAATGACAGAAATTGCACTATGATAACAGGGAAGGTCTATATCACATCCCTCCAGATGGAAGTGGGGTTAACTACTTGATTGACAGCCCAAACTGCATGGAAAAGACAGAGGATGCTTCCCAGAGGAACAAAGAATTATGGACATGAAAAAAAAGAATTATGGACGTGGATGGATGAACACACACACACACACACACACACACACACACTTGCCCAGGTCATCCTTAACATCCAGAATGGGAGGGCTAGCCCAAGAGGACCCTTAGAATCACTCAGGTCAGTTGTCAGCATGTAAAGCTATTATGGCTATGACTGTGTATCCCTACATTCTGTGCATATGGTACATTGAAAGTAGGCTCAGTTCAGTAGCTGCCTAGGGACTGTAAAATTATACTGCAATGAAAAAGAGCAGAATGCCAGATGATCTTTTAAAACTGCAGAGTTAGTGTGAGGTTTCATTTCAATAAGTGTTATGAGAACGACTTTTCTGGGGACAGCCAACAGATTCCTCAGCAACAACAGCAACCATTGCCCTATGGATGTCAGGCCTGGCCCTCCCTGTGGCCCCTTTACTTCCAAGTGCCCCTCATACTCACTCAATGCCAAGCTCATGGAAAAGCTGAAGTACCCATAAGAGGCTCTCAGTGAGGCCCGGATGAGATAAGCACAGGGAAGACATTTGGAAACATCATTGAGTTCCATTCAAGATGGATGCACAGGGGTTCTCTTCTGAAAAGCATCCTAAGGTGACCTCTTCACTCAGCCTGGTGGAGAACTAGAGTCCTGTTCTGCTGTGTGCCCTGAAGACCACCATGGCTTCTCTCTTCCCCGTCCTGTCCTGGCCAATGCCAGGCAATCTCAGGGTGTAAGCAAAGTTGTTTCCCACCCACAGAAGCATATGGAATAAATTTCGCCATTCTGTGTTGCATGCTGGAATCTCTCTCTCCCTTCCCAGTGTTGCAAAAGCTTCTCCTTTCTTTGTGCTTTCACCTCAGGCTCTTCATGGGGGTAATTTTGTGGTCCAGGGGCTCTACTTGCACCATTGGCTCTTCCCCTTGGTCTGCTGCCCCTTCTCTAACTCCCTCCCCCTTTTTGAAAAAGGATTTCATGTGCCCAGGTTGACCTCAAATACACTATGTAGCCTTGAACTTCTAATCCTCCTGCCTCCACCTTCTGAGTTCTGAGATTACAGGTGTGTGCCATCATTCCTGGCTTATGCTTCACTGGAGACCAAACCCATTGTACATGCTAGACAAGCATTCTACCAACGAATCCATTTTATTTGAAGATTTTTTAATCAGGCTCTTTGTCCCATCTCTTCTTGAACACAAACTTGGAAAGGTACCCTGTGATGTGAACACTGCCCAAATAGTCCACTTTCATTTCCTGCCCACGTCGACTGACCACTCAGCACATCACTGCCTGCCCTCCACCTTGGACTACTTTCCTCTTCCCGCTTCTACAATGCCTCTTGCTCTTGCCTCACTATGGCTCAGTTTTGTCTCCCCATTTTCATGACTGTTAAATGGGGTTATGGCTGAAGTCTCAGTTCTTGGGCCATTTCTTGTATCATCTCCCTCCTTGGATGGGTGAATCCATAAGATATATGGAATTATATATTATCCTCTTCAGACCTCTGCAGGCACCAGACATTCACATGGTGTTCATATATGCAGATAAAATACACATACACATAAAGTATGTGTATGTGTGTTTAAATAGGTCATTCCTGTTTAGAATTTTCTCAAGCCTTTTCAGTTCATACAGGTGAGTGTTGCAGGAGGCTGCTCATTTGTTCCCAGCCGCTTAGACCCAAAAACACAGAAACCATATTATTTAAATCATTGCTTGTCCCCATTAGCTCTAACTTCTTATTGGCTAACTCCTACATATTAATTTAACCCATTTTTTTATTAATCTGTGTATCACCACATGGCTGAGGCTTACTGGCTATCTCTGTCCATCTCTGGAGGGGCTACATGGCTTCTCTCTGACTCTGCCTCTTTTCTCCCAGCATTCAGTTTAGTTTTCCCTGCCTATCTAAGTTCTGCCCTGCTATAGGTCCAAAGCAGTTTCTTTATTCATTAATGGTAATCACAGCATATAGGAAGCACATAAGGATATGGTAAATCCAAATCTTAATTGTATTCTAGTCGTATTGCCTTGCAGAATTTCTCCACAGGAATTTTAATGCAGAAGGATGATATTATCTTAGAATAGATCTTTTCACCACATAAACCAAGGGAAAAAATAAAAACCTATGTGGAAGAAGTCTCTGAATTAATTTTATAAATGCAGCAGAGATTATAGCTCCTTTTACTACTGATGAAATAAAAAAGTTATGGGAAGACAATGAAGCATGCAAAGAGCTTTTGCTAATTTTCTGGGAGAAATTAATAGCAATTATCCCAAAAGCAATAGACTTAACCTTATAAAGAGAACTTCTTGGATTCTTCCCCGAATTGTAGGTGATGCACCAATAACCAGAGCCTGTGCATTTTATACTAATGCAAATAAATCTGGGAAAGCAGGTTACAAATCAAAAGAATTAAGTAAGGTGGAATAAAGCCCTTATAATTCTGTCTAGAAGGCAGAATTATATGTTATTCTTATGGTACTAAGGGATTTTAAAGAACCTCTCAATATAGTTACTGATTCACAATATGCAGAAAGAGTTGTCTTGCATATTGAAACCACTTAATTTATACCACATGATACAGAATTTACTTCATTATTCATTCAGGTGCAAGACATAATCAGGAATAGGCTTTGTCCTATATATGTAACACACATCCGATCCCATATGGGTCTGCCAGGTCCTCTAGCACAAGGTAATGCAGAAACTGATCAATAGTTGATTGGAAGTGTGTTGCAGGTCTATCCAACCATATTAGTCTGGAAGCAGTCCACAGGTTCTCATCCTCTGCGGAAACAAAAGAAGAATCTCTTTTCCAAAGCAACATATCCTTAGATCCACATTTGGAAGTTATGATACCTTTAGAACATATATGCTGGTTTAGCTTAGCAGCCCATACAATGAAATATCTCTCTGTACATAGAGATTGTATTCTGCCTAGATAGATAATCTTCAACCACTTGAAGGATATGTAAAACATAGCCTTTAAATAACTTAGGGTTCTGTTGACATGAGACATGATTGCTCCTGACAGCACCAATCTATTCCCGAGAGAATGTTGAGCACTGAAGACACTCCACTCAGAGTTTGTTTTCTTCTTGGCATAATTGGCCTTTGGGCAAGGAACTGCCCATGCCTCAACCACTGACAAAGTACACGGTATTTGGACTGGATAAACAGAACACAAGAAACGGGACAGCCAAACCTTGTCAAGACAGGGTAAGACGGTTCTGAAAACTTTTCTGCCTCTGAAAATGGTCTAATGGCTAGGCCTTAGCCAAAGTTGGTTGTTTCAACATTGCAAATGAGACTTTGGGTGATTTCTCAGGTAGCCAATTGTCTCCATCATATACTGCTTACTTTGGAAGCTGCTTGATTGCACTTCCTGCCTGCTCAAGTGATATTATCTCCCTTCTCAGGACTTTGATGGGGTTGAGGATTAGATTGTCGTAGTTACCTTCCTCTTATGGTTTAGCCAAGCCTATTTATGATGCAAGACTTAGACTCTTTGGAATAGAACGTCTATTAAAACATTTATCATGTGTCCCTTGCTTAATATCATTTATGTTGGCTGTAATTTTATACTTGATATCTGTTCCTATTGTATATAGTTTTGTATTGGGTTTGGATTGCTCTTATTTATACAAAAGGGGGAGGTTATGGGAAATCTTTGCCAGTCAATTATCTTTAAGAAGTGGGGTGTATGGCCTAGGTGCCCTCTGTCTCTGTGGTTCCCTTGCAGCATAGCTGAGCTTGGACTTCTTGTTCCTCTTTCATGAGTTTTCCCCTTATAATAAATAAAAATATAATTGTTTTATTTTTAGCTAGCCTGGTTATTTCCTGAATTGAGCTAGCTTCTACAGGTGAGCTTCAGAGACTGGCATCAATCTTCAGAGCGCACTGCAGGCTCTCCACTCCTGTTTTAGACCTCATCTGCCATCATGCCTCTGTCTTTCATTTAGCAGAAGCCGTACTGCTCTTCACGGTTGTGCATCCCAGGCATCCAAAGCAGCCCCCTTCCCATGTTCACAGTTGCTGTCCCTTCTTATGGGAAATTCTTTTCCCCAGACCTCAACCTACAAGGTTCACTTCCACCTCCCCAGATCTCTGTTCAGAGTGTCTTCATTTCCTGATCATCTATCCATCTATCAATTCATCCTCCCAGGGACATCTCTAAAGCAGATTAAAAAAAAGAATACCCCAGTCCCTTCCTTGTGACTTCTCTGGGGCAACCCATCCACCCTCATCTCCTGGTCAATCTCTTAAAGGAACAGGCGCTTTCATTCCCTCTCTATATCCCTCCTTGAACAATATATACAGCTCTGTTTTGCTGGTCGTGTTACTGTCCAGCTCAACATTCTTCAGAATTTCCCAATCTTTTACCTACCCTCTAGAGCCTTCCAAAATCCTTATGGCACCTGCCTCAATCTTTGCTATGCCCATCACTGCAATTGCCTCTACAGATAAAAAGATCTCCTAACTTTACCCGCTGTGATTTCAATTCATACCTTACACAGCAGACTAAAAGATACTGCATCAAGGAGGCCCTCTGCATACTGTTCCCCTCTGGGACTTGGGTCAATTCTCTAAATGCCTCCATTATCTCTTATACTTCCTCTGGAGAGCCCATGGTACTTAATGCCAATTGTCAACTTGGCAGGATCTAGAATCATCTGGTAGACAAACCTCTGGGCATGTTTGTGCAGGAGTTTCTAGATTGAATTAATTAAAATGAGAAGATTCATCCTAAATGTGGACACCAACGGTCCATGGGTTGGAGTCCTGGACTGAATAAAAAGAAGAATGCCAGTGTTCATCCCTCCCTGCTTCCTGATTGCACGTACTGTGTGACCGGTAGCTAGCATGACTTCCCCACCATCATGGGTTGCACCTTCAAACTGTGAGCCAGAGCAAACCCTTCTCTTTTAAGTTGTTTCTGCCAGATGTATTGTCATTGAAACAAGAAAAGTAACTAATAAAGACCCTCATCTTGTGTGCCATGAATTGATGAGCCTTCTCCCCTCTATTATCTGTTCTGCTGTCTTCTGCCTTGCCATGGCTCTCTCAATGACTGTCATGTACATTGTAGATCCTCTATAAACACATAATAAACTAAGATTTTGGTAAGTGAAGAAAGCCATTAGATCCACAGCATCTCTGAGATCTCTCTCTCTCACTTTCTCTTTCTCTCCCTCTCTCCCCCCTCTGTGTGTGTGTGTGTGTGTGTCTGTCTGTCTGTCTAGCTCTCTCTCTGTCTCTCTGTCTCTGTGTGTGTGTGTCTGTCTGTCTCTCTCTCTGTCTCTCTCTCTGACTTAGAGGGAAGTTTGTGTAGGTGTTGAATAAAGGCCCAAGCTCATCAGCTAAGCATCATTTTGTCCTTCCCTCTGGCCCCCTTTCTCACCCTGAGCTGAATTTGATAGGTCCAGGTAGGTATGACATGGCATGGCCAGGAGCCTAGAGACTGAAATACTTTTAAAGAAGTCTGTTTTCTGGAACGGGAAAGCCACGCTGTCTGTAATATCCTGTAGGAGACTTGACTTTCTTTCCCTCTCTTCTGTCTAATCATTAATAAGCTGCCCTGGGCTGTGGTTATTCAAAGTTCATCCAAGTCTCTCCAGGAGACAGAAGAACTATGTGAACCACTTCCTAGGGTTCATAAAGAAAGGTGGCACGCCACAGGCCAACTCTGAGAGTGTGGGGTGCCATTGCGGAAGGGGCGTCTATGCACCTATGCATCTAAACCCCTGCTGACCAAACCCCAAGACCAAGCAGCACTGCAAAGCAACCGTCAGCGTGCAAACGACCCTTTCCAGTCTGCAGAGGATAATCTCTATCCAAAGCGAAAGAGAAAGATGCTTTGGGCATGAGTCTTCCTTGGTCTCGCTGGCTGAGTCCAGCTCGTAGGCCGCTGCTGAGGTCAAAGTATATTTAGCTAGCAGCAGTTAAACTAAAAGGTTTCAAGTTAAAAAAAAAATGTCAAGTGGCCTGACTAATCCTCTCCACAGACAGCAGGAGAGGGAGGAGGAGATGAAACTGACTGAGGACCAGCAAAGACAACACCAAAGAAAATATCAACCCCTCCCCGTACCATGATGAAAGAGTGAGCAAGAGAGAATGGGGAAGGAGCTGACAGAAAAGGCAGTAGCAGAGGGGGAAACTGAATCAGGGAGTGTGGACGGTGGAGGCAGGGTTGGAGGAGAGGCCAGTCCTCAGGGTTGGGCAATGCCTATGCAGCCCAACTCACAGTAGGTGTCTGGAAAGGAGATCTGGCTGCCCTGGGGTCACCATCACACACAGAGACATGTCCACCCAGATATTGAGTCAAAGACCCATCAGACGCTGTCATGCTCCATCCCACACAGACCCTTCCTGATTCTCTGTCCATAAACACCAGGGGTTCCAGAGAGACACTCACCTCCAAGGCCTAGAGTTACCACTCACCCTCCTGAAGGCTGACTCCTCTGCAGCCACTCTCTGTGGGAAAGAATACAGTCTTGAGTATCTATCCCTCGCAACCAAACCCCCAGACAGGAGAGCCTGACGTCACCATCTCTAACAGAATATGAATGTCCGTTCGACACCCTGTGACTGGATTTACTCACACACTGTACCCTTCCCAGATCTCCCTCAGCCCCATCATGCCATGCCCACCACGCTCCTGTGCCTTAGCACACACTGCTCCCTCCACCATGATGACTTTCCTCGCGGCCACTTTCCCAACCTTCATCTCCTCTGTTCTTATGATGCTTCCTCCAGCCTTCCTACTCTGTCTTTCCTCCTGGGTTCTGGCCTTTTCCACATAGTACCATCACAGGAATTTATTTCTTTTCTATGTCTATGTGTGTGCATATGCATGCATGAAGGTATGTGAGCAAATGTACAAGTTGGAGCGTATGTGTGTCTGTGTGCGTGTATGTGTGCGCAAGTCAATCTTAAGTGTTATTCTTCCTTGAACCTCTGAATAACCTTGTTTTCTGAGACAGGGTCTCTCATTGACCTGAAACTTGACTATTAGACTAGACTGGTCAGCTAACAAGTTGCAGGGATCTTCCTGTCCCAAGCCCTGCCCCCATTTTATCCCCAGTGTCAGGATTACAGGCATGCCACCATGCCCAGCCTTTAACATGGGCAGTAAGGATTGACTTCCAATCCCTATCCTTGCATGGTGAGCATTTTACCAACTGACCTACTTTTCCAACCCTCCAATCACAGGATCTTCTTGGGCCAAGTTGGATTAGAAGCTCTTCATGGAGGCAAAGTATGGTCCCTGGAGACCCCAGGGTCGTGCTCACTGAGTTCTTGGCAAACAGATGGTAGAAAAAAATGAGAAGATGAAAAGGGGCACTGGCTTCAGGGCATTGGATGGTTCGTGCAACTCTGGAGCAGCAAACTGACTTGAATGAGGTAGGAACTCGGATGATGTCTGAGCTTTAAAGCTGATCAAAGGTGGGGCTGGAGAGAGAGAGCTCAGGAGTTCAGAACACCTGCTAGCACCCAGACAGACACGCAGGCAAAAACACCCAGACATATAAAATAAAAATAAAATCTACGTTATTGAAGATCTGAAGATAATGAACATTGTTCTGCAATGGGGTGGAATCTGATAGGGAAGAAAATGACAGCTTTGCCCATAGAATCCTTCTCGAGACCCGCTGAAAGTACACAGTGATTGGCCCTGAACCCCGATGCTTTGCCAGCTCGCTATCTTCTTGGATCATTTTTCCAGAGAATTCCTCCTCTAGTGATCTAGACTTTGGAAGACATTAAGCTCTATGTCAGCCTTGGGGACCATGACTACTACCCCTTCCCAAAAACAGCTGATGACGTCAACGGCGCAATGTAGAGGCCACAAACTTGGGAGCAGAAGACCCGGGATCAGATTCCAGTTCTGCTCCTTGCTGGCAGGACAGTGGTTTCCCAGCGGCCTTCTCTCTCTAAGCCTAATAGTCCACATCTGAAAATGGAATGTTTAACCCCCTGAGAGGTTAACACAGATAATGAGCCATCCAGTGCCTGCCATAGAAGGGCACTGGGTGCAGCTCGAACACTTTCTCCTTGTTAATGCATCTGTCCACCTGCTCTTGCTACTGGTTAGTCTATACAAACTCAGTGGGAAACCTTGCTAATTACTTTTAGCAAGGGTCAGCAATTGGCCCTGCTGATGGAAGGTTCTCCCGCTCCATTTCCACATTACCCCTCTCTCTGCTCATGCATTCACTCAGACACTCCTTTGGGAACTCAGCATCTCGTGCCCAGAATCCCTTGTGCTCAATGCATTGTGCTCAATCTGAAAACCACAGAGAGTACAAGGAAGAGTACCCCTGCCTCCAGCCACTGGTCCACACACAGAGCCGACAGAGCAATGGAGTCCACCCAGCATATTTGCTTCAGATAGAAAAAGGACAAGGAATCAGGGACTGATGCCTGCTGACTCCTCTTCAGGACTGTCTTGGGTCCTTAGGCATGACATTCATTGCCGAGGGCTACATTTTCAAGGTACATGAGTTGGGCATTTTAGGATTGAATGCATTCTTTATGGTTCTGGAGGAGGAAGTCCCAAAGCAAGGTGTGATGGGGCCCTGGTCCCTGCAAGGCTCTAGAGAAGGGCTTTCCTGCTTCTTCTCCCTCTGTGATTCCAGGAATGCTCAGGGTTCCAGGACTGCCGTTGTCTCGATCACTGGCCTCTGCCCTGCCTCGTATACATGGCTTTCTCCTCTTGAGCCATCTTTACGGAGATGTTCTCATCAGGTTTCCAGACCTAAATGCAGCCAGGCATCATCTGTTTCCTCCTTTATGTCTGCAAAGTCTCCACTTCCAAACAGGACCAGACTCTGAGCTTCTGTGTGGACATGTGTTTGGGAGAAGGCACAGCTTGACCCACTGCAGATATCTTGTGCTTCAAGAACTCTTAATGGTCTTCATGCCACCCTGCCCCTGCAGGACCACCAGAACACTAAGTCCTCCCAACATCTCCACGGTCATCGGGGGTCATCTTTTCTAGATCCCACATTTCTAGCAAAGGGACACCAAGAAGACGCTCAGCAAGTGGGTATTGAATCATTTTACAGGCTCAAAGGGCAAAGGGAAAATGGGCACAAGCTAAAACTTTTAAGCAACTTCCTACGATCCCAGTGCTACCCAAGAAGAATCAGAGAAACAGTGAGATGCTTCAACAGGTAGAGGCACTTACTGCCAAGACCGGTGGCCTGAGTTTAATCCCCAGAACCCACATAATAGAAAGAACTAAGTCCAGCAGGTTGTCCTCTGCTTCGAACACACCTGCAACCACACACATGTACACATGCACACACGATAGATAGATTAGATAGATAGATGATAGATAGATAGATAGATAGATAGATGATAGATAGATAGATGATAGATAGATAGATAGATAGATAGATAGATAGATAGATAGATAGATAGATAGAGACAGAGAGAGACACACACACACAGAGAGAGAGAGAGAGAGAGAGAGAGAGAGAGAGAGAGAGAGAGAGAGAGAGAGAGAGAGAAAGAGAGAGAGAGAGAAGCTGGGGTCTGTGAGAGGTTACAGGACCAGGTACATGGACTTATCTAAGGGGACTCTTCTGTGTGCACAGTGTCACCCACCACATCCTGCTCTTGCCTTTCAGCTGTGACCCTTTGTGGTGACAGCATGTTAGAGCAGAATTTAGCGCAGGAGCTGCTGGGGGTGGGATCAGCTTCTGAAATGCTGGCTCTCCTGCAAGCTCACAGGGATTCCAGAAACCCGTTCCAATGCCATTTCACTCTCTTCATGTGGGGAATTTGGTTTCTGTTTTCCCTAAAGATCTCCACGAGTCTCTTTTCGTTTTTGTTTCATTTATTTGATTGAATTAAAGTGTCAAGACCTATGAACCCCAATTCCCCAGTCACCTTCCCATAATGTCAGTGGTCCAGAAAATGGAGCGTTTGGGACAGCTGGGAACTGGAGAATCCACAATGATGGTAACTTAGGAAGACGTAAGCCTGGAGGTCTGCCTTGTTCAAAATCAGAGGCTGTCTTTGCCGTTCCCCCAAAAGACCATCGTCTCTACCCACGTGCTGAGACCAGAAAGTCTCCTCCAGGCAAAGAACAAATCAAGCCCAGTGGAAAGGGTTGTGTGGGGAGCTAGAGAGGAGTCCCTTCCATGCTGACGGGAAAACCAAGGAGCAAGGCAGGCACATCCTTAGCAGGACCTCTGAGGTGGAACCTTTTGTCCAGGGCTGGCAAAGAAAACAGAACGAACCTCCACCTTGAGTGTATTTTATTTGGCTTGCTTATCTGAAGGGGAAAAGAACGCTAAAGTGTTTAAAGGGGCTGTGACTCTAGGTATAGACCTAGAACCAAGACCACTGGTGGCTCACCATGGGAATGACAATTGTGGCACTCCACCCTGAGGAACTAGATCAGAGAGTGATAATGGAAGCCTAATGAAAACACTTGCTGGTCACTCAGCCTGCCCAGGCATGGCGAGTCACAGGACGGTCTTCCAGCACCCTACACATCTGTCCCCAGCTGCCCGGTGGAAAGCAGCCCTCAACCTGTCTACATTATCCCCTCCCAACCCTCCCTTCTTCCCGCCGTACCTTTAATTACAGTTATTTACGAGTCTGTTTTCTCTCCTGAGTTTAGGGAGTTGGCATGCGACCTAACAGTTACTTCATGTAGATAAGGGCAGGCCTACTATGTTCACAGGTCTGTGCCTGAGGCTCCAGAAACAGAGCAGGCCACCAGGAAGCCAGTGTTAAATGCACGTAACCACACCGGTGCAGATGTTGTGGGTTGACTTTGAAATGTTCCTCCACAAGCTCATGGTTTGAGTTCTTAGTCCCCAATTTGTGAAAACTGTTTTGAAGGCTGTGGAGCTCCTAAGAGATAGGATGTACCTGGAGGAAGTGAGTCACTGGGGGGTGGGCCATGGAAGGTTCTTGTCAAAATCTCTGCTTTCTGCCCACCATGAAGGGTTGAAAGCTCTATGAAACTGTGAGCCAAGATTCACCTACCCTCCCTTTGAGTGGATTCTATCAGATGGTTTGGTCACAGAGATTAGAAGGTAAATAATACAGCTAACATCTAGGATGCAGCACAATTGAGAAAGGAGGCTGAGAGTGGGGAGGGGAGGAGAAGGGTAGGAAACCTGTTGAGACTTCAGCTCAATCGCTAGTAGCCATGTAAAAGCCCAGAGAAGTACCTGCCAATAATCCCAACACAGGCAGAACTAGAATGTTCCTTCGGTGTATAGTCTATATATTTATAAATAGGATTTATTAGAGTGGCTTACTGTTTATGGTCCTACTGCCCCAACAAGGCTGTTTCTCAAAGTCAAGTCCAAGAATTTAATGGTTGCTCAGACCATAAGGCTGGATGTCTCAGGAGTCTTCAGAAAAAAAAAAAAGTAGGCTCCAATGCTTGTGAAAACATGAATCTGCCAGCAAGAGCAAAGGCCAGCGGGCAAAGAGAAGAGCTCCGCTCTCCCATGTTTATTATACTGGCTATCACCAGAAGGTGTGGCTCAGATTTAGGCTGCGTCTCCCAATCTCAAATGATTCCATCAAGGAAATTCCCTCAAAGGTATGTATACCCAGCAGCTTCGGATTTAGTTCATTCCTGATGTGGTCAAGTTGACAACCAAGCACAGCCAGCACACTTGGAGTCTGATGGCCAGCCAATGCAACCAATCAGCAAATTCTAGTTCAGTGAGAGACCCTACTTTAAAAAATAAGATAGAAAGTCATCGAGGAAGACCCCTGACACCAATGTCTGGCCTCCTCATACACATGCAGCCCATGTACACACTCACTGCATATACACACTCATCACATATACACACTCACCCCATATACACACTTACCTCATATACACACTCACCCCATGTACACATCACATATATACACTCACCCCGTATACACACTTACCTCATATACACACTCACCCCATGTACACATCACATATATACACTCACCCCATATACACACTCTCAGTTCTAGCACCACTCCTGCCTGCCTGCCTGCCTGCCTGCCTGCCTACTGCCATTCTTCCTGCCAAAATGGTCATGGACCCTAATCCTTGGGAACCATGAGCCCCAAATGAAATACTTTCTTTTGTAAGTTGCTTCAGTCAATGTGTTTTATCACAGCAGTTGAAAAGCAACTGAGAAACAGTTTGAATACTTGGTACGTATGATATTATTTTGAAGGCGTTGGGTGTCTTTGGAAGGTTAGGACCTGGATGGCAGAAGTCACGAAGGGCAAGCCTTAAAGGGATATCCCATTCCGTGTTTCCAGCCAGCTTGCTCTCCTCTCTCATCTGCAGCCATAGAAACTCTCTCTAGCACATGATGAACACTGCCCCTACAGCCAAATCTCCCAATGATGGACTTCAACCCCATGAATCTGTGAGTCAAAGTCTTTCCTCCTATACATTGTTTCTGCGACTGAGTCAGAGTTGACACCAACAGAACTAACACAGCTCTGTTCTCTCTTCTCCTCACCCACTCTTTCCTGGCACTAGGGCCATCCAGGCAATTCCAGTGGGAACAGGGAAGAAATAAATCCACTTTATCTGACGTTTAAGCCCCTCAGTGGTCTCCCACCTCAAAGATCCTGGCTCTCCTTCTAGACCCATGAGTCATTTTATGTGTGGAAGAATTAACAGCCTCCACTTGATTAGATTCTGTGGTGGTTTGAATAAGAAATGTCCCCCCATGGGCTCATGTATTTGAACACTTGGCCTGGTTGGTTGCTCTGTCTGCAAACCTTTAGCAGGTTGAGACTTGCTGGAGGAATATGTCACTGGGGTGGGCTTGAGGGTTTTTAGTCTCACCCCACTTCTAGTTTGCACTCTCCCTATCCTTTCTGAGGTTGAAGATGTGATCTCTCAGCTTCCCACCCTGGCCATCTCCTTACCACCATGCCTACCCTGATTGTATGGGTTGCACATCTGGAACCGTCAGCCAAAATAAACTTTCCCATAAATCCATTCTTGTCACAGTATTTTAAAACAGAAACAGGAGTAACTGATACAGATTCCAAATAAGAATGGTACCAAAGGATCTACTCTACAGGGACAGTTTTCTTTGGTGGCCCGATAGTCCATCCTCTCTTCAACTGCTCAAAGTGCTTTCCTGTTTGTCAAACAATGTTTAGCTATTGGCTACAGTTATAGATAAATAGAAACAGACTGACTAGCTCTGATGCTTAGCCTCCAGCCCCTCCTCCAAATTGGACAATGTGACCTTCACATTCGTGCCTAAGGCAGAGGACACTTATCCCATAATGGCTTGCTCCCTGTGGATGTAGCCAAGGCTTCTGTTTCTCAATAAGTCTTCAAGGAAATACCTTTGCCCTCAAAATTGCCCCCTTCTCTTTGTCTGGAATGACGATTTATTCCATTATTCAGTGACTGGAAATTCATGAAATTTTGTGGTTATAGAAAAAAAAATGTGTCACACACAGTTTCGTATGCCCATGCAATGGAACTGAGAAATGGTTGAAAATAACCATTTCTCCCAGAGAGTTTAATGAGCCTCCAACCTGATTTTGTCTTAACAATATTTTCAACCCTCCTAATCAAAAACATTGTTTTTGCTTTTTAAAGGTAGTTAGAGATAAGACTGTATAAACAGAGATAACGTCTAGAACTCCTGGATAAGTTTCAAGACTGGACTGCTCCAAGGCAAATGTAGCTTTTCCTGAGTCCTGGAGCTGATGGAGGCCTAAGGGACCAGTTGTTCCCATCTAGAGAGGCATTGTGGAGAAACAGAAACATCAGTAAGCCTTAAAAGAAATCCAAGGACTTGAATTTGAGATCCATCTCTCCCTGGAATAGGAATGGGACCCTGGAAAGATTTCCTCATGTATGTATCTCATCTGCCCACGACCCTTGAGGAAATTGTAATCATAAATGTAAAAGTACATGACGGGCAACAGTGGCACTAAGTAAATAGTCCTCCACCTTTATCACTCCGTATCTCCCAGATCAAAGCCCATTTGGCTCGGGCAGGCCAAGAACAGGAAGATATTTAGAGAAATCCACCAAACACATTCCTGGGAGCTGCATCCAGATCAAGAAATAAGACAATATTGGATCCCAAGCCCCATCTATTCCCTTTCCAGCCGCTCTCCAAAGGTAACTACCACTAATTTCTAGCTTGTTAGAACGGCTGAATTCTGTACAGATGGAGCTAGTCTGAGTTTGTCGTTCTGGCATATTTTTCTCAACATTAAGTTGTAAAATTCACCGTGTTGTCATATGCCCTTAAAGCTCATTCATTCTTGTTGCTTATAGTACTGAACTTTGCAACTCAGCACCGTAGACACATGTGTTAAACTCTTAGTAAGCATTCACTTGTTCCTTATTTGGAGTTAGTATAGAACTTCAGTGGTGTGTGTATGTGGATCTGTTCAGTACAGAACGGGGAATGAAAGGGCTGACTCAGAAGGCAGACACAGGTTCAGCTTTACAGATCAGCCAGTCAGTTTCCCAAACTGGTTACACCAATCTCTACCCCACCAGCAGTGAGTGAGAGTTACCATTGCCCCACAGCTTCAACATGTGTATTGTCTGGCCATTCTGGTGGTGGGAAGTGGTATCACATTGCAAAGTGTTTTATTTTGAAATATAAATCAGATTAGGTGACTCTGCCATTGCACTCAGTATACAGCCAACTCCTAAACCTCATCTCTGGGGGCTGATTATGTCTGACTTGCTCTCCAAGTACAGCACTGTGCTCCAATCTGTTGCCTCCTTCCTGGTGTTCAAAGCTAAGGTCTTCCCCATCTTGGAATTTTTGTGTTTGCTGTTTCCTAACTAAAATGTCCTCCCTCTAGTTATTCCTGTGGTAGACTCCTTCCTGTTCATCCATACAATCAAGAAATATTATGGGTGACCGGGTTTCGTCTCAGCTATTACCTCCTTTTCAAGATCTTTTCTTAGCCTTCAGGGAGTGTAGTAATAGTAGCCCCTTGAAGCACCCACGCTCCCTTCCATTTCCTCTTTTAAGATGTGTTTTCTGGGAGGTTGGAGAAATAGTTAAGCAGTTAAGAGTGTGCCCTGCCCTTCCAGTTTGGATTCCAGCACCCACATCAGGCAGTTCACAATTGTCTATAATGCCGGCTCTAAGGGATTTGACACTCACTTCAAGCCTCTGAGGGTAACCACATGTGGCAGACATTCACACAGACACATGTATAGACATGGAAAGGATATGCTGTCTCCCCCCTTAAACTAAACTGGAAGATAACAACAGAACTCATATATTTAATAATGCCTAAAATGCTGAACACAATAAATATTCAAAAAGTCTTCATTGAGTGGAAGGGAAAACATTGGTAGATAGTATTTGCAAAGAAAACTAAAAGACGGTAAAGCTAATGGAAATCCTTCTGTCTTCGTTACTGTTCTATTGCTATGAAGAGACACACACCACGGGTTAGTCCATGGTCCTCATGGCAGGAAGCATGGTGGCAGGCAGGCAGGAGCCTGAGCACTTATATCCAGATCCACAAGCAGTGGGCAGAAAGAGAGAAACTAGCCCTAGGGTGTGCGTTTTAAACCTCAAAGCCAATCTCCAGTGGGCCACACCTCCCAATCCTCCCCAAACAGTTCTATTAACTGGGGACCAAGGATTCAAACATAGACGCCTATAGGGGCCATGCTCATTCAAACCACCACACCTTTTATTCTTTCACTCAGCTGATAAAAATTAAGCCCAGAAAAAATATAACTTGACTCTATTCATGGCATGTCCTTTGCAGAGAGGTGGGGTTTGAAACCGAGTTCATTACTTCTAGTCTAGTGTCCTACATTGTCTACAAGGATAGGAGACAAAAATCTTCCTCTGTATAAATGCGCCCACAGTTACTGGACATAGGGCATTGGTGGCTGAGGCAGCCTGAGACATCTTTCCTATACCACAAAAGCCAACAACACGGCAGGAAGCTAGGAGACGAAATCAGATGGGGCTCCCCAAATCTTCCTTGACCTTGGTTCAGAAGGAAAAGATAATTTAAAAAGTAAACATAGGTGCATTGTCCCTCCTCTGAAGCAAGCAAAGAGAACTATCCTGGCTGGAATAATTTCCCTAGGCTACAAGAACCTGAGCTCCTTCGGGAGCTCTTGCTGTGCCAGGTGAGAGTCCTATCTCACATGCTTAATTGGGTGAGACTCAGATCATACCACAGTGTGGGTCTAGGGACCAGTTGCATAATTGGAGGAGTAATCAGTACTTTGGAGAATGTCAGCCAAAACACTCCTGACACCGCTTTCAGTCTTACTGAATCATCTCCAGACCCCATGACTGGATGATTCACTGATCTTTGGGGTCATGACTATCAGGTGCTGCCCTAGAAATGAGAGCTAAATTCTTAAGGGGAAAGAGATCCTGTAGCTGGAACTCTGGCTTTTCCAGTGGTTCAACTTACCACCTCTTTGGGTTTCCGGAGATTAATGAAAGACACGTCTAAATAATTGAAAGAGGGTAACAGAAGCTGACTAGAAAGAAGGAGTGGCTATCTGAGAAGTAACCAATCTGGAGCCTCCACACTCAGCTGAGCTGAGCTTCTAAGACAATTCACCCACTTCGCAGGGGGTCCCAGCTGCTTGTGTATTTCCACATAAGCGCCCTCCCGGCTGTGTGTCTCCCATATAGAGCAACGCTGGAGAGAATGAAGTGGAAGCCACAGTGTGTACGGCTGCACACAGGGGTCACATTCCACCATCTTCACAGTATCTTGTTAGCAACCAGGTCACCTTGTCTAAGATGGGAGGAAACCACACCAGGACATGCCAAAGTGTGGAGGTGATTTGTCCCCAGAGGGTTCATGTGCTAGATGCTTGGTGTTCACTGAGGTGGTGTTAAGGGGTAAGACCTAGAGCGAAGTAACTAAGTCACTGGAGGAGGCTGCCATTGGGAAGACGCCATGCCAATTTCCCAGGGTAAGTCTCTTCTCTCAAGGGTTGCTTAGAAAGTGAAACCACCCGAAGTCACCATGTCCCCTTTTTGTCCTTGCCATGCTATAATGCAACTATGGTGAGACAAGCAAGACACTCCCCATCAATGACTTTTAGTCTCCAAAAGCTAGAATATTTTTTAAGTGTCTAGCCTCAGGTATATTTGCCATTGCAATGGAAAGTGAACCTAGACCAGCGGACGTGAACCTCAGGAAGGAAGTATCAATGTGAACAACATGGAAAGAACGGCAACCACATCTGGGTTGAAGTCTGAGGAACTGGCCAGAGATTATGTGACTTAGCAACTGCCAACAAGGACTGTAGCCAGGCTGGCAAACCCAGAGCCCACACTCTAGCTATATATAACTTGATATGACCTTCTTCAGCTCTTGTCATTGCCCTAGGCAAACGCACAGGAAGACTCAATTGCTAGGTCAAATTGTATGGACCTTGCTGATGCTGTTAATACATACTGCAATAATAATAATAATTATTAATAATAATTTAAGAGCAACAGTTACAAATAAGAGAAGCCAATATTTCCCTCTTTTTTATTGAGACACAATACTTGTATGTATTTATGGGGAACAGAATGATAAATTTTATACATGTGTACAGCGTGTGGTGGTCAAATCAGGGTTAGAAGACCTTCCATTTCTCTCTCTCTCTCTCTCTCTCTCTCTCTCTCTCTCTCTCTCTCTCTCTCTCTCTTTATTTCTTGGGACAGGATTTCTCTGTGTAACAGCCCTAGCGGTCGTGAAACTAGTTCTTGTAGATTGCAGACCAGGATGGCCTCGAACTCACAGAGGTCCACCTGCCTCAACTTCCAAGTGCTGGGATTAAAGGTGTGCACCACCACTGCCCGGCTATCTATCTCTTCTATCATTAGGGTAGGAAGCATTTGTTTTCTATGCTGGGAACTTTCATGCTCCTTTCTGGTTCTCTCTACACCTATTGTAGATTGGCACACATAATAGTTGTTCTGTTGTGCTATGAACACCAGTGTGAACCCCTCCTCTGTACCTTGGTGCCCTCCACCTGATGTGGCTTTGTCTTCTCTGTCATTCCCACTCTCCAATGACCACAATTCCATTCCACTTCTCTGTGAGTTTGACATATTAATCCCTACAGATTAATAAAAAAAAATGTGGTGTTTGGATCTGACTCATCTCAACATGATAATATTCACATACATCCATGTTAATATAAATTAATTTTTGTATAGCCGGGCGGTGGTGGCGCACGCCTTTAATCCCAGCACTCGGGAGGCAGAGGCAGGCGGATCTCTGTGAGTTCGAGACCAGCCTGGTCTACAAGAGCTAGTTCCAGGACAGGCTCTAAAGCTGCAGAGAAACCCTGTCTCGAAAAAAAAAATTAATTTTTGTAGCATTTCATTCTTTTTGTAGCAAATAATATTCATTTTGTGTATATATCACCTTTTCCTTATCCATTTATCTACCAACAGGCACCTTAGTTGATTATATATTGACTATTTTGAGTAGTGCTGCAATAAATATAGGCATGCAAATATTTTCTTGGCATAATAATTTTATTATTATGTCATTCCTTAGCTGGATTGCTGGGTCATATGGTCTTATTTTTATTTTTATGGAATTTCCATACTGTTTCCTATACTAATTTACATTCCCACAAATATTGTCTGGGTTCCCTTCTCTCTGCATCTTGCTGACACTTATTTTGTTTGGGTTTTTGGTTGGTTGTCTTTTGATGCTAGCCATTCCAATGGAGCTGAAGTGATATTGCACTGTGGGTTTTCATTTGCACTTCCCTAATGATCAATGAATGTTACTGAATCTTTTTTCCCGTATTCTTAGTCATTAATCTTTTTTTTGTTAAATGCCTATTCAAATCTTTAGGCTATTTTTAATTGGATTCTTTCCTTTTTCTGACTGTCTGCGTAAGATTTTTTTTTTGTTTCCACATATTCTGGATATGAATTTCCTGTCAGGTAGCTTATAAATGTTTTCTCCCACTCTGCATGGTGTCTCTTAACTCTGTAGATTGTTCTCTTTGCCACAGAGAAGATTCTTCACTAGATATAATCCAATTAACTATTTTATTGTAAATTACAGAATTGAAAGAACACCAGATAGCTCATGAAATTTAAAGGAAATATTAGAAAATATGTCTGAAAATGAGCCATAGTCAAAGCATCAGCAGGGATCTAGGCAACAAGAAAAGACAGATGGTGGCCTTACAGGCCACTGGCACTGGGATGAATCAGTTTAATATTCCATCCATCCCCTTGGTCACATGTCTAATTTTGTGTAAGGTGATACAGGAAGAGGTCCCTTGATTTGAAAAAAGCAACCCTTGTGGGGCGGGGGATCAATTACTGTTACAGAAAGGTAGACTAGATCCTGGACAACTAATAAACAATAAATGTCTGCTTGGGACTTAGAGTTGATGGTTCCCAAACCTGCAATCTTTTCATTCAATTAAAAGCTCTTGCCTCTTTATGCTGGGTTGTTGCCAGAGGCTGTTCATCCATTTCCTGACCATCCTGACTCAAAATAATCACAGAGAAACTATATTATTTGCAATACTCTTTGGCCAATAGCTTAAGCATATTTTTAGCTAGCTCTTATATCCTAAACTAACTCATCTCCATTAATCTGTGTATCACCACGAGGCTGTGGCTTACCGGCAAGGTTTCTGTGAGACTGTCTCCTGAGAGCAGCTAAATGGCTTCTCACTGATTCCACCTCCTCTCTCCCAGCATTCAGTTTAGTTTTCCTGCCTAGCTATATTCTGCCCTATCACAGGCCAAAACAGCTTTATTCATTATCTAATAAAGCAACACATATACAGAAGAACTTCCCACACCACTGGGTCATCATCTGTTCTACTAGTTGGTCAAATAAAATAAAGGATGTTAACTTTTTTATCTTAAGAAGTTTAGAGTGGCCGGGTGGTGGTGGCGCATGCCTTTAATCCCAGCACTCAGGAGGCAGAGGCAGGCGGATCTCTGAGTTCGAGGCCAGCCTGGTCTACAAGAGCTAGTTCCAGGAGAGGCCCTAGAAACTACAGGGAAACCCTGTCTCAAAAAACCAAAAAAAAAAGAAGTTTAGAGTGCTTAGAGTCTCCACCTAAGCACCTAAGAGCTAAGGGAGAACCTCTTTGGTGGAGAGAAATATCTAAAACCACAGAAATATGGAAATAAGACTCCTTCAACTTGCCCACTGAAATAATCAAGAAGGAAGAGAAAAGGCTAAACAGATCAATCAACCCCTTGACTACAGGTTGGCAAACATTTTCTGCAAAGAGCCAGGGAGCAAATAGCCTGTGTTTTTCTAGACCACAAAGTCTCTGCTGCAAATACTTATGAGTACTGCTGTGGGACATTGATAACAAGGAAATAAATGAGCATAGTTGTGTTCTAATAAAGATTTATGTTAAAATCAAGTGACAGGCGAGCTTTTCTCTGGGACCTCAGTGCTGACTGCTGCTTCTTATCAAACTGCAAGCAAACGCTGTGAGAAAGTCCAAGCCCCATGGAGAAGTCAGCTGGGGAGGAACTGAAGTCTCCTCAGGAACAGTCCAGTTGAGCACCCCTACCTGGCCACTTGCACCAGACGCTAGTCATATGAGGGCATCATCTTGGAAACAGATCTTTTGACCCCCAGATTCTACGTGGAGCAGAGATGGGGGACCTAGCTAAGACCTGTCCAAATACATGGCCCACAAATTGCAAAACAAATTATAAAATGGGCTGGAGAGATGGCTCAGAGGTTAAGAGCATTGCCTGCTCTTCCAAAGGTCCTGAGTTCAATTCCCAGCAACCACATGGTGGCTCACAACCATCTGTAAAGAGGTCTAGTGCCCTCTTCTGGCGTGCGGGCATACATGGAGGCAGAATGTTGTATACGTAATAAATAAATAAATATTTTTTTAAAAAAATGAAATGAAATTGTTTTTTTAAACCACTATTTCTGGACACTTTGTCACTCGGTGGTAGATGACAGGAACATGAAGCCAAACAATTTTTGTCTTCAGTTTGGTGGAAGATAAATGACCTTTAGAAATTTTAGAAGCTGCATGTCATTAAAAGTGGCCATTGCTGTACATTAGAACTGCATGGACAATCGATGTAAGATGGAAAGTTCTAGACCATCTCCCACCCAAATCTCCCTTCTAGTAGGATTAGATTAACCCCAACAGTATTGTAAGCAAGTGTCTTACGATTCTAATTTCATAAACTAAAATTCTTGTTTGCATACTCAACAGGGAAACCCAGCACACACATACACCCACATTTCTCTCACCCTATATCCCCAAATTACCTTTGACTTGAGCCCTAATAATTCAATGTGGGCTGTTTGTAGCCTTCAGTATAGCTAGGTCTCAGGGTTAAGAAAATCTATGTCAATAAAATCTTAGCTTAGGAGATGGTTAAGCCTAGGTCCTCGTGAATCAGTAGTTTAATCTAAATTGAACCTGAAGACTTAACTGTCTTCCAATTTTTGAACCTTAAAATATGCATGCTTGCCAGATTCAAGATCTCTGTCTAAGACACGGTATGGAAACTTTTATAATCCTCATTATAATTCTTCCTCCAAAAGGCAAATCTCATCAGACACCTTAGGGATTTTTCTGGAGTCTGTCATGGACAACAGGTCCTTTCTGGAAGGCAACGCTGCTGGGACTCTGCCATTATCTGCAGATAAAATTTCAAAGGGCTAGTCAGCATGGATAAACTCTGGCTCGGGTTGAATGTCTCTGGAGGTTTGCGCCGAGGAGTTCCGACAGGAAAGCTGATTTACAGGTCCAGGGCTGCCCCAGGTCTGTCACACTTGCACAGGAACAGGTCACGGTCTGTGTGTTCTTTCCGGCTTAAGCGCTCATTTGGGAACAAGAGAAAGAAAAAAACTGAAGAGTTAATTGGTGGTCTGTGGACCGCTTCCCACAGTCAGTTGGAAGAAGCAAATACGATTTAAGTGGCTTTTGATGTGTCTCTAGTGATGAGCTTGGAGTTTTTATTTTATTGTAATATTGATGCATACTAGTTGTAAAAATAAGACATTTTTATACAGGTATACAATGTTATTCAGTTGTGCTCTCCGCACCCTAAAATATCTATGATTTTGAGCCTCAAATTCTCTCTTTAAAATTGAATGGCTACTATTTATTACCCATTGACTCAAATGGCCTCCCAATTTAGCTGGCCCATCTTGCAAAAGACCAGCAACTTAATAGAGTTCTTAGGAGGGAAAGACCCCAAAGACTGAGCGGAGAAGATTCCTAGGAGAGACCAGGACGCACCATGGGATGTGGACTAAGTTTCTGGGTCCCTGTGTTGGAGATGCCAAACAGAAAAAAAGGGGGGTTGTAACCCAGGTGTGGTGTTGCATACTTGTAATCCCAGCACACTGGAGGCAGGGGAATCTAAGTTTCAATGCTGCCTCAACAATACTAAATAAAGACGGTGGAGCGGGTGGGGAGAGAAAGAAGGTACAAGGAAGAAATGGAAGAGGAAATAGGAAAGAGAGGAAGGGGAGAGAGAGAGAAGAAAAGAATGGGAAAGAGTAAGGAGGGATGAAGACTAGAGAGGGGAGGGAGGGAGGAGAGGACCAGAGCATAACGATGCTCCCTCTCTCTCTTAGCTAAGCCTTAAGAAAACTCCCAGGGAGTCTGTCCTGATAAGAGCCTGCTAGACCCGTGTCCATATTCATATTAAAATAGATACAGTCATAATGATCCTAAAGATTTTTAATCCTTGATACCAGTTAACATAGCTGCTCTCTTTCTGTTTAAAACCTGGTGCTCACCCACGTGTGGCTGGGAAGGGTTGAGAGGGAAACAAATAACTAGCAGGTGCCATTACTCAGCACCCACGCAGGACAAAGGCACTGCCCTGGACACATTGAATGGATGCTCCTGTCAGCTTCTCAGACAAACTACAGAGACATTAACCCTTCCCATTCTACACATTCAGAACGCTTGCTCAATATCAGCCAGACAGGGATGGATGGGTTGAAATTCAGATCTGGTTAAAACCAAAACCCACACTCCTCCCATCATGCCCACCAAAAACCAAAAGCAAGTTTTAGCTGGTCACCACTTCAGTGATAAGCACAGTAATAATTTTGTTAGCATTCAGTGAAGGATTACGATTTATCAACTATTGAGCTAAACCTGTCACTTACTGTGGCATTCAGTCCTCATTCCAGTCCTATAAACAGCTAATATGGCCCTCATTTCACTAGGGGAAAGCTGAAGATAAACCTTTTGCTTGGGAACACTCAGTGAGACAGCAAAGGTTTAAGCCAGACAATCTGATACCGAACACCAGCGACTTAAGTGCTGCACATTGCAAACTTATTTTAGTTCAATCAGCCATAAATAAAAACCTGTTATTGCTCGGTGTACTAAGGACACAGACAGGGGAGAGTTTAGCCACAATCCAGGGGGTTGACAAACTGAGAAATGCCTCTTCGCCAGGATCTGGAGGTTACTAAGGGCTAAGCTCGACAGTGACACAGACCAGCCTGCAATGTTTTTCCCCCACAATTTCCTTCCATGACCCAAAATGCAATCAGTAATCGTGAATTGCATTGGATCAATCATGTCTGGTGTTCTTAAAGAACACAACGCTGTTTCCACCCTCCTGTGACTATGGCCTCCACAGAAACCTTTTCTGCAGGAACAACACCCTGGCTCTCTCCCTCGGGGCCTGGAAAATGTCTCTGGCATCTTGGCAGAGATGAGAAAATGGAGGAAGGAGATGGGGGCTGGCGTGCAAATGTTTACATTTAGACAGTGCGGCAGGGAGCTGAACTCACGAAAGAACTTAATTCCAAAATTGGAACCAAAGCGCGTTTCAGAAGTTCTCTTGGCCTTGGGATGAGTCAGCTGTTAAGGAGTGTGGCTCTGAGTGCCAGTCTCTGCTTATAGGCTTGCCCTCTGCCCTCCACGCAGACGTGACTTTCTGTATCCAAGATGAGACCTGATGGTCTTGTCACTTGGGCTGCAAAACCCCAAACAGTTCCGAGTCTCCAGGGCAAGGCTTCAGGAAGGAGGGCTGCCGGAGACTGCCTGCCTGTGGGTGAACTTTCACATCCACTTGGACGTACACACATGGTAGGGTGAGCCCAGCATAAAGTGCTGGCCTGTATGCTGCAAAATGCTACCATAGGGACTAGGGAGAGGGCCCACTCAGTAAAGTCCATTGTTCAAGCATGAGAGCCTGAATTCAAATTTCCAGCACTCATGTCAAAAGAAAAAAAAAGACACACTAGCGATCACCTATAAGCCTTGTGTGCAATTTGCTTGCCAGCACGCTTAGCCAATCAGCAAGGCTTAGATTCAGCAAGAGACCCTGTCTCGAAAGAAAAATAAATAAATAAAATGGATAGCAATTGAAGAAGATACCTGAGGGTGATCTCTAGCCTCCGCATACCTGTCTACACACACAGGCTCTAACACAAACATGTGTGTTCATTCACAAACACAGGAACACAGACACACATACACACACACACAAGTTAATAATCTGAAAAATAAACAAAACTGGACGGAGTGTGCAAAACTAAAAGGTGTAAAGGACGTGGCCACAATGTGAAATGCATGGCCATCTTCATTGCAGTTGGGCCGGGGAGAAGGAAGAGAGAATTCCTGTGAAGGATATGACGGGCAATTGTAGAATTGAATATGGAGGGCTAGTTAACAGTGTTAATCCAAAGTTAAATCTCAGCTTCAACATTATGCTGAGAGACTGATTGTTCAAAATGACAATGGACAGACCACATTAAAAAAAAAAAAAAACAGAAATTTAACCCCAAACTGCAACCCTGGTCTACCCAGGAAGCCAATCACATATCTATAATAATCAGCCTGGGGTGTCATATAATTATTTAATGTGGCCTTGTTAGAAGCCACATGGCCACCCCTCATGACAGTCCAAGAAATGAAGCCATAAGTAACTTCTATAATCTTAGACCCCAAACATCCAGGTCTTGATGAATAACTGTCAGCTTTTTCTAAATTTCATCCTTATTTA